>NW_016690221.1:5122578-5259217 GCF_001604755.1 Lepidothrix coronata | reverse complement strand
AAGGAGAAGAGAGGAGAAGAGACAAGGGTAGAGGCAGGTAGATGGCAGACTACAAAGAACTGACAAAGTGATGCATTAATTAACATGACAGCAAGCATTTTCATCACAGTAGCAGCTGAAGTACTGTCAGGTTCTTGGAGGATTTTTTTGCAGAACAAGCTGAGAGCTTGAACAGACTTCAGTGAACAATTGCTTGCAACAGGCACATCAGTTTTGGAGAAACACATACCAGCAGTCCCCAGAGGTCCAGGCAACACCCAGGCGTTACTGCTGGATTAAAAATTTCATGTTGAAATAGTAGAGTTCAACTCTGGGAAAAAGAAGTTGCAAATGCCTGTCTTAGCTCTTATATTAAAAGCCCTTGGTGAAGAGAGAGAAAAAATACATTATATTTACGATTGAACCGAAATGGCCCGAAGTCCCACTCCTCCCACAGTGCACACACAGGGTGTCACACTGTCCTTCACTGACAGGTACGGTGACAATAAATGCCATGAGATGAGGTGGTTTATAGCAAACCTTTCAAAGCCCATCAACTACTATAGTTAATGTACAGACTGCTGTTAGTGTGACTGTGTAATTTAAGCCTCAAACTTATCCTCAGCCAGAGAATTCTACAAAATTTTAAAAAAACCCAGACATAAACAAGCGAACCTCTGCCAAAACTAAAACTTGCAAACAAAAGTTACCAGACATTCGAGCCAAATTTTTGAGCATGCGGCGAGCAGGCACCTTGAAGTCAAGGTGCTTTATGAGGCCAGGCAAACACGAACAGGCTGTGGGAATGTTTTATCTGGGACATTTCATCCGAGCGTGTTTGGTCCCCGCTCAGTGCCGGGCTGTGCTGTGCCAGCTGGCAGCAGAACCACGGCAGCCCTGCAGCCCCGCTGCTCCTCCCCAAAGCCTGCGCCGCTGCCAGACGGGCCCGGCCTCGCTCACCCAGCCAAGAGCTCCAGGCAGGGTCTGCAGAGCCAGGAGCAGGAGGGAACGGACAGCGTGGCAGGGATATGGCCCCCGGACTGCAGGGCTGGACCGGGGCAGGGGATGTGTCGTGGGGGATGCCTGCTAGCAGGCTGGCTGCTCCCATCACCGCTAACGGGGAGACGACGCGTCCCACATCATACATAGCAGCTTGTCATTGATTTTCACATCAGTGAGACACCCTGAGCAAGGGCAGACTTAGGGAGAAACTCACTGGTAAAGCCACAGAGAAAACCCAGTGAGCAATGCCTCTGCTCAGGAGGAACGGTTACTGGAGATTAGCATTTCATGGCTCTTCTACTTAAAGAGCTTGGGAGCATCCAAGCCAACATGGGCTGTGAATAGGTTGCCCCACTTAGGAAGGTGGGGTGAGTTTTTGCACCAGGTATTTCAAAGCATTCAGAAAGGCAGCTGTGAGGTTTACATGGCTTGCTTAGGCTGCTGTAGATTTTTTTTTTTATCTGACAGTCAAGTTTCTCAGTGCCCACATTAAAAACATTAAAAACAAGAAACCAAAGAAACAAATGCCCTGCCCATCTGTATCTCTCATCATGCCCTTCACAGAAACATAGCAATTTTTTTTCCTTTTCAAACATCCTCAAAGGGCTACCCAACAGTTCAGACCCCTTCTACATCAGTCACCACCAAGCCAGGCAGAACCCTCTGACTGCTCATTTCCCAAGACCAGCATTTGCTCTCTGAATTGCTTTCACGAAGGCATCAAGAGTTTCAGAACCTGCCACTTCCCTTGAGGCTATTTCAAGGGAATCCCAGAATGTTTAGAAATTGAAATTATGTCATGAAGTGGCAATTGCATGAAAGAGTCACTGCAGGAAGCACCTTCAAAACTACAGCAGTGAGCTCATCGCTAGGCACAGATGAAGCTTCAAGTGCTATAAAATGCCCTTTGAGTGATTTTCCCACAGGTCAGTAGGCTTCAGCCTGGAGAATTGCTATGAAATGATAAGTAGCTCCCACCTGGTAAATCTGAACGAGCAGACGGTACCTCGACAGGAGAGCAACCAGGTTGGTTGAGGTGCCTCCGAGTTTGGCAGGTTTCCAGGTGTGAAATTCAGGAGTGCAGTTTTCCTCCCCGCCACGCTTTAGTTAGCAGTGAAATTCTGTGCCCTCTCAGCACCAGTGGTTCTTTTCATGTGTTTTTCTTGTGAACCTAAGAAATAGTTAAATAACTTGTGAACCTAAGAAATAGTTAAATATCTTGTGAGAGAGGGATGCCACTGGCAAGGGGCTGACACCTGCCCTTCAAAATGCAGTCCCTGCTCCCACTGTCAAGGTAGATCAATGTTTAATGCAACGGCCTTGACAGAGTGCTGTTAATAAAGATGCAGAGAGCAAACAACAAAAACATCTGAAATAGCAAGGCCACATCACATAGCTTGCTCTTCAGGGATCTGAGCTGTTTTGCCGTGAATTTATGGGAAGCATCTTGAAAATGTATAAATAAAGGCCCTATCCTGGATCTCCATCTCAGGTTATGTTCTCCATCTCTGACCACAAGTCAGGGTAGTGTGGAGAGCAGGAGACATGTGGCCCCCCATTCACCCCGACCACCAGTGCATGAGGGAAAGGGGAGCAGTGGTGTGGAACCCCGGTGTCCCTGCACTGCATGAGGGAAAGGGAAAGGAGAAGTGTGGGACCCCAGTGTCCCTGCACTGCATGAGGGAAAGGGAAAGGAGAAGTGTGGGACCCCAGTGTCCCTGCACTGCATGAGGGAAAGGGAAAGGAGAAGTGTGGGACCCCAGTGTCCCTGCACTGCATGAGGGAAAGGGAAAGGAGAAGTGTGGGACCCCAGTGTCCCTGCACTGCATGAGGGAAAGGGAAAGGAGAAGTGTGGGACCCTGCAGCCCACCCCTGGCGCTGGAGTGCTGGGCTGCACGTAGAGGACAGTACCCAATCAGTGTGGGACGGGTGACAAAAACCTTACTTGCGTCACATATCTGCATTTTGCACAGGTTACCTTCTTGAATAAGTTTCCTTTCACAATTCACCTTCCTGTCTGTCCAGGCCACACAAGCCCTCAGGCCTATGAGCGTATCAACCAACACAAACACCACAGTTAATTCTTTCCTTGTAGGCACCATGTGCTTTAAGGAGTTCATTAATATTGGTAGTTAATATGCCTTTATTCTTTGTATTAAGAATAAACAAACCTCCAAAGATTTTTTTTCCAGGTCAGGGATTTTTCCAGACATCTGGATGCTTATTTGCAGCTTCTCCAGATTTTCTTGGCTGGTACATTGTGCTGGAGATCATGAGATTTCCAATGGATTTTTGGTTTTTATCCAATTGGAAATACTGCAAGAGCAGTTTTTCCTCCCAGCCTTCCAGGATTCCTAATTCATGCATTGGCTGGAATCAGCATATATAGAAGGGCATAAAAAGAAAGCCTTGATTAAGAAAAGCTGAGGAAATATTTGTACTTCAAAGGTATCTTTCCAGCTTGGGGTGATGGTTCTAATTAGTTTCTAATGAAGCGAAGCTGATGAAGCCTTACTTTGTGTGACTGTTTGGATGACCGTTCATAGCAGACTAGGACACTGAGGAGGCAAGATCTAGGCCTGTGCCAGGCTCGTGTTTATGATCAGATAGTGTGTCTGATGGGTACCTGAATTATCCAGTTTTTAATTAGAGATGGTTATTATCTCAGTGTCTGAGCCTCTCTATCTCCAGCCTCCAGGTCTCTCTCAAGGACGCCTGCTGGGACTGGTTTTGCCACCTATTTTGCAACATCAGTGGAAGGCAAGGGGATGACTACTCTGAGCTCAGTGGTATTTTCTCCCATGCCACCCTCCAGCAAAAGGAGGGAGGGAAGTGGAACAATGGAAAGGGAGGAAACAGTGGTGATGGTGGTGCAAGGCAGAGATCAGAAACACTCATGTGGAAAAAAAGGGGATAGGAAAAGGAGGAGGAGATTGAGGAGATACGGTCTGAGACAATGGAAAAATCCCCACGCACATGGCCTCCCATTTCCTTTCTTCAAGATCAGCCTAAATCTGGAAAGATACAGTAAAAGATAAAGGATCAAATCCAAACAGGACATGGTAGGGAAGAAAAAGCAAGGACAAACCATAGGAGCAAGGGAACCACAATGCCAAAGTGGGGAAAAAAATGCAGGCCATTTGGTGAGGAGGTGTGTCCCTCCTATAGAGGAGACACAACCCACGCTGTTGGCTTGGTAGCACCTTCAAGTACCTGGTCACCACCAGCAGTCAGGGGACAGCTTTAGCACAGCCACAGAAATCCGACAGCAAGAACCCTGCTGGAAGTTCTTTATCCATGCACCAGTTCCACTTCCAGGAACTCTGCTTTCAGCGAGCTCAGTAAAAGCAGGATTCCAGGAAAACAGATGTCATGCACTTGGAAGAATTTTGCTCTATATTTAATTTCATCAGTGTATGATGAACCAACAGCGATTCTCAAACAATGTGGGCTCTGAAAGCAGTCAATGCACTTACTGGTACCTTTAGGACACAAGGCAGGGGGATCTGTTCCAGGAGATCAGACAATCCTGCATGGCCTGATGTAGCTGTGGTGGCATGTGCTCCCAATGGCTCTTCACTGCTTCAACAAAAGCAGGTCAGCTTTTGTTGGTCAGAGCAGCTGAATGCAGTGTAATTTCTTTCAAAGTGATGCCTGTCAGTGTCATTTAGGGAAAACAGGAATACTTGCCTATGAAGGGATAGATTTTCCTCACAGAGCACAGGGAGCAGAAGGTAGGCAGAAGTTTTGCTCTATACTGAAAGGCGATCGTTTGTAAATCTCTTTCCTATAGAGCCTAAATATTCTCTGAAACTTTAACTGAGAATCATTCACAACATGTTTAAGACTTCCAAAGCCATCAGAGCAGACCAGAATTCATTAAGAGAGAAAATAAGATTGTAATTAATTAACTTATTGAAATTATGAATCAAGCAGTACCAGGAGAGGCTATGCATCACTTTGCAAGTTATTCATTTAATCAAATAGCTGGGCAGAAATATTTGCATTAATAATTGCACTAGAAAGTGCTGATCACAATGTTTAATAAATCCAAATTGTTAATTCTACAAACTCTATTTCAAGTCTGAGACATACATAGAAAAATTTCCACTGGTATAAAGGGTGGTTTGGGGCTGTGTCCTTAGCAATTAAAACAAAACCTTTCTCCAGAGCACTCTTCTGACACACGGTCAGAAGAACAACTGGAACCTCACCCATATCATGCCCCTCCTTCCTTCTGCAGAAACCTCAGGACAAGGAGATTTTTGTGACAAGTATTAAGGACAGTTGCAACCCAATAAGAAGACCCTGGCACTGCAGTAACCAAAAGCCAACCCTTACAATTCCTGGATATAATTAATCTTATTAGCACGTTCCCATGAAGAGCTGTTTCCACGGGCACCATCCAAACCTCACAGAGCGCCCTCAGCTGTGCCCTGGCTCAGGAACTCAGCCCTGTGAGCAGGGCTCTGGGGGACACTTGCACCAGCAGCCCTGGAGGCACCTGAGCTGCCCAGTCCAAGTCCCCTCCAGCGCTGTGTCTTTTCCTTGACACCCTCCTCCCAACCCTAATCCAGCCCCCGGGCTGAGACTGATGGGAGGGGAAGGCAGGAGCCATCTGGTCCTTGCTGCACTTGGGCAGTCCCCTCCCAGCCCGCTCTGCTGCACATACTGGCTTTTATTTCCTTGGATCCCAAAGCCAGAGGCAGCTCTCATGATTTTGATGTGTTCAGGATCTGAATGTTTTATCAAGAGCTGTTACAGACACATCTCACTCCAGACATATGGAAACACGTGATCCGGACTAATTTTCACTTTCTGGCAAGTGAAGGTTCCTCTACTTTGCCTAAAACACCTTAATTTTATTTCTACTCTGCTTGTTATCTACTTTTATGTCTCTACTACTTTCACTTTTCACTGATTTGGGACTTTTTGACTTTGTGGATAAAAGAAGCAGAACGACCGTCACACTGAGTCATGAGGTCTCTCAAACTGCTTCAAATCAGAATAATTTAATTCAGCCATTTGATACAAATGTGAGGTTATTAATATGCCAAGTGCAGAACTCCATTGCATCAACCTTTCCCTGAGTTGGAGACATACTTTACAAGCCATAGACCTGTAAGGTTTTGTTTGGTGACACCGAGATGTAGTTTTTGCCCTTTTGTCTTTCCTGCTCTTTTTTTCCCCATAGATCTATTTGCTAAAATAAATTGAAATTGGGTAAAAGAATATAAGGCACAATTTATACTAGATATATCTGCAATTACTAACTCTGAATTAAACATATCCCTTCATGAATAATGAAGCAGAAATAGGCCAGAGGAAAAATGAGATAAGATCTTCAATCCATGTATTTTTAATTGCTTCATTATCTAAAATTTGGTATGAATGGCAGTGGATACAGTTTGCTGTTAATGCACAAAAAGAAATGAGAATTTTCAACCAAATCACAAAAGGCTATCAAAAATTAATTTTGTGTGCTGTGATCATTGAAAATGTAAGTGATTTTGTGGCAGAGTGACACAAAAAATACCATTTATATGCTAATAATGAACAAGTCATATTTTTTTCATTTTGATGCAAAATAAATTTTATTTTCATTTTAATGAACTGTAATGAATTATAAGCTGTTTCTTTTTATCTTTAGGTAAAAGCTGGGGAAAAGATAATGGAAGGTTGGCAAAAAGATTGCCCCTGAATGAAAATTGGATGGAGCAGAGCATGACCCTTACTTTGACCTGTTAAACTCCTTTGCTGACTTGATAGTCCATGGGCAAAGCTGCCATTTAGGCCCAAGGTGAACAGAGCAGCAGATAAGCTGCAGGAACACACCCCATCATAGGGCAAAAGAGAAAAAAACCATCCACTCTGGGTGGAGAAACTCCACCTTTAATTCATACAAACACAAGCATCCTCAGGAGGGCATCTGCCACGTATTCATCCACGTAGATGCAGCAGCTCTAAGCTTAGGGATAACTTCTGTATCCATGGATAAAAGCACAAGGTACACTAGTAATATTTGCAGTCCCTAACTCTGAATTAAACATGTTCCTTCATGAATAATGGAACCCAAAAAGGCCAGAGGTACTGAGGAAACTGATCCAAAGCCTATTAAAGCCAATGAAATGTCTCACATTGATGCATGCCATATTAATAAATAATTATGGGATGGGGTTTTTTGCAGTAATTCCTAGAAGCACTGGGCACAGCCAGGATCTTTATCACTTCAGTTGCTGCACACAACGCAAGCCACAGTTCTGTCCTAAAGGCACTACAATGTAAGGATGAGGCAAGAGATAGCAAGCTGGATAAGAGAGGCACAGGGAACCCAAACAAGCCGTGAGATTATTGTGCTCAGCAATTATGTGCAGCAGGCTCAGCACAGCAGCTGCTCCAACACCTGAAACAGCCGAGCGTGTACCAACACCAGCTGAAATCAATAGATACTGCAAACATTAAACACCCAGGAAAACGCAGCTCAGCTTTTTAAAATGAGCCCACCATAATGAACAGCCAGTTTGAATCTGCTTGTCTTGTATTTACTGCTCCTCGTTCACACCAAGGACTTCCCTCAGGGTACCTGGGCCCGCTTCAATTTTAAGTCAACTTCTTTGCACCTCTCTCTTGTGGAGGTTGCCCACACATAATCAAATTCCAGATTTAACTTCCTTCTTGGAGCCTTCTGCATACTGTTCAAACCTGTTGCACACAGTGCAGCTGGGATGCTCAGGTCACTGTGTGCAGCACTGCTTCACCTGTAAATTTACTGTACTGCTGCATCAGGCTGCATATTCATGCTCATCTGCAGAGGATGCAGGTATCTGGTGGGGTTTTCAAAACACTTTCTTGAGAGATTACAGTGCTTGTAGATTCCAATTTGCATTTTTATGCATGATAATACCTTTAAGAAGCCGATTTAAATAACTCCATCTCAAGAAGAGCCCTTCTGTTTATTATTTGGACTGGAGTAGTAGCGTTAACACATCGATGATTGTTATTAAACTTTGCCATGAGAAATAGCTAAATCTTGGCAGAAGGACTCACATCAATGGATATAAGTTATAATACAGGAAATTATGATATTTTGTAGATATATATATTTATCATAGATATTTCACTCTGAAGGTATTTATCCATTGGAACAGAGATGCAGAGAATGTGGGATCACCGTCCTGGGACATATTCCAACCTGGACTGGAAAAGCATCCTTCTGTAACTAGACCTCCCTGGAGCCCTGGGTTGCAGACACCGAGAGATCATTTCCAACATAATTTGTATGTCTTAAACTCTGTGATGTCACAAAAATGAAGGATGGGTCTTACTGTTTAGAACTAATTTCTCAGACTCCTCTGCACCTCCCATGCAAACGCCATATCAAGACCCTGAGATCCCCACCACAGCCTGCACTATGCGCAATTCCCAACAGGAACAGCACTGTGATCTCCCATGGATGGTGCAGACATCTCACCCTGGGGACACTGGCAGAGGTGGGTGGGATTGGTGGCACCCTGTGTGAGGAGAAATCCCCACCAAGAGCTCACCCACAGCTCTCTGCTGGACTCGTCCTCACAGAGTCCTTGGGATCTGAGCTCTCCTCAAAGCACGACATACATCTGTTCTGTGTTCAGTTGTGCAAATATTTACTCACAGGGTTTTGTTTGTTGCGGGGGTTTTTTGGTTTTCTTTTTTTTCCCCCAGCAGTTTTACCTTTGCTACTCCTCTATGGATCATGCACCTAAAAAGGGAAAAAAATGCAGCAAGTAGCATTTTACCTTGGCCAGCTGCTGGGTGAGGCAGGCGGTGATCAGCAATATTGAAACTCTGTTCCTATGTCTCACCAAAGCTCTTCCCTCTGTAAACTGTGAGTGTGTGTCTTGGGGTCCTGTCCTTTCCTTGGGGCAATTTGAGGCCCCCAGACTGAGTGTCATACAGAAAGATGTGCTGAAGTTCAACTACAAGGTATTAAGGAAGAAAGAGAAATTCTTGGCCAACAGTATAAAGTCATAGGCTGGTGGCAGAGCACGGTGGATGAACCCCCTGAACTTAGGCAGATTCCAAGTTAAATACAGCAAAAATCAGGTGCAGAAATCCATGAAGAAGTAAACAGGATTAAGACCTGTTATAGAGGGAGACAACTCAAGAGCCTGAGGCTCTCATAGCATGCCCTTGTGAGCTCATCCCAAACCAGAAGAGGCTGACAAGGATAGTCCCTAAGCTCCTGGTTTAACTAGCTGCAAAATACCATATTTGCATTTCCAGTAGCTGTCTATTACCCAGCATTGTTTATGCCCTCAGAGGTTATTACCAAACTTACAAATTATTTATATTTTCCTTCCTTCTAGTGCCTGCTTTAATTTTTTTCCTTGAGCTACATGTTCAAATTTCCAGTTGCTGCAGAAGGGGGTAAAGATCTCATTTGCAGACTTTGTATTGTTTGTCTGCTTCTCATCTCTGGGGTGTATAATACTCACACCACTCTTGACAAGATCTCCAACACAAAGGTTTATTGAAAATCCTATTGGTTTATCCTAATTATTTCAATTGTTACTCTGAATTTATTTGAAAAATAATAAGAAAAATAGAAAATTACACGAAAAGATGAACTGGATAAAAGACTATCTAAATGAAGCTTGAAGAGGAATGAACTATGTTTTCACTTTTGGAAATGTGCATGAAAAGACTACGTAAGCAGCAACAGAAAAAAAGCAAAACTGAAGAAAACACAGGGATATGAATAAACAAAATTTGACTCAACCAATTAGAAACATTTGTTTGGTCCAACAATGAAGCTATCAAAATTTCTGTTTTAGTTACTGTTCTTGACATAGTTACTGAAAATTGCCCAGATTTTTAAGGATTTGCCCTAATCACATAAAATTGTACCATCATTTTCTTTGGCTGCTACTCTGCTCAATAGCAAATCTAGCCAACAAGAGACATGTAAGTCTTAATCATGCTTGAACAAGGAAGACTTACATTTCACTACTCAGTAAGACATAATGAGTCAGATAGAAGGTGATTTGCTTGTTCACATTGTTCGGGGAAATTAAAGTATAGATTTTCTACAAAATCTCCGTACGCTTTTTCCAAAAATAATTCTGTTGTTGTGTTTTCTGCCTGCAAAATTTCACACTTTTTTTAAGCATTGTATTCAGGTTTGTACACTTTGAGAAACAGAGCCAGGGAAGGAGGCCAATATCTGCCTGCTTGGCACACTTTTGTCTATTGGCATTTTCAAGAACTACCTGTGGCCAAGTCTTCTGGGCTACATCGAACCCTCTCTCTGACTCAGTGGCACCAAAAGGGGAGCTGAAGGAAACTTTTCTATACAAACCCTGCTTTTAGACTTAGGAGGGGCTGCTTGCATGTCAGCTCTCTGTGAAACAGGCAGGCAGGAGCCGAGCTTTTCTTATTGTCATTAGGGGAAACAAGCCCTAGGTAGTCTCAATGCCCTGGTAAAGTGTCAAAAGAAACCTGATCATTTCAGACAGTCAGATCTTGTTTGGAAGGTACTATAATGCATTGCTATTTGGCAAAGAGATTTTCAAAGTGTTGCCAGGCCTCAGTCAGTTTATGGATTTAAGACCTCGGCTGTTTAAGGCCCTGTTTACAAAGCAATGTATCATGTCACAGCGTGGCACTGAAGTTTTAAATGGCTCCCAAATTTTGAGAAAACTCTACATTGCAGTGGAATGCAGATCACTCTGAGACACAGCCACAGGCTTCGGTGGGAATGCAAGCATTTTCCTACACGAACAGTGTAGCTGGTATAAATCAAAGCAACCTTTTTTCAGATAAAGAGAACAATGCTGATTTACACACACTGAATCATATGGAATATCTCTTGAGTAACTAAGAGCCTCAGGACTGGATCCTCAGGCCGAACCAAGTGCCCAATTCCTGCTGGCAGCACAGAATCAGGCATCCAAATCAGCAAACTACAGGAGCATTTACAACATGCAGTAAATACAGTATACTTCATTCATATCCAGTCTAGTCCTAGATTTGGCACCAGGAGAGAGGTGACAAGCAAGGCACAGGCTAATTAGCCCTGCTAGAAGGGCTGTACTGGACCAACACAGCTCCCTTGCTCCCAGGACCTGAGCCAGTACCTGCTGAGCTGTGCCTTACAGACATACTTGTGTGCTCAGTGCTGTTTCATGGCATGCAAATACCTGCCTAAGTTACGCATCACATTTTCACAAATGACATAAACCCATTCATTCAACACAAGGCAGGGACTCCCAAGCCTGTGAAGAAGCCTGGCAAACTCATGGGGAGACAACTGGAAGAGGGGAGCAGGATTTGGGACATCATAGCTCAGGTGTAGTGCAGGTTACTGCCCTCTCGAAGTACAACCACACAGGGGTCACTCTTTCACACAGCTCTGATCAAAGGACCTGTGTTAAAGAAAAACAAACAACACCCTACTAAAAAGAACATTTCCATTTATCTGTATCTCTTTGGCAAAATAGAGTAAGGGCTTGAAGCATCCCTACGAGGAGAGGCTGGGACAGATGGGTTTGCTCAGGGTGGGAAGAGAAGGTTCAGGGGTGGTGGGGCCTTTTTAATGTATGTAAATATCTGATAGGAAGAAGTCAAAAACACTAAGCCAGGCTCTTCTCAGTGACAGGACAAGAGACACTCACTGAAATATTGGAAAATCCATTCAAACTTCAGAAGAAGTTTGGCATTTTTTTATCTTATGTTTGATCCCTCTGGTAAACACTGGAACATGTTTCCCAGAGAGGCCATGGTGTCTCCATCCTTGCAGATATTCAAAACCTGAACATGGCCCTGGGCAACACTCTGCTTTGAGCAGGGGTGTTGGACCAGGCAGTTTCTGAAGGTGTCTTCCAACCTCAGCCGTTCTTTGATTCTGTGACTACTTCATTACATGTACAAATTACAACCACAGAGCTGAAGTGGGCAGCAAATCTTGCAGGGGAGGGAGAGGATCAGCTGTTAGTAGTGGCAATCTTTGAACCCAACACATCTGTGGAGAGGACACTGTGTCCAAAGGTAGCTCCATGCTCCAGTCTGCATCCTCAACCAGCCACAGTACTGTGAGAGCAGCCAAGATAAACCTCAAAGGCATCAAAGTGATTACCGGTGTAATAGATGGAAATACAAAATAAAGTAGGATTTAACCAGCACCTGATGGGGTACACAAATTGGGACATAATTGGAGGATAGAAGTCCTAATGGGTTATTCAGCTTTTAAGTTACTTGCTGTAGAGTTTCATTACATTCTTTTCATACAAACTGAGCATGAAAGTCCCTCCTCTGATGGCAAAAAGAGAACAGATAAAACTCAAAACTCTACGCAGCTTGCTGCCTCCTTCCTCTGCTGGAAAACGATAATTATCTCAGGCCTGCCTAATCCTGTAGGATTTATCCCAGACAGTGTTAGTACTTTCATTGTTCTACACAGCGCTGGGCTTTTTCATCCACAGAGCTCAAAGTGCTTTACTGTGGGGAAGGCAAGCAGACCTCTTTAAAAAGACCCAAAGCTCTCTCCAAGCCATACACATTCTATGATGTATTCATCTCTCTTTATACATGATTGCCAGAAATGGGACAAGTGCTTGGCAAGTCCTATAAGACAGAGGGAAATTTCTTTGCAGAACTTGAGTGGAAAAAAGTCAAAACACTCCAAAAAGGAACATGGTACCTGTGCAGAGTCAGTAAGGAGGGTGCTGCAGTAGCTTTTGACCTCTTTGCACTGTATGAGCTCAGTGTGGCTTCTGAGTCCTGTCAATCACGGGTGAGTTACAGCACCTGGTTAATCACAGGTGAGTTACAGCAATGTCCCTGCCCTGCAGCACTGTGTTCTAGGGTCTAATTCCCCACCCAAACTATCCCAGAACACTGTGTCAGGGGCCTGGGAGAATACTGAAGAGCTGTCTCCTCCATTCCTCCTCGAGAGGAGAGCTGCCCTTCCCTGGGACACATATCTTTGAAGTCTCTTCATACTGTGCAGGTGATGCAGGAATCCTGTCTCCACTATTAATGCCAGAACTTTCAGTGACCTTAAAGATATTATGAGCAAGGTTAGAACAAAGTTTCTTTTCCAACTAGAGATGACAAAAAGCCTATTCAAAGTAATTTTCTTTAGAGAGTGACAGCACATATGCCTAGCTTCAGTCACCTATAGGAACAGACCTCAGTTAAGCTGATGGCAGGGATGTGGTGATATGAAGTAAAGTTATACATTTACGTAATCTTTAAATATAGAGGGTGAAGGTGAATATGACTGGGAAAAAAACAAAGAAAGGATTCTTAACATGACTCCAGCACTTGAGAGGCAAAGGTTCTCTTTTAGGTGAGTCTCAAAAAAGAATATAAATTATTTTATTAGATATCTCTGGACCTTACTTCCCTTTTTGACAGAACAGCAATATCTGCTTTTTTGTGGCTGAGTTTGCTGAAGGTCAAAGAAAGGTCTTAGATTTCTGCTCTCTGCCCATCAGTATCAGGAAATCATTATTTATATTCTGTGTCCTGACCCAAGCCCATACAAAAGTACCTCCCTGCCAATGAATTTGAGGTCAGCCGTAGGTTATCCACTCTGAGCTTCCTCAGGAAGAGAGAGCTGTTAGAGCTAGACATTAACTAGACAGGAATATCAAGAATGGATGATTTAGTGTCAATGATACAGAAAAAGAAAAAGGAAGAAATCTTCTGCCCCACAGAGTGTTGCAATCCTGAATGGCACACACTGCTTATGAGTGCCTTTTGGAAGGAGAAAAGCGCCGACCCTGCTTTCACTTTTCACTGATCCCTTGCATTTTCACTGACCAAAGTCCACAAGAGTCTGGTTTAAACTTGACATGAATGAGCAGCAAGCCAGGGCACACATTTTCAACTTCCCTGGGCTAAGACTTTACAGTTTAGGCTGTAATAATGTACCTTAACTCTAATTTTCAAGAGAGGCATATGTGATCTATATCACATTATCAGCCAATATATTTATAGCACAAGATTAGCCTTCCTCATCCTGAGTTCCTACCTTGCAGAGTTGATAATTAGAGATTTACTTAGGTACCAATTGAAACCTGCAAGCTCTTCATTATATATCTTGCAAAGAACTTCATTACTGTGCAATTTGTGACGTGAAGAGTTCCTTAAACAGTCCTCCCCAACCATTTTAACAGTTTGACTCTTTGAACTGAGACGAACGTTCAGGAGCTGAAGAAGCTCAATGCTACAAGGGAAGCAGAGTATGTCCTCAGTTTGGGAGAGGTGTCAGAGGAGTAGATAAGCACCAGCTCCCTCCAAACTGACTACACAGGCACAGCAAACACCTCTCTAATTCACCATACTCTCTAATACAATTTGGAATTTACTTGCTTTGAGAACATTCTGAACATGCAAATGTAAATTTATTGACAGCCTTCTATCACTGATAGTGGTTTTTAAGCTCTTTTTATATTCATCCATTGGAGTGCATATCTTTGAGATGTAACAGTTCACCTCAATGCTGACGGGCTTGGAGCATCTTGAAAACTGAGATCTATGGAGGAAGGAATACTTGCAGGATAAAAGGAGATATTAGATGCAAAGGGCTAAAGCCACAGTGGTCTTTTGTGCTGGCAGACAGCTACAGTGCAGCCAGAGCAACCAGAGCCAGGTAGTCTTCCAGTTCAGCTTCTACCTCAGACTTCCCAGTGCTGCCTCTCACTGAGGAATGTTCAGCTGACCAGGTCACTGGACTGCTCTCAGGGACATGGGCTACACAACATGCCCTGGTGATTTCTGAGTCCCAGGACACAGCGATGACCACCCCTCCCTAGGCTAGGTAGTCCTCTGGATGGATACAGTCCTGAGAGACCCAACATGCTTAACTTGGTTAGGTGGCAACTGGGAGCTTTGCTCCAATGGCCAGGAAGCCTGAACAGCAGTATCTAACTGTGGATTTAATTAAGGCTGCTACCCCTATCAGCATTTAGCTGGAGCTAGATTTTAACCATCACTGGAATCAGCATAATTACCATATGTCAGAGAGCCATTTAATAAGCTATGTATCTCCACAATTTGTATTTCAAGAATAAGCTGGAAATAGTAAGCAGTTTCTCTCCAATACCCCTTTGAAATTAGACTATTAAAAAGATCATACTGTGTAATATACAGTATTTAGTATTTCAGGTTTATCTTGCAACACTGCAGTTTATAGCTAGCTACTGACTGGTAACCTAATTTTGTAGATGTGTAAAGTGTTCAATAAACAGATTACTATATATTTCAAACATTAATGACCTTCCAAGATGTAGGAATTTCTCAGTGAGCTCACCAACAGGTTTTATTGGCAGAATAAAATTTACTGTGTTGACATACCCTTTAAAATGCTGAATACATCAGAGCCAGCAAAATGCTGGGGTGAGATTACAGAGAATGAGTCAAAGACTTGAGATTAACCTTTAGGTTTGTAAGACAAAATGAACCACTTAAAGAAACTGTGGTGAAAGTCCTGCTTTATATTAAATGGAATTTATTGATATATTATTAAACTGACAATTTCTGTAAAACTTGCCCCCTATAAAGACATGCTGGCTTCACACAGTTTTATCTTACTGTTAATAGCAACTTTCAGTAGGCAAAATGAAAGTAAATAAATGAGAAGACAATTTTCAAAGACAACAGACAGTTGAAATGAAGACTCTCTGTCAGCCAAAAAGAGCATGTGAGAGAGAAACAAAAATAACCATATAGGTACAAACTCACAACCTGTATCTTTAATAAATACACACCCTGGAAAATGAGGATCATCAAGAAAGGTAAATGTCTTCCATATCAGCAATACATAAATTTAATCTATGTTTTATCTTTTTTATCAAGTCCAATTTGATCACTTTTCACGCATCTCTCTCATCTTAATGAGGACACATGGTATTTTATTTAGTCAAACCAAAAATTTCCCTGCCTGATGGATTGGCTTGCCAACCAGAGCCCCAGTGCTCCTGCTCCTCTGCAGTTAGGAACAAGAGTTGGAGCAACCCCTCACCCCCTCTCTCCCAGTACTCCTGGCCAGCACTTCCCACCAGCAGAGCTTTTTCCCTTTTATACATATTTTCCACGTGGTTTTCACTGATACAGGTACCAAATCATCTGTATCACTCATGCCATGCACCAGTAAAGCCAAATTCCACTTCTCACGATAAACTGTCGTGAAAACACAGATCCACACGTACCTGCACCTACCGGCCTGAGCTGAGTATCAAACGTTTGTGTGATTGACACTCAAGAGCCACACACAAAATGAGCAGCCATTGTTCAAGCAGAAAGTTAATATCAGGTGGCACTAAACAAATACAGACTCAAAGCAGAAGGTTTTTTTTTAAATAATGGATGTATGAGTAATTTAACTAATCACTACAGTCAGTCTAGCAGAGCACATTTTTCTCGTACATAAGCAAACAGAAACCTGGGAAGTTATAGGCTGTGCTCATAAATTAATCTTACAATACAAATGTCACTGTGGAAAATTCCTAAATCATTTCATTTTTCTATTTAAATTATAGGATCATTTCATTAGTTTTAAAGGTTTAATCCAGACCTGCATCCCAAGAGCTTGAGCACTGAAATTGCATCCAGCCCCACAGCAGGTTGGACACGGCCCCTTCACATCCCTGCAGGGAGGGACCAGCTACCAGGCTGTCACAAAGGCCTGTTCAACACCAGCCTGCATTGCTCAGTGACAGATACCTCTGCAGAGCAGATGTGACCATGGATTGAGCTGTGAGGAGCTGTGAGCACAGGCTAAATGTGAATGGCAGCCTTCCCCTCGTGACAGCTTTGCTTGGGCTTGTAAATGGATGGGTTTCGACAGGAGACAAAACATAAGTGGGAGCCCTTCTCCTGCAGGGATCCTGTGCTCTGCCAGAGAGGGGCAGGCTTTCAGGGGGCTCCAGCACCCAATTGTACCTTCTTCAGCTTTGGCTTAGGCCAATGCTCATCTTAGTTTCTCTGGTATCTCCATTAAAGTCATCAGAAAAGCCAAGATAGCTGAATCTTGAGCCACACTGGGACAATATCTATGGCTCTGAGTGGCAGAATCACACCCTCATTAATTAATTCTTGCAAAGTTTCTAATGAGCAGAGATGGTTTGTATTCACCAGCAGCATTTGCTGCTGTTTTATAATATATGCAGTAATTATGCAGCTGATGGAGCCTTATGTAGCTGCTAGTTCTTTCCTATACATAAATTAACAGCAGGATTTGTGTAATGACGGGATAATGAAGGCCTGGGTCATTGGTATTCAGCTGTAGAAGGCCTTGAGAGGCTGGGTCAAAGACAGAAATGTTATTTGGCTAACACAGATAGAGACCATTGTTAAAGGATTCTTAATCTTTTTCTACTCAAGACCCACACTAAATCACTCTGTGGTAGGTAAAACAACTTCTGGAAGGTTATTTTTTGTGGGTTTGGGGGTTTTTTTTTGTTGGTTTTATGGGTTGGTTGGTTGATTGGTTGGTTTGTGGTTTTTTAGGTAATGGAGGGAAGTACTTTCCTTGTAAGAACACCTCTGTGCTGGATTTGCCCTCCTAAGCCTCAGTTGGCAGAAAGGGAAGGCTGCCTACAGCAGTCCCATGTTTGGGTCCCAGCACTCAGGAGAAGTCAGAGAGCTGGGACATGGGCCTTCAGGAGTCCCAGCTCCCTTTTCTTCTCACTTTTGTGTCTTCTGTTCCCCATTTGTGCCCACTTTTCACAGCTCCAGGGCTGCTCCAGGGCTCTCCCCCAGTGCTGCAGGATGGTTTCCTTGACTGCAGTAGAGGCTGTGTCTCAGTTGCTTGGGCAGCAGTGTTTTTATTAGGTCATGCTAAAATTTCTTGGTGTCTTACTACTTAATCTTACTACTTAATCTGTTGCTTTTGGCAGAGCACATCCTTGTGCTGAGAGAATGTCTCACTCCCTCTCTCCATCTGGAGCACCCTCATTGCCCTGACACCCTTTCAGAGCCAAGCAATGGGTGAGCCCCGAGCCAGGCAGGGGCACTGACCAGCCCCACACACCTCCTCCTGCAATGCACAGGAGTAAAACATATTAATGCAAACATGCAAGGAGCAGCGCTGTGGCTGGGCAACCAGACGCCAGGAAGAACTTTTGGGAGGAGAAAAGCCCCAGTTGAAATGCAATCTGCAGCCAGCCACACTGCTGGGCAGAACAGCTGGGCAGTGCCAGCTGCCTCCTGGCAGGTGAGCCAAGGGAAAACCAAGCGGCCTTGGCCACTATTCAGCACTCTCCAAGTAGTCCTCAGCTCTACAGAGGCAAAATTTCAGTTATTTTACTCCTGTTCTTGAAAGTGGCAGGAATCCTCCTGTCTTCCCTGATACTTCCTCTTGTATTCATCCATGCACTGCTCTCCCATTCCTCTCACCCTGCCCTCCTTCCTCTTACAGCCATGTAAGTCACAGCCAGGATGTGACTCAAAGAAGCTGTTATGGATGTTCCTCCTCATCAGAGCATCCAGGCTGGGCTCTTGGACCCCTTATCCCCCTGTGCCATTCACCACCTGGCACTCACATGATGAGTGGCAATGGTAATTATCAACTCCTGCACAAAGCTGTGGGCCCCAATTACGGCAGGACAGCTGGCTGGGAGTGGAGACAGCAACACTCATGGCTCAGGGCTGCATTAGACCAGGCTCTGAGCTCCTCCATCGCCTCTTCCTAATCGACAAGTGGAGAATTAAAAGTGACACTTGATGGTGTCAGGCTTGTTATGTGTGAATGAAACCATTCCTTGCTGTGCTCATCTTCAGCTCCCACTAAAGCAATAAAAGGCCCTCCTGTGCCTTATTATCCACACAGCCTCTGTCTCTGCCTCCAAATTCTCTCTAGCTAAATGAACCATGGCTGCCTCACTGCAGAGGGGAGGGATCAAGGATGGAGTCCCTGAAGAAGCTGAGGGAGAGCCATGCGTAGATGATGGCAATCTAAAAAAGATACTCCAAAACATCAGAGTAGAGGATTGCCACTAGTTTACACACAAGCCTGAGAGGTTTATGTTCCTTTTATCTATTGCATTTTCCAGTGATAACACATACAATATTTGGTTGACAGAGATCTTTTCCTGAAGTGACTGATTTATAAAGAACTTTGAGATCCCGGGAGGAAGAGGGATGTTGCAGAACTGGGCTTAGGAACTGTTTGAACAGTCCTTTACCATGGTTCTGTTTGTGAGTGTTAACAGTGATATCTGCACTGACTCTCACAGCCAGAGTGCCTCAGGGGAGACTCTTCATTCAATAGCCTTAATCCTGGGATCCACTCCCCTTTGATCTTTCCCATCCCTGAGATTTATACTGTGTAAAACCACCAGTTCCTCTAATACCACTGGCTTTGAATCACATCTTTCTTTTGTTCTTAACTAATACATTTTCAGACTTTTACACTTTCTTATTAAGCACCTCTCCTTCACATCACCTACAGCACCCAGCACACACATCTGCAGGCTTCCCTCACTTCCAGTGCAGCTTCATCTTTTCCAGCATAAGTTCTGCTGATGACATCCTTCAACTTCTCTCCTCTTGTTCCCTCTGTTTCACAGCATTGAGGTTATCCTTGGATCCCTGAGGAGCTCCTCAGCTTTCTTTGCCACTTCAGTTTGCTTCTACCTCTTTGTGTTAACACTTCTACTTAACATTACACCAGCTCAAATGCTCCAAAAATAGAGCCATGCTACAGATATCTGTGGTTGGTCCTCTCTTTTCCAAACCTGCAAGAAGTTGCTCACTGATAGAAACCAGAAAAAGACTCAATCTCTGCAGCTGCTACACCCAAAAGGCAAATGAATGACTATTAATCTCTTAGCAAGAGCTGTGGACAGCATTTGAACATGACACAGTACCTCCTGGCACTGTAACTCCAGTGACTCAGTGGAGAGGATTTGGGCTTCTTTGTCATAATAATTATTAGCTTAATGAGAATACCTTAGTGAGTTTTGCTTTCTCCAGGAAAGTTTATAGAAGTGTGTTTGGCAATGGTCAAACCTCTGCAAAACAGCTTGTTGAACCAAGATGTGGCAGACAAGCAGCTCTCTAAGGACTGCACATTGCTAAAGAAATTGATTTTTGTGATATGGAGAACTACTGGGACAAGAAACAAGGAAATAGGGACTGAAAATAGCAGGAAAGAATATTTAACCTGTAACGTGTAAAACTAAAAGGTACCTGTGTCCATCTCTGCACAGTAATCTACATCTAAACATTTTTTTCTTCTGTGCATTACTGTGTCATAAATTTAGTGAAAGTAGTCAATTTTAGGGAGAGTTACTGTCACTGAACTAACATTTTTCATATCCTGTTAGTGAATTCAGGACAGAAATAGAGAAAGCTTCCCATCCATCCCATCCATTCTCACTATCAACTCTTCCCTCCCTCCTGCAATCAACATATACATACACACCTGCAGTAAAGCATCTAGCTCATTACAGTTTCCCAAACAATTCACTGGACTGTTAGAGAAGCCAGCGTGGATTAAAGTGTCTGGAGAGAGATTTCCTAAATAGCTCTAGAAGCTTTAAAAGCCTCATATTTTGTTTTATATTTATTAGTACTTGAACGAAGTTATCAGAATGCAAAGGTCTGCTCCAGCTGGTGTCTCTTAACCAAGCCAGAAATCATCTTCCCAGGCTCAGAAGGTCAGGTATTGATCAGTGTTGCACAAGCTCGGGTGACAGTAACACACTCACAGTCCATAGTCCTGACTGGCACATACAGAGCCCATACGGTCCCAGTGAGCTCAGTAAGACCTGTGAAAACATGTGGGCTTTGTCATGCAGATCAGATTAAAAGCTCAGAGCCCAGTAATATCCTCACTTAAATCAACCATAATATGCTATGTTATCTACTATGAGGAGAGCAGAAGAGATAATGGTTTATAGTCTCCACTTTACATACAAATTCAGCTGTGCATCTGTCCAATAGCCTCTTAAAGTACTTCCAAAGAGCTTCGGTAAAATACATTATTCTAATTGTTAATCATCCAAACATCATATTTGAAATGAGAAAAACATTGAGACGTGCCTTAAAATACTCATTACAGTGGAAAATGTCTATTTCTGACAAGCTTTTGTTTCCAGGAAATACTTTCACTGGCCAACTATCACATTCAGTGTCAGTTCCACAACCACGGAGATCGAACACAATTCCAGTGACGTGACATCCAAAGCCCCTGCTTACTATCAACTTACAAACACATGAAGGCTTATAAAGAAAGGAAGGTCTGACCTAATCAGTACCTGTCACATGAAACAGCCAGCAGCATGACCTCTCTTGATACACTTCCTTAGGGCACAGGTATTGGGAAGCAGCCTTTCCGTGCGATTAGCAGTATCAGCACACTCCCTGCAACCCAAACCACGAGCATAAAGGGGTTAGAAAGCATTTAAGCCTTTAAGCCCCTAGATCTCCCTCTGAAGGTGTCCTGCTCTTCTTTTCTAATTCATTAGAGAATAAATCTGTGATAAGCAAAGTAAATTAGATTCAGTGACATTCTGCTAATTGAGTCATCTTCCTCTGCCTGGCTTGGCTGGGTTTTTAATTACCAGCTAATCTCATCAATATGGTGGATGACTGGCAGTGTGCAGATCACGGGCGTACAACTGCAGTGAAATAGAAATAGAAGTTCACGGCTCATCGGTTGACCCGGGTCTCTTTTGTCATACACAGGAATAAATTGGGCAGATCTGCCGGTCATCTACTGACCTCGAAGTATGGTGAACAAGGAGGATAATGGAAGGCAAACAAACAAATAAACCCAGCAGAGCTGCTGGGAAGATCTGCAGCACTTTCAGGAACGATGGAGCAGGAGGGAAAAGCGCTCTGTAAACCTGTCCTGCATCCTGATGAAGCCCTACTGCAGTGAGGGACTGGAAATGGCAGGAATTGTGAAAGGGATAATTTAATAACTGAGATTGTGTTAATCTTGCCCTACTGTAGTGAGAAACACTGCAGATTCTCCCAGACATTGCAGCCTGAGGAGCTCTGCTCTTCACAACAGGGAAATCTCCCAGGATTTGCAAAGGCACAGCCACTGTCTGGCACACACGTCCAGGAATGTACATCTGGATCGAGTAGCAGTAAATCAAGACAAAATTCTCCCGTACAAATCTCTTGTATAGTTACTTTTACAGCTTAACTACAACTCAAAGTAACACATCTACCTCAACAGAGCCATGACCTGCCATCCTGGGCACTACTGCTCCAGTTACACTCAGTCGGAGGAGCAGATTTTCAGCCCCACTGGAAAACATGATCTAGACAATTTTTGGTTGAGTTTCACAGCAGAACTGATCCTGCTGAGAGATTTACACAGGTGGATCCCAGTGCACAGGGGCCACTGGTTGGCCCAGGGATCCCAGTCCATTTGCTGAGATCTTAAAGCAGGATCAGGCTGACATTTGTCTACATCTGTTTCTCTTTTATATTTATTTTTAGACTTAGCTCTACGACATAAGATACCTTATTGCCTCAAATAAGAGACTCAAACCAGAGATTTATAAAGTACATTTACAAACTTTAAATCAAACACTTGATTCACAAAGCAAAGAACAAGAATATTTCTCTCACACTATAATTCTTTCCAAGCCTCACACCTGCGCTGCTGACATCAGTGGAGTTTTATATCAACTTTAGAAGATGCAAATCCTGATTTTCCACTTTTCTAAGGTATCTTTGAAGCAGACAAAGCCTGAAGCTTAAACTTCTTATCTATTTTCGCCTAGCAATAGTAGATTCATTAAGGTAACAGCCCTTCTTGAGCAGAAGTGCAGTCCTTTTTGTCTCTCTAATGTAACTGTTAGTGGCTCAGCCTCTGGAAATAACCAAATAAATTGTTGTCCTGCATAAATACGTTCTGACTGTATAAAGTATTTATAAATCATCCATGTCATCTAGGAGCCTGCTCACTTATAACGTGCTGTTTCAGTGAACAGCACTGACAGTAAGTGCTAAACAAGTCACAAAAAATGAACATGGAAGGGTTGTGAGCATCATCACACTAAAGGCATTAAACATTGGAATTAATGTCTCTATTTTAATCCCAGAAAATAAAAAAAGGTCTTTTTATATAGAATTCACTCAGATATAATTTAAAATGCAGTCTATAGAGAGCCTATCTAGGCACATACATGTTTTCAGAGGAGCAGAGAAAGTAATATCACTCTAAGTACCCAGCCGGCCCTTCCCATGGATAACTTAAAAACACCCTGAACAGCTACCCCCACATCTCTTTGAGGGAGAGCTTAAAAGTAACTATTTATATACTTATATTGCTGTATATATTTTTCTTAAAGTGCCTAGCCAAGGTCTGCGGACATAGATGGATTCCCAGCAGCCAGAGAATCGCTGGCTGCATCTGTTCTGTCTGAGATGGATTGATGATTATCATCCTTCGATGGGAAACCCAGGAGACACAGCAACTCCTCACAAGCTGAAAACAATGCAAGGGAACCAAAAATAAATAAATCAATGGCTCGAGCTTATTCTACCTGCCCACCAGAAAAGAACCAACCAAACAAAAAAACCCCAAACCCATGTGAATGCTCACTGGGCAGCCAAGCCCCACAGCTGATACTCAGAGTAGGAGGGCTGGGTTAGTTCTCATTACACGAATGAGGCTGTTGACTTCAGCAGAAAATGACTGCTCCAGGAATATTCAAGATGAGAAAACCCACTTGGCCATTCCTAGGCACTTGAACAACACACCATAATGGTATTGAGATATTTTCTCAGTGTGTTTTACTTTCTGTTGAGGGAAGAAGGAAGTGCTACAGCCACCTTCAGGCACACGTGTGCCTTTTTCTTCTCCTGTTCTCCTATGAAAGCAAGTTGACCTCAGCTGCTTGCTGCAATAAATCTTCTCCCATTTTCTCCTTCCCTCATTCTTTTCTGTTTAAAGTTATTTGTACGTTAGACTTAAATACATTATACTCATTTCTCTAGGAGCCCTGACATGTTGTTAAATGACCATGAATCTATTTTAGTTGCACCTTAATTTATTAACTCTCCTGCCTGCCTCCAGTGTTGGTACCTCTATTGTAGGATCATAGGAGGTTTGGGTTGATTATCCTCCTAACTCTATTTCATATGCATAGCCATTAGTTCGCTCTGCTCCATGTTATTATAATAAAGCAAAAAGCTCTCTCATTTTTTCATTTTCAGTTCATATTGGGAGACTACATACCTTATTAGTTTCTTTTAAGTTCTTATATTCTTTTTGTTGTGTAATGCAGTCAGAGAGCACAGAAATATTCTGCCTCCAAAAGCTGCTTTGCTGAACTTAGGGATGGAGATAATCCTATTTTTATCAAGTGAACCAGTGAATCTTCAGTCCTCATAGCTCTTTTCCCCACCACTGCCAGCAAGCTGCCCACACCCTCAGAGGCACAGAATTGCCAGTCTGCACGTTGAGACATTTCTTTCCACCACTGGGATACTGTATCAATTCCCAGCTGCGGCTTAACCTACAGTGCCATAGGGCTTTTTGGTTCCTCTTGGTCAACAACCCAATGACACCAAAGCACCAGCACTGCTGGTCACCCCCAGCCCATCACCAGGACTTGCCCCTTGCAGTCCCAAAGCCTGTCCCACCCCATCCCCTGAGGGGTTTGCCCTCAATAAAAGAGCAGCTGCACTTTCTCCAAAGGAAATATTCCTGACCCATTTCTGAGAGCTCCATTTGCACGTTGCTTTTCTTTGCCTCAGCTGCACGGTTTAATTCAAGCTGCTTTTAAGTCTTTGACTCACACCACTGTTTGCAGCTCCAGTGCAGCTCTACAGTTCAACAAATGGTCTAAAGTGGGCACAAAAGGCTGATTAGTACTTGGTGGCCCTTCAGCAGCCTCGTGCCACCCAGAGGGGAGTCATCTCAGCCACGCTGGGATCAGAGCACAGGCAAACACTTGCACCACGCTACCCCCTGGGCTGGCTGCAAAGCAGAGCCTCTCCTGTGTGGCAGAGCAGCTATTGATTTTCCCAGCCGTTCTCGGGGGAACTCACAAGAAGAAAATTATTTTCTTTTAAGTTCAAGTGCAGTAGTCTGCCTTGCTAAAGGGCTTATCTTCGCCTATAAGTTTTACCAAAACAGTCTGCGTTGTATAATTAAAGTCGCACAACCCCCCATAGTGTGGAAAATCCTATAAAAATGCTTTATATGGAGATAGCTATATGAATTTAAAACAGCCTCCTATCAGTATAAATGCACCCCCACGAGAGCCTCTACAAATATAGTTCCTGTCCAAGAGCATACATCAAGGGATTTTATAACTCTTCAGTGATTTATGTCACTCTGTAGCATTGAATAGTGTCTAGTTCAAGCCTTCCAAACACAGGGAACAGATGAATCTTTAAAATCTCAGGAGGTAAAAAAAAAAAAATCTATATTTTATATCATATATTTATATTTTATGGTGAGTGCTAATTTAAGTGCCACACAGTTATTTCTCCTTGGATTTCTAGCTCCAGTTCAAACAGGCTTTAGTATTTTCATTACAATTCACCATGTTTATTTAGCATTAGAGCTGGCTGAACTATTCATTACTAATTTAGCCTACTTATTTATTTTTATTTATTTATGGTAAGTGAATCTTCACCGAATAAATCCTAGTTCTCCTCCCACAATGTTCAGACACTAACAGCACTCCTTGGAGAGAATTTGGGAGGACAATTATTCAGACCCACAGTCTGTTCACATGTATCAATTCCCCATTTATTCTTTTTGTGGGGGGTGTGCCTGAATGCCTGAGTGTTGGCAATGCCTCCTAGGAGTTCCTGCAAACCCATTTCTGGAAATAAATATTTTTTCCCATTCAGTTGTGCTAAAAAAAAAAAAAAATTAAAACAAAAATTAAACCAAAAAAAAGAGTAAGAAAATGCAATCCTCCCTCTCACGCTCTCTCTGAGCACTCAGACAAGCAATGTGACACCAAGTCATGTATTTTCAATAACAGACCATGAGTAGCTCCCATCCACAGCAAGCCTGGATAATTCACCTGTCACTAAAGTAAATTCCCATTTGCATACACAAGCTCATTCTGTCCTTGCTTCCTTCAAAGATGCAAAGAGCAGAACATTTTACTGAGATTTTAAATATCTGAGATATTACCTGCTCTTATGATGACTGCCTTCCAATACACACAACCAAGGACATAAATAGGTGAACTTTAGTCACCATTACTGCAGGGAAACAAAGACTGGAGAACATCACAGGCTGAAGCATCCTCGTTACCTGGAGCTGGCTGTTCCCTCTTGCAGAGTTCACTGATTCAGTCTGCTGTGGTCTATATAACACACTGCAGTACTGACCTGCATCCTTTTTAAACACACACTACTGGATGGACACTTGCACACAACACTCTGAGAGATGTGAAAGGGCATCCAGGCACAAGCTGCCATCCATTCCTCTAACAAATAGTCCCCCTGCACATCGTGCTCATTCTGCAAAATGTTGGGACTCTTCTTGCTTTTTAAAATTGCCACGTGTCCAGGTCTTGAGGCCCTTACAGAGCAAGAACGGCCAATTCTGCTGACCCTCAGAGCTCCCTGCAAGCCCTTCCACATCCCTGCTTGTGAAGTGTGTACCCAGAGAAGCACAGGGAAGCTCTCAAGCTCCCACCCCTGGGAGGAGAGCCTCAGTGATCCTGGTGCTTTGCTCCAGGAATGGCAGTGCTGAACACGCAGTGTGGTGCAAGGGAGATCAAGCGACTCTGCCCACCCTTACTGCTTTGCTTCCTCTCAAACCAGCAATTCAGATTTTCCAGCAGCAGTAGAGAGTTTTCAGTTTTAATTTACCTCTTTCAGCACTAGCTAAATATTCCATTTTTCTCCCCTGCTATAACCAATAAAAGCCAAAGTGAACACACTTATTATCAGTATCTGACACCAACAGTAAAAATTCAGCTCATCTTTTCATTCCTGCCACAACAGAAAGGAAAGGTTGTCGAGACATGGCTTTGGGCAGCAGGGCTTTCTCAGCTCTAGGCGTGTTCTGTTGAGACTTTCTCATTCCCTGGAGACATCCTTAAATTCCCTCTCACTGATTCAGTGCCTGACCTTTCAGTGAACTAACTCCCAGACTTAAAAACACCAAGGACTTGAATATACTCAACACAATAACAAGCACTTTTCCCAGATGTTATCATGGCAAAATCTTTTTCAGTTATTTATCCCTGCCTCCTTTAGCTTGTGTTCTTTTAGCTGACTCCCCAAAACCCAAGGGTTTTACCTGCTCACCTTCCACCCCATGTGACTCTCTTTTCAGTACTACAAATCCTGTCTCTGATAACACATGGGATTGCATATCAATTTTCAATTTAAAGCCAGTACGTGTCCCTTTCAGTTGCAAGTTGCCAGCTCATTCATCTTCTGCTGCAGCAATAGTATTAATCTGATGGATAATCCTGTGCAGCTTGGGCTGTCATTGCCCATGCAGCACCACACTGGTGCTCAAAATGCTTCTGTTCCACCCAGCAGGCAGCAGTTTCTGCAGACTGTGACTCTGAGCACTTGCAGGACCCTCCACATCACCTTCTCTCTGCAGGGTCCCTGAGCTTTGCTGACATCTACCCTGCCAGTGTGCCGGGTCACCTGCCCAGTGGGGGAGGTCAAACCAGCAGCTTGTGCTCCATGGGAAGCTGATTGTCACAGGTTAATTCAAGATCTTCCAACAGATAATCTAAGGCTGTTTTGTTCCAAGTCCCAGTCCTAATCCAGTTTTTCATCACAAACTCCATTCCTCCTGCCAAAATTTCCAGCTGGATGCTTCAACTTCAGTCACTCATCAGTTCTGCTGCAGCTTCAAGCATCTTCCATGTCCTTCAGTTAAAAATTTCCCTCTCTGAGATGTGCCATGCTAGGATGGCATTCCAAAACCTCTTCAGCACTCTGGCCCAGACCATGCTCTTTTTTACCTGAGTATTATTCCAATATGTGAAGTGCATCAGGGCCATCATCCCAAGAACCATTCCCTCTGTCCATCTTCCTTTGCAGCAGAGCTCAGCACTTACAAACACGGAGGAAAATACTGTTTAAACCTCTTCCAGACTTCCAGTTTTGTTGGAGCCTTTAGAAGCTCTGTTCTTTCATTCCAACCACTATCTTTTTTTTCTTTACAGCACCATACACTTACTCAAAGTTTACTCATGGTCCAATGTATTTGAAAGATCATTTTTACTACATTTGGCCCTGCCTAACTGAGGTTTCTAATGCCCCCTACATCTGACATAGTGACACCTTTACCAAAACTGCAGGGGGGCTCAGCAGCAGCTCGGAGCAACCCCTGTGCTTCTAACACCTTTTGGTTTTTGGAGGAGCCTCCTGCCAGCCCACAGAATCTCTGCCTCATTCAACAGGGTATGCAGCAGAACTGCTCTGCTCTTCCAGAGAGAACCTGTGCAAGTAGTCCTACCTCCACCTGCTGCTCCATACTGAGGCTCTGATTCCTCCCACACCTGAAAGGAGCACTCTAAACTCTATGGACAAAAGGAAGAGCATTCAATGGGATTCTGGAAGGGGAACAATCTGGAACACAGGAATCATCCCACAGTTCCTATGGAAAAGCCTCGGGACAACATTTGGCTCTAGGATTTCTCTGAGAGACTAGATCCTTTGCCTTTTTACCCATCTATGATTCCAGACTGCAGTAAAAGATGAGTTCTTGAATCATGTTTTGTACATGTATGTGGGAAAAACATGTCCTCTGTTATGTTCTGCTAGTGAGCTGCCTCCCTTTCAAACAGCAGCCATTCAGTTACCTCACCTAAGGCACGTGCCCAGAGATACCCACCCTGCAGCTACCAGTCACAAAAAGTCCTGCAGAGCACAGCAGGCTGCAGAGACACATCTGTCATCTCTAGGAACTCACTGCATTCATGTTCTGATGGAGGATTAACAGCTCACAGAGAAAAAAATAATACGGGAAACTGTCGCAATTTGAAATTGTAAAATCACACTAGATTTGTTTCCACTCAAAAAATTACTTTCTTTTCCCAATTCTCTTTCTTTTCTCCAAATAATGGGAAGCAGGGTTTGTCACGCTTACAGACTGCACATCTCCACAAGAGACTGGCAGTTTCCACCCACAGTAAAAGCCTGATGCTCTGTGGCAGACACCTTCACTCCCTCTCTTGCCAGATCGCACGATTTTGCTTGTGGGCTGTAGAGCGAAGAGAGAGCTGTGACTCATCTCCAGAAGACTTTCAAGAAACAGTTGATCATCTTGAACTCAGAGTCAGTGCTGTGAGGCCAGCCCTCCCCTTCTCCTGACCAGAGTGTGGCTGGGAGGCTGTGACTCATGGTAAAGTCAAGAGGGTTCAGTCCACAACTTTCCTTTCTGTAGGAAATGAATCAGTGTAAGATTCCCGTTGCCTTTGGTACACTTTTTAAAAGCATCTCTTTTAACACTACTTTATAGTGATGTTTCTGATCCTCTTCACCCCATAGAGAGCTTCTGATCGCAGATGTCCAGGGCTAAGCACAGAGCAAAGCAACCCCAGTCACCAAAGGGCAGTGTGAGAACGTGCCTTGCCAGAGAACAGCAATGTTCAGAAAAGTTCTTGTGGTTTCAAGACCTGCTCAGCATGTCCCTGCTTCAGTCACTCTTCCTGCTCATGGTGTCCAGGGATAAACACTGAGAATTTAGAGAAGGGAAAGGCTAAGAATGGTCTTTTCATTTCCATCAGGTATCTTCACACAGCTTCACTGGTGATCTACGTCTGCATAACTTAATAGACATGTGGTTCTTCTAACATTAAAGGGACCCCAAGATGAGTGATTTTACTAGGAAAAGCACGATGCTTCTTGCAGGTAATGTTTTCCAAGCAAAAAGGAGGAAAAGAAACAAAAATCATTGCCTTGATTCAACTTCATATTGCATTTGCCAGGTGTAACTTTGGTATAAAGTTGGATCCAGCTTCATCTAAAATACAAAGCTATTAAGATTCAAGCAAACATTTGCATCCTCATAAGACAGTGGTAAAACTCTGGGGCAAATTTGCGCTGTCCCCAGCCTCAGGCAGGACTCCTGAGTGCCAAGGACTTTGATTTTTGATTCCTCGGTTCCATCCGTAACTTGGGAAGGACGGAAGCTCCCCTCGCCATCCGCGGTGGCCGTCAGCCAGGTCACAGATGGGCCTTTGTGCGCCGGGGGATGCCGGAGGGACTCTGCGAAAGGCCTCGAGTCTTGAATAATGCAGAGGGTGAGAAACGCTTTAAACAAAAATAGTTTCTGACTAAGACTTCTCATGGAGCCTCGAGCACAAACCTGCCAGCCCCAATCTGTGTCTGAGTCCCCTCACAGCAGTTCCAGCGTCCCGGCCGCTTCCTGCAGGCGTGATCCAGAGGAGCACCCAGCAGAAAACAGCAGCCTTTGATCTCCCTCTCCCTACCTCAATATCCCCCACCCCAGCATACAAAGAAGCTTTTATTTGCTAATGAAAGGCAGGAAGCAGACTTAAATTAATCAAGTGAAGTCTCCCTCCATTTCATATAAAGAAAGTAATTCTAGTTAAACAGAGGTTTTGTCGTACTTCTCATTTTGGGACCCAACAACTGTACAATTAATGTGCATACAAATGAGTGTCATTATCCCTTCATTTCCCAGGACAGCTGTAATCCCAACCCTATGAGCCTCACAACAGGCACACTCCCAGAGGAGAGCAGTGCCCACCACCTCTCCACAGCAATGGCTCTGGGTAGCTACAATGAATGAATTGGCAGCGGGGCCAGTTGGGTCTGGGTTTGCTAAATCAAAATCCTGTCTGATTTGTTCTGACCTGGAGACATTCCTGAGTATTTCCTCCACTCCAGATCAAGCTCTAAAGGATTCATTTCACCTTTGGATGCCATACCCCTGTTTTTCCTCTCACTAAATACTTTGTTTCCAAATTCTGCAATCCCAGCCTGGGAACTTTGAAGGACAACTGTAATGAACTGCTTACAGACTACCACATGCACCAAGGCATATTAGGGATCTGGGTTCTTTTTTTTTGCTTGTTTTAAAGGCTCAAGAATTGTTTTCTCCATTTATTACACATACTTATATATGTGTCTACTCTTAAAGGAAACCAAAATCTTAGTATAACTTTCTTCAAGGCATCTCTAAAATCAAAAATTAATTTCTTACATCTATTTTCCCTTCAGACTTCTTCTACCTCATCAGTGCATACTGGAATATAAATCCTAAATACAATACCACTCTTAGACATCTGTGAAAGTGGAAATTCTGGACATATTTCTGAGATTATTGTTGAAAGAGATAGCAGTTTGCAATTAAATGAAATGTTAAAAGACTCGTGATATCTGGCTTCAGTTCCCAACTGTCTGGTTTCTGAACAGACTTCTGGCTTCTGAACAGAGTGATACCTCCAAAGCCCTTGTTTAAGGTGCATTCCTCTTGCAGAACCAGTCAATGTCAATACAGTGCCTGTAGCAAGAAATTTTTCAGATAGCAAAGTACATCAATTCAAATACTTCTAAATGGAGCATTAAACTGCTGCTGCTCCCCTTAGCACATTTTAGTTGGGAGGGAGGCTGACCTCTTTATTGTTTCAGTGGAAATTTAATTTTGACATTTGCAAAATGCCCAGACCAAGGGAGCTGTGGCAAAGGAGGTCAAGGCACCCCAGCTACTGGATAGATCTGATGAGCAAGGACAATTCTGATTAGCATCATGAGCAAAATACTGGCCACTGCCCCTTCCTTTGTATCTGCTACCTACAACATCACCTTAAAGCACCACTGAGAAGACTATGCTTGACTGCACAGCCCCCACACTACGAGGAGACCCCCCACTTCTTGCAGTTAAGAGAACACATCCCTGTTTTGGTTGCCGTCGTTTTACTCTCAGTGTCTGTGGCTCATCCTTCTTACTGTTCTACCACTGTTAAAATATGTTTGCTCATATCCATCACTCCTTCAGGGAGCTGCTGTGACCCCGTGAGGCCCAGCTGGTGCATCAGTCCTGCCTTACTGATTGCCCAATGCAAAAAAGCAGAGTTCCAGGACAGTGCTCAGCAACTCCTGCTGACAGGCACTCACAAAGGTTCAGACCTCCCTCCCCAGGAGGACACCACAAGCCACTGTGTCCTCCCACTGGAAATGCTCCAGATGACAGGAAAGAGCAAGATCCATCCCTGGGAAATTCCCAGGCTTCAAAATTTGGCTGTGACTTGAAACACAAAAGACACTGATGAAATAAAGGTTAAGGGGATGAAAGTGCTTTGACAAGGTCAAATGTATTTTGGGGAATTTTAATCCATTCCTTTTGACTTCTATCTGACAGATGGGGTGAACTCTAAAACAATAGTGATATTGGAGCCTAAAGCTCAGCAACCCATTCCTATTCCCTATGCAGGACTCAGCTGCCTGTCCCACACCCCTTCCCCAAACCTCCAGCCAAGTGATGGAACACCTAACTGGCCATGGGAGAGGGGCATTTCCCAACTCTTGGTGGCTCTACAGCAAATATATGTCTGGTTGTGTGATGGGAAAAAGGCTTGTTCACAGATCTCAGATACTCAAGGATGAGCAGCCTAAGCTGTGCTTGACTCCTGTTCTCTGCAGCAGGTGACTTAATGCAGGCAAGAGTTAACCTGAGGAAGTCTTTGGTCTCATGTTTCATGATCTGAATTAGATGAGTAGAGTGGTAACACTTCCAGGACCATGCAATCTTTGGCTTTCTGCAGACTCATATCAAGAGTGGGTGACCTCGGGAACCTCAGTGCAATTACAGAAACCAGGAGGGTAGTTTTTCACCAAAGCTGCTGCTCACTTAATCCAACACAGGGCAGAAATGTCAAAACCACCCAAAAAGAGACATTTTTCAAAATTTCAAGTGATATCTAAAGTCCAGCACCTGAGTTTGTAGCTGTCTCAGACCGTGACACATAGCTATGAGGCTCTTGAAGTGTCTGAGACATACAGCACTATAAGGTAATGTAGGTTAACATTTTGCAGAGCAGAAAGGCAGCATTTGATAAACACCATCTCTGACAGACAATCCCATCACAACTGGGGCTTAGTGGTTTGTTTTGAAATGAGACTCAGAGCCACAACATAAAGAAAATACAACCTCCAAGCTATAGCACGTTACAAGATGATAGGAGGAAAAATGGCTTTATTAACAAATAAAGAAATAACAGGCTCAGCCAGATATTATTTAGGAGATTTGACCTGACAATTGATAGATTGATACCTAGTTATGGCCAAAGTAGAAGAACTCGAGGAGATATATCTCTCTTGCATACAAAATAAATCAGCTGATTCCCACAGTGACACCAGGAATGCTGCTTTGCACATAAGCAGCAAAGGCAGAGGGCTCAGGAAAGATGTGAGCACAACAGCAGACCACACTGGCCAGCCTGAACACACATTCCAACAACACACATGAGAACTGATGATGAAGAATATGTAGCAAGTGAGACAGCTAAGTGGACTCTTTTGGCATTACAGAATAACACAATGTCACTAAGACAGCAAGGACAAGTGAATAATGAGATAATATAAAAAGGAAATGCTTGTCCTTAGGTTGATGATATGCTTGTCTGTGTGGGATGACCCCAATGAATATTGCTAATGAGTCAGCACCACTGCAATGTTAATTAATTTGGGATCTAACAGTAAAGTAAAATAATCAGATCGTAAATCTGACAGATTAGAGCAGTCAAATGGCGAAAATAACAAAACAAATCTACACAAGCACTCTGTAATAGACTGATGTCACAAAAAGATCAGATTAAATGTGCTTTCAGCTGAGAGGCAGAAATGTACTGTTCTAGGAGATTACTGTGTGTTGCCTTGGTGAACTGATGATAGCTGGAGAGACCTTTAGTGTGTGAGAATAGCTCATACCCTGCATTTCTGATTAAGCCAGTATTCCAATGTTATTCTACTAATCTCCTCACAAGAGCACTAGAGTTAGTTCAGGATACAACAGCAGTTAAAAAGTGAGGCCAGAGTTAAAAGTTGACCACAAGTACCTTCTGCTGATCCAGTGACTCAAATCACCACCACCACCTCAAAAACCAACCCAAACCCCCTTACCCAGCAGCTCAGTTGTAGCAAAGTGCATTAAGCAAACCAAAAACTTGCAGTGATGCTCCAGACTCAGCTAATATACATTACCATGGCTCTACCAGCCACAGTAAGGGTCTGTCTCTCTGTTGAGACAACAAGCTGCACACTGCTTATCTGCCATTAGACATATGGCAATAGCAGACCTGAGGAGAACTCATCCAGACTGCACAGTGCATCATGAACATCTTGCATAATGAGAACAAAATGGGGTGCCAAGGATGTGAAGGTGATGACAACCAACACAGCAACGTTTGCACAAAACAAGAACCCAAAGCACTACCCAACAATGGAGGGGCCATTTGAAGCAAATGACTTTCTCCCAGTCATTCTGAGGCTCATAAAAGCAAAGTAAGGATGGCCTGGGAAACAGCTATCATAAATTGAATGCCCAACACTAGGCCAAAACGTATTCAACCCATGTGTTGCCCAGTGATTTGGCTGTATTTATGGAATTTTACCATGGATGGAGGTCTGTACTCATTTGACAAAAGCTGCAGCCACTAGAAAACATCATTACAAGAGCATCATACACAGATTTTTGGACACCCTGCCTTGCCAGAATGTCTCCACATTACAAATGTCCCATTTTCAATTTACAGAGAAAAGAGTTCAACAAAACACAGAGCAGAGAGAGAGGAGCAAGGCTCACTGAGAGTCCTTTCACGGCAAGAGGAAGCCAGTGGGGAACAACTTCGACAGGTTGTCATCCAACTATGATTTACACTTCACTTTTCTATTGAAGGATACATGTAACCACAGTCCTCCAGACCTCTCTAAAACCTCTAGGAGCATTTATTAATATTCTCTACCTTTCTCTTTCAAGTAACTGGAGAAGGAGCTTGAAGGATATTTTTCCCCTTGCAGCATCCATCCACTGCAGCCACAGAAAAACCTACAGCTGAATAATTGTCTGAAGCAAGAAGTACTCCAGGTTCCAAGCTGGTATGTTAGTAATGTTCATGGCATGGTCTATCATGTCTTTCTGGCCGAAGACATCTAAAACATATTATTTTTGTATAACCCCAGCACAGCTGAAGTGTTTCCTACAGGACAGAAGGTTGCAAACAACCAGATCAAAGACGGCCACAACACACTGCACCCCGTACTGGAGCATGGACGTGCTGGCTGGGAACACCTGTGGGAAAATCCCTCATCTTAAGCAATGAAAACTTAATCATCCCTTATAGAGCAGTGCACAGAGCATGTTTCAATAGCTCCATGGAATACTAATATCAGGAAAGATCTCTCCTTGGTGAAAAGCAGGGATATCATCTCTTTAGGTTTTGGTCTGCAGTAGAGTAACAAGACCATTCATAAAATACTTGGTTGAAAATATGCAGAAAAAAAAAGCAACCCTTTCCAGAACAGCACCTCACCCCCCTTCTCCAGATCAGGAAATACTCATTTTCATAGAAAGCAGTAAAAGCAAGACCTTTTGGCAAGACCAAAATTGCCTGGGGGAGGATTGAGTCTTTTTATCTCTCCTAGTATGTTATGGCTGAGCTGCTTGCTTCAGTCTCCTTTTAGGAGCAATACCAAGAAAACAGCTTTGCCTGAGCCAGGCTGATGGACATTCATCTGGTGGGGACCTTCACTGACCTCAGGGAAGTGCAGCTCCACCAAGTTATTGCTGCTGTGAGCCCACCCAGACCCTCCACCCCATAAAGACATAGTAAAGGGCTGCCCAACATTGAGTTTTGGTAACTTGGTCCAAACATCTGGCCCAGATCTGTATCTCCTATAAACTACCTCGACTAAAAAGTCAGATTCAAAGGTGTCAAGATGCAAAACTCCAGTGAAGGTCCAGATTCACTGCCACCAGAGACAGCAACAAGCCACAACAGGGATGCAGATACTAAATGCACATCAAGGGGGGCCAGGGCAGATCGGCTGTGGCAGAGATGGAGTGTGAAGTGAACCCCTGCTGAGCAGCAGCACAGGAAAGAAACAGCCAGAGGGATGGAGCTGCCCCTCAGGGCCGGGCTGTAGCACTGCCAAGAGCCTTACACCAGAGGGAAAGGCTGTACCTGCAGTACCCGTGCTTGCTTTGTTTGGCACACATGCTGGGAAACTGCAGAAACTGCTTAAGGCTATGTCTATAAACCACTGGCTTTGTGAAAGCACGAGAGAAGAACTAAAAAGGGAAATTTCTAATAAAAGGAAAATTTGTCAGAGCTTTTGGCAACGCTTGGAATTATCGTGTGAAGCATAAAACATCAAGAGAGCAAAAAAAAGCCGTCCTTAGACATTCCCCTATCACAGCTAAAGATAGATATATATGTTTAGGCTTCTCTTGAACATACCACACACATTTCATTTTGAAAAACTGAGTTTAGGGTCTCCTTGATTTTATCAACATTCAAGGATACCGTCAGTTATCAGCAGACTTTTCACACCTCTCCAGCAGCCCCTGCAGCTTCCCCACAGCACCTCCCACCTTTCTACATGTGGCAGTCACACCACATCAGTCTCTTCATTTCTGATGGGACTGTACAAATCTAGTTACGGGTAACTGTAAATACAACTACTACCATTATGCACTAGGGAATGGGTTGACACCTTAAAATACTCCATCAGATCTTCAAACTATTTAGTGCTGCGGTGAGAAACAGCCCCTTCTCCACCCACCCTGCTTTTTCAGGACCCTGTCAGCCCTATGGAGTCAGCAAAGCCTCCTGCAGCCCTTCAGCTATGGAAGAGAAGTGTTCAGATTTAAGAAGAGCAAAATGTCAGCTGGAAATTTTGGTACTGGAGCTGGGAAATGATCCTGCACTGAGAGGCCACTTGTACTTGGAGAACATGGACAACATTTTCCAATATAACCTCTGTAGTCTTCTGTTTCTGTTGCCAAAGAGATAAGGATTTAATTTTAGGCGTTGAAATTTTATTACCTCTCCCAAAACACCAATTAATAACTCCCTGCTTGTTCTAGCAGAAATCCTAGAAACTGAAGATACTTTCACTCTACTGGGTTGCTTTGTGGGTTTGTTCAGGGCTTTTTTCCCCTCTAAGTCAAAATTTTTCTTTAATACTTTTATATCTACCTCTAAGAAACTTTACTCAGATAAAAGCTCTGGCCTTCTGTCACTAAAAGTGGCCAGCATGTAGGGTACGGGCCAGGAGCCTGCAAAGACCTTGTGTGATGGGAGAAGGTCCCAGCTCAATCTCTTCCTCTCTCTCTGAGGGTCCTTCAGCCTTATAACCTTGGCACAGCTGCAGGTCTGCAGGTCTGAACCCAGGGGAGAAGAAACAAGCCCCAGAGTCTCTTCCTACCTCTTTTCCCAGCCAGATTTTCAAATGAGGCATTTGAAACAGTCTTCCTTATCACACAATCAATTCAGGGCAGGACCAGAAGAAACCAGTTTTCCCAGCATGAATATAAAAACATCAAGTTCATTAAATCTTCTATTCTGATTAGTTGTGCAAATATTTGGTGTGAAAGGAGTATTTTATCTCCTACCTTCAAGCCTGGCAGGCTGTAAATAACACTGCTGTTGACCGAGAGAAGCCCAGCAGCTTTCAGACAGCTGAATTTAAAAGTGCAAATCTAAGGTTGTGTAGTTCAGGAAATTTTTGAGGCACAACAAAAAAATCCTCCTTTGTCAGTAGACATGGCTGTCATAGAGGGTGTTGCAGCTTCACTCCAGAGCTCTGATACAACAGGAAGATGAAGAACAAGTGGCAGTGCTCTGAAATCTAAGGAAACGGATCCTCAAAGAAGCAAAAGTTTACCTGAATGTTTAAAAAGCAGAGTTGGAAATAAAAAAAAAAAACACAATTCCTCCTCTTGCACATCCACCAAAGATGTGGATGTCACTTTATTTTCAGTCTAAAAAGTTCAGTCAAAACTTGTACTTCAAGTGTGAAAACAAGAGAGCACAAACCAGTATTTACTGGAAAAAAAAAAAAAAGAAAAAAACCTTGACATAGGCCTGGTTAAGTGTTAGATGTAGCATCATTTGGGAATTATGAGTCTCTGTGGATCTAAGGTTTAATTTAAACAGTAGAAGTAGTGATGGAAGGGACATAGCACAAGCTTACAGAACACTGCTGCACACCTTTTTACTTGGAGGTATTTTTTTCAGAGTCACTAAGTGCTGGAAATGCAGAGCCAGGCAGAGAGCACAGACAATACAGGTGAGGACCAAATGAGAAACCTGCTCAGCTCCATCCCTTCTTTTGGTTAAGGCACCAGTAAAAGGACTGTCCTGGACAACCTGAAAAGCCTGTGATTTTTCTTTAATGGTCATACAGATCAAGCTGTGTCTTTCTTCAATCACACAGGTAATCACTGGAGGAGCAGGAAGATCAGCATCCCTCACAGTTAAGCAGCACATCACTTGTGCCCCTAGTTTCAGCAAGTGATTCAGTAAAGGATGCATCTGGCTTCAGTCCAGCAGCTAGCACAGACTTTCTTCATAGACACATCACCTGTTTTGGTCCCTTTTCTCTCCAGTAAAAAGCATCATGAGCACAGTAATGCAGAATATAAATCATGGCTATTCTGCCTTGTCTTTCAATTTACGTGGTGTGTTGAACAACAGATCCTCTAACCTGGCCCAGGTGTACTTTTCTCATTAAGCAGCACTCATGGCCCCATAAGAGCCCCTTTCCCAGAGGCCTGTTTTCCCTGTCACCTCTGCCAGCCCAGGCTGAGGTCTCACTGAGCTGAGCAGCACATACCTGTGAGCACAGTCACTCAGCACCCACCAGTACAGGGAATGTATAGATGGAGAAGATGAGAAAGGTCCATCTGGACCCATCACTGAGCTACTCTGAGCTCTTACATTCTGTTTGTCCATCTGAAAGCAGCCAGAATAAACCTGCTGTGCCCCACAGGCTGCCCAGATACCCCGAGAATGGAAGACAGGTAATCACATCCATTCAGAGTTCACACCTGAAATCACAGAAAAGAAATGCAACCCAAGTTTTTCCTCACTGAAATTTTTCCATGACCAGGAATACAACTGCAGCTGCAGACTTTCAATGAGCAACCTACATTCCTCTCTCCATAAAATCCATGGCACACACATCAGTGTACAAACAGCCACCAGCCTGGCTTGTGCTGATCCCAATTTATCCTCACATGTCAGCCTCCCTGCTTGCTCATTCTGGCTAACCTCAGTAGCAATGAAAACTAAATGCCATCAAGTACATTTAAAGGTCCTCACATAAAAGACACATAAAATGATATTTTGTTTAATAAGATATATGGAAAGGAGCAACGCTGACTCATTTCTCAGGCAAGGGTGAGGAAATTTCCCTTCAGGAGTTCTATATTTTGTTGATTTGGACCATAAAAGGAATATTTCTAAATGCTGCAATGGACAGGTAAAACCAAAACTAAGATCTGTACCTACTCCAAATAATATTTTTCACATTCTTTCCAACTCAATTTGCTTAACTCCATCATATTTTATGGCTTCCCATTATTTAAAGCCATCACATTGAGTTATAGCAGTTGGGGGAATAGGAAAGTGCTCACTTGCAAGTAGCTCTGTAGAAGATTATGACAAAAGGCAGACAAGTATGCTCAGAACACTTGATGAATAAAAATTGTTAGAAATTCACCACTGTTTCATCTCAATAATGTTATTAATAACTAAGTGTCCATTAGAGCAGTGAAGAGACTCAAATTAGGGAACTGGAATGGGATAATTCTAAAAGAAAAAAAATATATTTTGACTAAAAATGGCCTTATTTAGTGGTATCAGGTCATCTCTTTTTACTCCTCTTTCAGAAGTTATTAGATATTGTCATAAGTTGCAAAAGTACTGCTCTGCTCTTCTGTACAATAACAAAAGCAGATTGTGAGGAGTCAGCTGTACTCAGTTACTCCAGAGTTAAGACTGCAGTTGTTAAAGGAACCAGATTTGTCTTTATCTATGCCCAATTAGTTTGTACTTATTCATGAATCTCACTTTCATTTCCTGACAACAAAACCAAGACAAACTTCCTAAAACATTATGACAATCTGGTGCAGAAAAACCCTTAATAATGTGGTGTATTGCAGATCAGACATATTTTCCTATAAAGGCTCCAAGAAATATATTGCCAGGAGGACACAAGTACAGGGTGAGAGGGCATCAACTCAATCTCTCATTTACCAATACACATGCCCAAAGCCAGTTTTAATTTGGAATTCCCTAGGTTCTTAGGCCGAGGATTATAAACTACTTCTGTGAATTCTGCAAAGCATTTTTTATTTACTTCAGTGAAAAGTTTGACTAATGCCACCAGAATGACATTCCTTCATATTGGAAGACTGCAACTAAGGTGTTGCCTGGGGAGCACATTTGGGGAGAACCAGCCCAGCAGGGAGGGCCACATTACACAAAAGAAAAACTAAAACACACACAGGGATGCTCATAAAAGCAACAAGAGAGAAAAACTATTGGAAAACTTACAGCAGTTGGTTAGTTTATTCCATCTCACATTTCTGTTTAGATCAATTTACTCCTCCTGAATAACTCTGGGAGGAAATTTTGTCCACTCTTTCATAGGAAAATTATCCAGGGGGGTTATATATTCCTGAGGTTGGGAGGTTTTTTTAATCAAATATACATTTTAGAAAGTCATCAGGATCCTTTTTCAAAACAACTATTTGCAGTGTCTGAGCATTAAGATCATTATGCATTCATATGCTGAACACATACAGACAGCATTTAATTTGAAGTTTCTTTGCATAATACAAGGCAGTTCTGCTGTCTTTAATGAATATTTTAGCACTGATTGAGGTAAATAAAACCAGCTTCTGAAGGGCAACAGATTTCACCCTCTGTTAAAAATGTCTCTTCAAGGCAAAACTCCACCCAAACTGAGGTGCTTTTTTATTTTTAAAGGGCAAAGTTGTTAAATGTTTCTCTGTGCCTGAAGTGCAGGAGTCCAGTGTGAGTGGTCATCTCCCAGGGCAGTGTGCTCATTGCTGTTTCTAGAGCATCACAGTTGGGTTTTGGTCCATAGCATGGGTTTTTAAAAGCAACTGGAATACAACTGAAGCATGAAAATATTTACATAAGCTACTAAACCCTCTGGCATCCCCATGGCAATCAAACTAAGACAAAAGCTTCAGGCATCGGTGCCTAGCACTCACATCCTCTTCTTCACCTGCCCCACTAACCATGCTTGAGAATGTGAAACCAGGAATTGGTCACCTAAATTCTTCATGAACTACCAAACACCAAACACATTTCCAAGGGTGGTTTACAGCAAGATGTGGAAAACAACTTGGAGAGCTTTAATCAATGCTCAGGATGACAGTTTGAAGGTTACCTACCTGTGACTTGTACGAATCGACTCCATGGCGCTGCTTTGGTTGGGAAAATAGTTCAGCCTTGAGGATATGTTATTCCCAGGGACTACAAAGATATGTTTATGGGACTTGGTTTGTCCTTTTATTTAGTCAGGGAAGACTCACTAGCTCTAGTTTGTATCATTTGGTACACCTATTCCTCTCCTTCCCACAGGCTTTAAGCACACACTCTGGAAAGTGCATAATCCCCATCCCTCTCTTTGGGGAGAGGAAGGAAGGCAAATGCATTAACCACCCAAAAAGCAAAGTGACAGAACGTGTTACTGCATGGTTCTTAGCAAAAGAATTTGTACATGGCATGAAACCAAATCTGCTATTAGCAATGAGCATACATGCAGCTCCCTTGTAAATCACAGCACTGAGGAGGAAGCAACAAGCGCAGGGCAAACACTGGGTTTCTAGAAAGAAACTCTCAATACACCTCCAGGAGGAATTAAATGAAATAATAAGGGGAATTGTTACAAGACATTGAAAACAGGCTAGTGCTGAGGTTGTTCTTATACCTTGATATAATTATTTAATGCCAGTACCTTGTTCAATATCATTACACTGGTATAAAATGTTCAGAGCCACTTGAGCTTGCAAAGGCCCTGGGGTGCTGGGAAAGCAAGACCCTAGCACAGCAGAGAGCATCACCCCTGCACAGAACAATGAGCCCCTGCCACAGCACAACTTCTGTGTTACTGCTGTCAGAGAACCCTCCCTGTTTTTGCTAGCTCCCGACAGCCAGCTCGGCTCAGTTATTGTTTTTAGCCCTACAGACCCTCACTGCACACTGGTGATATATGTCCTGCTGATCTCCCCAGGCACCCTGAGCTCTCTGTCCCTTCCCCAGCACCCACTATCTCAGCTGCCACTGCAAAGCCACTGATCAAAGCCCCCGGGAAGGTTATGTACCCCACCTTCACCTCCACTGCTTTTCTGAGTACTTTGAGTTTCTAAAAATTCAACTTCTTCACCGCTTGGTTCTATTGCCTTATTTAGCAGTACCAAGATATGGTGGTTAGACATTGCTGAGCCTTTCACTTCTCAAAACCCACTTCTGAGTAGTCCACAAGCTGCTCTGATGAGCAAGGCTAAACCCTGCCCCATTCACAGCTGTCTGTACCTTACAGCTTCTCCACAGATGAAGATATTAAAATCATGACATTACAACACTCCTGTTAGGACAAGGCTCCCCCTCAACCATTAGGTGCTCAGGAAGGACGTGGTCAATGCTTCCCAGACCAGGGCGATGTTAAAAATGGAAAAATATATTTTCATTCAGAAATAAACCACAACATGTTCTGAATGTTGGGGTTAATATCGGACCCTGTGAACCATTCATTTCACAGTTTTGAAATTCAGCATCTGTGTTTTGCAATATGTCAGTTCTAAATTCATCAATGAATATTTATATTATCTTCCCATCTCCTGATAAGCTAATTGTACAGTTACAGGACACAACACAACTGCTGTTAGCAAGTCCTAGCATGAAGTCATATTTGATGAAATACAGCTGTTCAGAGCCAAGCTGTCTGATCACAATGAAGATAGACACTTTCAGTGCAATCTTTCACAAAAGATGCTTTAGCTCAGGAGAATCTGCCTATAAATTGTTTTAAAACTGATAAGGAATTACTTAACTGGTATACTGGCATGCATATAAAGAAAAAAAAATAAAAAAACTAAGTAAAACATCCACTGTTTGCTTTTTTTAGCTAACAGAAGAAAAGGTTAGACAGTATTATGCATGCATTTCTGAGTGGGAAATACCTATCCCTAAGTGCATTCTTGGACAAAACACCTGACACTGGGCTGGAAAGCAGCCAATGTATTTATGTTTTCTTCAGATAATCCAGAATTAGCTTTTCACTTAAAATTATAAACAAGATGTATTTTATAATCAAGTTAAAGCTACGGAGTTTGGCCATCTTTGTGTTGAGTTCAACACCTTAAAAAACTTGCTGCTAAAGACCATGACAGCAGCAGGAATTTAATCTGAAAGGGATTCAGGCCAAACTCTGGCATTCAGGTACCACTTTATGCAGAAAGAGTGAGAAAGTAGGACGCCAGGACTCCTCATCCCACCAGGACTCGGACACTCTCCCTGTGGCACTGTAATTTGCAGATGGGCAATGATTTGGTTCATTTCACAAAGTGGGGTCAAACCTCTGAAGAGTGCCTGCTACATCACACCAGCTGATGGATGAGGAAGGAGCCTGGAGAAGGAAAAAACTAAAGGTCCATGGCATGAGGCAGCATTTACACCCATCTACCTAGAGTACATACCTTTTTCACATAAGAGTTTTTTTGCATGAGTTTTTCTCCTAGTCAGATTATTCTAGTCACCAGTAGTCAGTTTTCTATTCTATGGTTTGTTTATAGTGAAATTAATGAACCATTTCCACATCACTCCCCTGCCTTCATAAGCTCGTGCAGTACATTGTCATTAGCAAACTGTCCACTCAGCTCTCACTGAACACCCTTGTAAGCAAAAAAAAAGTGTGGTGGGACATCCTCTGGCATCTCCATGCATTCTCATGAGCAGCAGATTATCAGGTTTTACTGGGTCTGTGTGTATGGCACCAGAAACAGCACTTTCATGCCATATGGAAATTCACCTTGCAGCCAAAGCATGGGCAGCGTGTTTGGTTTGGATGAGCCGTCACTGCAGCAACTGGTAAGAAAAAGATATTTTATATATATGAGCTTGTTTTAATGAACTTGTTTGCAAGGAGTAACTGTTTTGTTGGCTAACCCTTTAATTGATGGTTTTGGACTGTTGTAGACAGCAACTAAGTGTAAAACTTAGTTTTAAACAATTTTAATATTATAATCATGGAAAAGATTGCCATGTTATCACATGAAAAAATCTGCATAATGCATAATGATTCTGCTGTGGTCTGCTTTCAGAAGCAAACATTCAGGATCTGTTCATCCTGGACCAAGATTAGTATTTTCTATGAACACAGCTGTCTGGTGTTTACAGTAAACACTCAACACAAAACAGCCAAAAAAAACAGAGAAGGTCTTTAGACAAATTTCTGAAAGGCAACACTTGCTCCATAACTTTTCCATTCAGTCATACAAATCTGTGACTTAAAAGTAAGAAATAGAAGCAAACTTTGTGCCCATATACACTTGGGCATTCAGTCCTACCCTGATTTGACTTGAGATGTCCCAGACTTTCAGCTCACTAAGCTGTGACTTACTTGTTCCCTTCCATGCAAGGCTTGGGGTTTTCTGAAGACCTCCCAGTTCAGGAGTTTCACAGCTGCCTGGGAAGTTCAGATGACTTCTGATTAAAGCTGACACTAATGTGCAATCTGCTACAAGATTTCCTCAGGGTGAGGTGCTCTCCTTCCCTTTGCATCCCCTCTTACTCTTCAGATGCCAATCATGGCTATTTCCCAATAAAAAGGAAACATTCAGCTCACATGGTAGAAAGAGAGCAGTTTTCAATCTCAGTTAACCTTTACAGCAGTACCACTAATTTGCAGTCTGTTCATACTGAATGCTAAAGTCTCTCTGTTTCCTGCGCTGAATTTCATTCTGTGCCAATTAGTGCTATGAAGTCAGTCTAATAATGATGTATGGTTAACACCGGGCCTGCGTCTGAAAGCTAAGAGGAATGCACAGAGGACAGATAATTGCGATGGCGCCATCCGAGAGCTATTCAATGCTTTGTTGAAGTTAAAGGGTCTAGAAACACACTATAAAAATATGTTTCAACATGAGTGCTGATAACATTGAGGGGAAGTTCCCGGCATCTTTGTTGAAAACAAATAAAAAAGGTCCAGCAGCTTTAAACTGATGCATGAAGGGGAAAGGACAAAGACCTGTTCAAGCCGTTGCCGTTCAAGAATGGACTGCACTAAAAAATCTCAACCAATAATCTCCAAGATTGCTACCATGCTTATTCGCATTAACATCCTGAAAACAGCACACGAACGAGCACAAAGTGATGCCTGCCATGTCCCCTGGCTTTTTCCTTATTGTATCCATAGGCTCCTGCCAGAGACTGACAAGAAACTCTAAGGAGCAAACCTGTCAAACCCAAGATGAACAGATCTTTGGCCACACGAGGTGCTACGAAGGCACTGGGAGGCAGGGCAGCAAGTTACCTCTCCCAGCACAAAGGATGCCTGGAGACTTTGAACCAGATTCAGCACAGCTCAGTTTAGCCATTGGCAGAGCAAAGCACACCTGGAGGAGTAACTGTTATTTCACAGCAAGAAGAAGATAACAAGTGGCTTGTTCTGGGTGAGCAAAATACTCTTGGGCTACTACCAACACACAGCGGTGAGAAGACCCATGGGAACCACCTTTATGCTGTCCTGGCACCACTGCTGTGTGTCAAACGATGCAGCCAGTCCCAGATTGACCATCAAGCATCAGCTGGTCCTGGTGAGTCCTGCTCTCTCTGGAATCACTTCCACTGTTAGGTGACAGTGGGAGCATGTCAAGAGAATGATTTTCACTCATATGATGGGGTTAGGGGGCTACATGGGAGATGCACAGGAAATGCAAAAGCTCCATCCCTTACTTTTCCAGGCCTTTTTCCATCCCTTACTTTGCCTTTCAGAGTAGCATTGGATCTATTCCCAGATGACCCTCTGCAATAACAGGATCTCCAATCTCCCCAGAAGTGGATGATGATGATGTGAGGGGTTTGCCCACACTGAGCTCTGTGCTTCCCATGGCACTGCCTGGGCTGGCTGGGTTCACAGCAGCCTGGAGGGGCTGGCACAGCACTTGGTGCTGTCACTGCTCCAGGCCCTTACTAACTTTGACAGTACTCACTGACATATTCGTGGGCTTGATGGCACATCAATCTTGATTATTTTGGCAATGGTACATTACATCTTCCAGAAAAGAAAAAAAAAAAATCAAGTTGTCTCTCTTCCTCTTCCATTTCTCCTTGTGTTTTGGGTTGTAAATAAAGAGGTGGAAGTCAGCAATGACCTGATGAGCAGCCTCCAAACTGCAGCTTTAGGCTAGCAGTACCACCTTAGGAAAACTGTAAATCCATGTCTGGAGATGCACACATCTGAAGATGTAAAAGCTTAAGGAAATGATGGGGGGAAACTAGAAATTAATTCATTCTGGAAGAAAAAGAGAGGAATGCAGCTGAATAGCTACAATGCTGCATCAGTGAGATACATTAAAAACCCAAATGAATCTCAATGTCAGCCAACGCACTGCCATAACAAATGAACATGGTGGCAAAGGGTAGACTTTGTTGCTAAGCTGACAAAAATAAATTAGTCACCTGTCAGTACTTGCTTAGAATTTACAAACACATCAGTTTTTGAGGGAAGAGCAGAAAATAGTCAGCATATTTTTCCATTAGAGCATTGTGCAGAGAGAACCAAGCACTTTGTTTTCATTTATGCAGTAACTTAACCCCCCCCTGCACAGTAAAAGCCTCCTTCTGGGAGTAAGGCTCCATCTCACCTGGAGGGCACGGAGCTGCCCCAGCTGATGGAGGCACCAGAGGAGGCTGAGGGGACACGAGTCTGGAAGTGACCCAGCACTGGATGTGACCCCCTGAACCACAGAGCCCCAGTGCCTTGCCAGCATGTGGGAACCAGCTGTGAAACTCATCTGCTCCAAGCCTGCTCACACCCAGGCAAAACCAAGGAGTTGTTACTGGTCTTTGTGGGCAACTTACTGCATTTGTTACAGAATAAAGACAGAAGAGTTTAGCTTAGGCCACAGGTCTCTCCTGCTACATCCATACATGAGTGTCACCTCTGATCCCCAAGTTTTGGATGTGGGATGTCCCTTTGAGTCATGAAAAACAGCTTCTTATATACAGTGACGGGAAACTGGGAACTAGAACCAACAAAACACTGCAAAAAAAGTATATAACAAAATAGCCAGGGGTAAAACAAACATTTTCTGTAATTAATTTCTATCTTTTTTTTAATTCAACTTCCACATGCAACAAAGCAAGTCGCTAGTGAAGCTGATTGACTAAAATATCCAGAATTTCCAAGAAAATTTGGAATTCATATGAAGTATTGATGTTGCAGTTGGTTATATGATTCAATCAAAGAAACCAATGCATTTTCTGCAATCTATAGGTCCAGTTGGAGCAGCTTGACCTGCAAATGCCAAGTCACAGGGAACCATGGGTGAGCAACCCCAGCCCAAAAATTAGTCACAGGAATTAGCTGGGAAATCATTACAAGCAACAAGCTTGGGAGAACAACGATCTGCCACAGACAATTCAAAAACCAAAAAAGGAGGCGATGTTCAGTCAGTCAAGTGATTTGCTACAAATTATTTGCCCAGGGCCAATCTTGCTGCTAAAGTGATCAGTGAAGATGCACTACCCGGAGCGATGCAGGAACGTAGTTAAGACTAACAAGCTGCTGTACACAGCACTTTAATTAGGCCAAATGAGGAAACGATAATAAACCAGCAGGTCAAAAGAAGGGAAAAAAACCAACCCTGTAACCGAACAGAATCAAATTATTTCTTTTTATTGTGACAAGCTAAAAACCTCTAAAATGAGATTTCTGAATTGCAATGATGCCCAAACTCACAACAAGCACAGGAGACAGAGAAGAGCCTGTTCAGCCACGAGCACAGCAGTGAGGCTCTGCTCCTGCCCCATCCAAACACGGGAATCTGTCCATGTTTTATTTCAGCAGCAACAAATGGCTGGCTGAGCAGAGCTGTTGCAAACTGCAAACTAGGAGGCAAGGACAGGTGTGTAATTTCTTGAAATGTCCTTTTAGGGCTTGTGGCACAGAGACTCCTTTCAGACACAAGCCATAAGGCCGGGAAATATCTATCATGCTTAGCTATGGAAACGGGGATTTTATGAAAGTGCGATCACGAGGTGATAATAAGAATGTGATTGGAAGTTGATGTGTTATTGCTTAATTTAGACAGAGGAAGGCTCTTTTTTTGTCCATACCATCTGCCAGCCTAGAAACCCAAGGAATAAAGGCACAAGCTGCAGATGGCTTTTATAATGGTTGTACTCAAGCGGCAGAGGAGCAAGAAGGATAGAGGCCGTATAAATCAAGCAGCAATATCATCATGGCTGAGCAATAACCGAGCGGATAGAAGCATTCGGCAGAAATAGAGAAAGAAAGAGATACCTTCCCAATTTGCTGCACTGGGATTCGGCTGCAGGAGGACAGGACACAGAGCTGGACCCTCATGAGGCTGTTGGGAGCACTGATACGGGAGCCTGGTGAGAGCAGGGAAAGCAGCACGGCTGCACACACTGACTGCAGCCTCCAAGAAAAACAGATAAACTCTACTTTAAAATTGCATTCACATATGCAACAGTTCCCAAGCTAGCTCTTATCCTTTCTATCCTCTCTCTTTTTTCTTTTTTTTTTTTTTTTTTGTAAGGGAAGAGAGAAAGAGAGTAGAAGCTAATTTACTTCAAGTCAGTAGAGAAAAAACAAGCTTGGAGGCGAGACACAAGGCTCAGCAGGACGAGCACAAACTTCTGCTGGCGAAGCAGTCCCCTGAGATGACCGTCTGAGCTCTGAGCAGCTTGAAAGGGCTGCTCTGCTTATCTTGCTGCAGCAGAGCCCAGGTGTGCTGGACACGGAACAGCGCGGAGCAGTGCACGGGCTACTTCAATGTTTTCCTCTGAAACAACTACATCAAACAACCTCGATTACACAAATATGTATAAACAAACAGCCAGCACAGCATTAGTGGAATTGGGTCTCCAAGTGGGACTGGTGACACAGACTGACAGGAGAAACAGCAGAAGGCAGAGGAAAAAGTAGGGTTTCATTCTACTTGGTAAAGATGCACACACATTCATTTCTCTGCATTTTTATCATTACAGTGAATACCAGATTCTTTGTTGCTTCACTGCAAATAGGTCTATGGGTAACCAGCTCTGCCCTGGATGCAGAGCCTGCAACCAGGGAGAGAAAAATCAGCTATGCCTTCAGCAGGAGGGACATGCACAAATTAGATTTGCCCAGCCTGGGGGACGGAGGAAAAGCCACGCTGCTTCTGCTCCTGAGCTGGTGACAGGAGGAGCAGAGGAGCTGGGATAAGGAGGAGCTGGGATAAGGACACAAGAACACATCCAACAGGTCCCAGGTTTAAAATCAAAGTCATTCTTTCAGCAGCAAGACATCCCCAAAACTCAGCAGCCCCAAGAGCTGAAGCAGTGGCTCTGGATCCCAGAAGCTCTGTTTGCACCCCACATGCAGATAATGAGGGACATTTCAGTCAGATAATTATGTTTCTGTGCCAATGACACCTATTGCATCCATCACTGGAAGATGTATCTGAACACCACGAGTGGCCCAGGCTACAGCTGCTCAAAACCAGTTCTCAAAGCAGCACTGGAAGATTCGGTGGCTCACTCAAGAACATATAAACTCCACTGAACCCCAGCAAGTCTCAACAGTTCCTGCCATAGAAATCAGCCCTGCCATGACCTCAGGTGACAGCTTAAGTACACATCAAAGGAAGACACAGTTCATGTTCCATACTGTGTACCTGGCATCATCCTTTATGCCTATGCAAAGCAAATGGAAAATGTTACTGCGCCAAAACAGCAGGACTGTACAATTACTGTGGGTATTATCTAAATCCATCATTTACAAATACACACAAATGGTTTGAGTAGACTCTTTGAGCAGAACCAGCTGTTGAGCAGACAGGGCAGACTCCAGAGAATGATCAGTGATGGATCTGTCAAAAAAATACTGGAACCATTTTCTTGCTAAATACTTTGCAAGATCCCAGAGACTTTACCAGACCTTCACAGGGAAGAAGGAGAGAGAAGTGGAAGGAATGAGGAAAAAAAAGCATTACAGCAAAAATTATCTTTTTTTTTTCTTATTAATGCTACTTTTCACTTGGAATCCTTTTTAGTCTGGCATGGGAACATGCCTTATGATAGCAAATCAGAAATAAAATCACTGTTTTGACTGATCCCACACAAACATCCTCCTTCTCACCCGCCCCAAAGAGCTTTCTCCCAGGAAAACTTGTGTGAGTTAGAGGTCTCCTTGCCAAACTTCAGTTTCAGTCAGTTCACATCAGACAGTCTTGAAGAACTAGGATCCTATGGGGTGAGAGAGAGCACACCTCAGATACGGTGTCATTTTAGCTGTATACAGGTGCCCTCAGGACTGAACTGCTCTCAGGACACCCCAGAAACACTCACCCAGTCTAAGACAGGAGCCCCACAGGCACCATTTCTAGGTATGTTCAATAATCTGCAGTTACACAGAACAGATTTACTTTAGAACAGGTTCAGAGCACTTGCAATCTACAGTTTTTTTACAGGCAATTGGATGTTTCTCGGCTATTTTGATACACAACATTACTCTAGGAAATAACACAATATCAGAGAGCACAGATAAACAGGCTGTTATTTAGGACTACACAGGCAAGTCCAGCAGCGTCCCTTCCCCTTCCTGCTGGAACAGAACCTTTCTTCCATCAAGGATTTGTACCAAGATCAGCGTGGTGGTGCTGGCAGATACTGCCACAAACAGCAGCCACAGATGCATCCTTGGTGAGATGCTGGGGAAAACCAAGGGCAGTGCTGGCCTGAGCATGTGAGGAAAATGGAGATGCTGCCATGCCCAGCCTGCCTCAGGCAAGCCAGCTGCCTGCAGGGACACTGCTCTCCTGCCTTCCCACCTGGAAGCACCAATCAAGTAAGTTCAAACAACAGCACACCAACTAAGTTGCCAAGCCAATAACCTTAATTCAGGACCCCCTGCAGTCAGATGGAATCAGGAACTAGGACTTTTTATGCAGTAGCATCCTTAACTGAGGAAAAGGGAGAGAACAGGAAAAAGCAAATGAATGATGCAAGAGATGCCTCAAACTCTATCTGTTATGACGGCCCAAGCTGCGGGAAAGCCCTGGAGTCGTCTGTGGCACACACACACACACAGAGACAGACTCCAGAATAACACTCATGGGAAGCCATTTCCTTCATTTCAAGAGCCATCAAGCTATTTTGGGGCAGGGGGGAGGCAGGTGTAGTTTACCCTGACCTGTCCATCTGGTCTTAATGCTCTACAACCATGTGGAGCTGGGGTGAAAGCTGACCTGTCCACATGTTCATCAGGGACCTTATGAATGTATGGCAGTGGCACACAGTTAGACAAGTATTCCTATACCACTGCAGCTGGAAGTGGTAACACAGAGTTTATCCTGCACGTCTGGAAAGGAAATCAAAAGATGACTAATTGTCAGCAGAAGATTAATGGTGCCCTGCCTTTTAAACCCCAAACCACTGGAGGGGCTGTGCACTGGGACACTCCTCTGACTGCACCTGCTGTAGCACAATAGCACCTCTAAGAGAGGAATCACCAACACTTTTCTTCGGCCCAATGGTACTCCACTGTTCCTCAGCTGAACTGCCCTTCGGATGATCTTTCAGAGGAGTTTCAGCACCTCCTGGCTCTCAGACAGCCTTTCCCCCTGGTCCATCACATCCCCTCAGCCCCAGCAGGAACAGGATAAGGAACCATGGATCACTCAAACTGACTGCAGTTGACTGGGAGAAGTTCCTCCGTACTGTTTCCAGAGGATCTGCAGCAGACAGTGATGCAAAGAGCCCCATTTTGGGCAGAAGCTCAAACTTTCACTGGGGGAGTTTTAACGTTCTGCAAATCACAGTGGATTCAATCTGCTTTTAAAGCAGCCCTGGCTGTTTTACACAAGGCTGTTTTACTCTAGTGCTTCCTCTTTTTACCCCCTAGAACTTGGAGGACGGCCACTCCTTTGATGCCACCAGCTGAAAAGCTAATTCATACAAGCAGGCTAATTCATAGGCAGGCACTGGCACTTCACTAGCTGAGGTTAATGGTTGGCAACTCAGCTGGGGCTAACTTATTTTTCCCTAGTGATGTTTCTTAGAGTGCAAAGGACTTTCACTGGAGTAATTCAAACAATTATTAAACTATCTAGTACTTTGGTAAAAATGGCTTCAAAGGGCGGGTTTTTTCTTCCTGAGCCTGTTCTTCACTATCACTGCAGGGCTTCAGCTCAGAGACCACTTGCAGAGCTGTTAAATGCTCACCCCCATCAAAATTCAACCTCAGGTGCAGAGGATCTGGCAAAGCATCTCTAGGCCAAATCCTCCCTGGGACTGCCTTCTGATCAGCCACTCTTTTAGGAATTTAATGAGTAAAAAATATCTGGAAATAGAACAGAGTGGTGCCTGGAGAGGGAAGAGAGCAGCACGCTTGAGCCACAGATCAGAGCAACACAATGCAGCTCTAACTGGAGCTGAGGCTGTTGGGAACAGGCCCACTGACGACAGCTTAAAAGGTGTGACATAGCACAGACAGCTTTCTAAAACACTTGTGAGGAGCAAGAACCTTTTGTACCAGTTTGGATTGGCAGCTTTTTCCCATTCTCTTCATGTATAACATGAGTTTCCTTTCAACAGGAAGAAAAAGGGCTTTAGGAAACTGAATATCCCAGAGAAGGCAACAAAAAAAAAGAATAATATTCAACTGGGGGAGATGAAAATAGTTTTTTCAAAACAAACAGAAGCGTTCATAAATGCAGGACAACTTGCTCCTTCCTTCACTATGGTGAGAAGAAAAAAGCAGCACAAACAAGTCTAACCAGCATGTTAGCCAGACTGAAGATGGAGTATGGTATAGATTCCCAGGACTCAAAACACACTGATTTTTATATTATACACATAAATAAACAGAGAGCAGCATAGGGCAGCCTGCTCCACACAGGGTTCACAGAGGGGACACATTACTATTTACAACACAGCACATTAAAATGACAGTGACACACACCACTCAGAGGTGATCATTATTACTGGCTGCTTAAGGGATGATTTGAGAAATGATCTGTAAATTTAATTTTTAATTAAGCCAGAAGCCCTGAGGGCCTTCTGAGTTCAAGCATTAAGGGGGGAAGAGGGGGAAATCAATTCTTGGTGATGGAGAGGTCTAGTAGAATCTAATAGGCCTGGGTAATATATCAAGAAGCTTTTAAGATCAGTCACACAGCTCAACAGAGGAAAGCCTAAAACCCAATTTCAGATAAAAAAATACGCTGTAAAGTGGAATGGATGGTCACCATTGTTTAAATGTCTCAAAAGCTACTGTCTTAAGCTCTGACACACGTATTACTCAGAAAAATAGATAAATGATCAACACCAGTGTGCAGAACTTCACAGGGAAGCCCTCATGCTTAGCTCCAACCAGCTTGGAAAAGCAGCTATTGTCAAATGACCTTCAAATCATTTCAAAGCTTCAGCGTGGCCAGAAAGATCTACATTAACTATTGAGAATCAGTCATCAAAATACCCAAGAAGGAGGCTAACTTGTGCTGAGAGGCAAAACTAGGTACCTTGATGAGCAGCACAGGTCTATCAGGTTCACCACAGCAGCTGTGGCTGGAAGAGACACTGCTCTAAGTGCACCTGACCTTCACAGTGCAGTTTCACTAACAGTTACAAAATCAGGAAGGGAAGATTTTTCATCCCATCTCTTGACTCCAAGCTCACAGCACCAGACAATTTGTACCCAAGGATGCTGCGAAAAAAGACCAATGTTTTAAGAAAGCCACTCTTGTCATCTTTGAGATAGTCATGACGGGAGGTCCTCAATGACGGGAGAAATAAAGGCCAAACAGACAGTCCAGGGAACAGTCAACTTTGCCTTGGCTGGTGAGAAAGTTATGGACTCCTCTTGCCTTCTAAGAAGGCAGCAGGACCAGTCAGAATGGACTGAACAACAGCAAACCATGCCTGACCAAACCTGAGTGCCTGCTATGGGAGAACGTCGGGAGCTGCAGATGAGGGCAGAGCGTGGATGTCATTTACCGTGACTTCTACAGCACTTTCGACACCACCTCCCACCATCCTTCATACATTTTAGGGTGTATACACTTTATAATACTTCAGGGTGTATTAGCCTGGAAACTGGGAGGAGACAACCAGATGGAGAAGAAAAACAGACTGGATGTTTGGGCTCCAGAGGGTAGGAGTTAACGAGTCCCTGGAATCCAGCAGCTAGCAGGGCACTGCAGAGTCTGAACCAAGACCTGTCCTCCTCGGTGTCTTTATTGGAGACTTGCAGGAGCTGACAGGAGCCCTCTTGCTGAATTTGAAATGACACCATATTCGGGTGAAGGGCTGATATACCCAAGGGCAGGGCTGCCACTCAAAGGGAGCCATAGGCTGCAGGAAACACCAAAATCATCTCTTCAGTTCACATCCAAGTCCATATGCATATTTTCAAGAAGAAAGCTGGGCAGAGGAAATGAGTGAGAAATGAGATGAATGGTCTTGTTTTCACAAACCTTCTCTTCTAAGAAACAAGTCATTTATCAAAGTGCTGTAATCCTACCAACTGTCATAACACTTGGTCTAATTACATCTGGAGAACAATGAGCTTATGTTCAGGAAAAAACTGTCTGCAACAAGGTTGGTGGAGAAACTCTGCTATGTATGATCTTAGATCACAGGTCCTCATGCAAGAACAAATACCACCACGAAGGTGTTGATGACATTTGTTTACAGCAGCTTCATAGTATTTGGCAATAAAAAAAATCAGTCAGTTAATTTTCTATGTTTTCATAAAATGCCATTCCTAGTGCATTAATCTACATCAGGAAAGGTCTGAAGTGGGTTTTCAGATTACATGTTTGGAGGGGGGGGAAAGTTGCAAAATCCATCCTTTGGAAGACTACAAAGCAGATTCAAGAATTGTTAAAAATGCTAAAAAGCTGCTTGGGCTGAGACTTCACATTGCAGTTTGCTGTAGACATACTGTCATGATGGCTCTCAGCAATGTAAGCATTGCTTAACTTCATGCCTTGGGGGAAATATCCTTCAAGCCTCACACTACAAAACCCACTGGAGATGAATCAATCCCTCCTGTGGTGGTTTCAGCAGGACTGTTTGGGAGCACACAGCTCCAAGCAGGAAGGAACAGCAGCAAACCCACAGCAGATGCATTTAGTATGTGAGGACCTGTTACTGCTGTTCAGGCACTGACACTTCCCAATTTGACACCAGATGCCTCAGTTTCAGCAGTACCAAGACTGCACATACATTTCATTAACACACTCAGAGCAAAACATAGAGGGAGGAGGGGTAGATTTTATCACTGTCAGCAAAGCCAGACTTTTAGGAAAACAGTTATCATTTGGATTCTCGATACAGAGTCTTGGGACCACCTGCAAAGCAAGATAACACTTGCATCCTGGATAAAGGTGCCAGAGTAAGGATTAAGTAGACAAAACCAAAATACACAGAAACACAAAGCAATACACACGTAAAATATGAGTACTGGGACCAAAGACTGATTTTGATAGACATTATCTCAAAGGTGACTGAATATAGTCCTCCCCATAGTATGGAGAATTACCTGATATCACATTGAAAGAAATCTAATTTTCTACCAGTGTCCTGAATATATATATTACATACCATCTTCTTGCTGCAGGTAGAGACTCAAGGAAGGGATCAAGGGAGAAGAATAAACATAAAGAGAAGCTTATTAATCACCTATGAGAAAGTGTTTCCACACTCCCAATGCATCCTTGCCGACTGAAGAACTTGGACCTAGGGCTCTAGAAATAACAACTGCCACAGGTCCTTCATAAGACATTGAGGCCACTAATACACATTGTGGGACAGATCTTATGCAAATTAAATGGCCACAGCATTGTGATATCAAGGCACTCAAGAAGACTGATATCAACTGCCCATGCTGCAGGTTTGAAGCAGTGGGATGGTCCTTTCTAACACAGGAGGACACAAACACACAGAGCACGTTACAGGCTGACACTCTGAGCTTTACCCTGGAGGGATCCCACACAGACCACCATGTCAACAGAGACCACAGGGAAGTTGTTAAAAGGAGGAAGGTGTTTCCAGCAAACAAAACACCAGCTGTAGGTAAAAGTTTTATTCCTCTCAATTTATTCCTGTAAATTTTGCACTTTCTAAACTAAAAAAACCCCCAACTTTTAAACGCTGTCGAAACAAATTAGAAGGATTTGTAGTTTTGTCGCTTTCTTACCAAAAAAATTATCTGATGAAGAAATAGTCAAACTGAAAACTAGACATCAGATGATGGTATCGTTTCAGATTGTCAAACCTGATTTAACTCAAAGAAATTCTGGTGCCAACACACCGCCTCCTGTGGCTTTATTTGTCTGGGCAGGCACTCGACATCAGCTCAGCCCCTTCAAGCTCATGCTCCAGGATCCCGATGGAGCCTAAGCCTCCTCAGGGGAGACAGATGGTGAGTTTTTCTCAAGTACTTGTTACCTGTCAGCTCAAATAGTGAGACACCGTTAGCACACAGGTTAAAGAACACGCACTGTGCCAAGGTGTGCCGTCAGAGCTGAATATTTGGGCAGTGACTTGGCAGGTGCCCAGGGAGGTGCAGGCTCCAGCCTTTGTACCCCCATGCCAGCAGGCTAGGCAAGGCTCACCTGCTCAGCAAGGTGCACAGGATCCAAGCCTCTATGGCCCAAAATCAGTCTGGTCCCTGGAGTTTACTCAACAGGTATCTCCCAAGAGATTACTGTCACTGAGAATGAGATTAAAACACAAACCCGATTTCTCAGCAGCCTGAAGGAAAGGTGAGGATTACCCAGCTCATGTCCCTGGACTGCACATACATGCAGGGGTGACGTAATAACTGGAGGCAAAACCCTGCACATGGCACCGTGGCTTGAAGAGCACATGGGAGGAAGACCAGCTGCTCCTCTCATGCCTGTTCACCTTTTGCTTCCAGACACATTCCAGCACCCCCCACCACAGCAGGGCAGCACCAAGGGCTGGCAAAGGCTCAGTCCCACTGCCCTGTACAATCACAGGGCAAGTGGGGACTGCTGTCAGGAGTTCAGGCTCCTCCTGAGGTCATGTTTCATGCTTAGTTAAAAATTAATAGAGAGGATCATTATTAGAACTATGAAATAGGTAAGCAGAGATGTGCCCTTGCTGCAAATGGAAAAATAAAATTAGGTATGGTTTTGAGAAAAAAAAACCTGAAAAATATCATTGAGCCCTGGAAAAGGAACACACACTAATCCCAGATACCCCACTGAGGGGTTTGGCTAAACTCCCCTCACCACCAACCCCTGCACTGGGACAGCTGGAGCAGCTCATGGGTGAAGATGCAGGAGGTTCTAATCCCCCCACCAGGCACAGAGGCTGAGCCATCAAAAACCCGCAAACAGCCAAACTGCGAAGTCACTCCAGGAAAAAAACCAAAAGCAGTCATTTGAGCAGTGCTGGTGCCTCTGCAGAGCCAGGCCAGCCCCTTGAAGGGTGGGAGTGGTACCCCAAAGGAACCTGCCAGCCCCAGCCCCAGCACAGCCATCGCTCCCCCCACGGTCACAGCCACGCAAGAGCAGCTCAAGGGCTCAGAGAGGCAAACATTTAATACTACCCAGCGTGTTTGGATTATTTTCTTCCTCCAGGATAAAACAGGATAAGTTAGCTTGTTTTGCAGTAATAGAGATTTCTATGTCTCAAACAAAAACAAACAAGTGGGAACAAAAAAAAATAATAATAGAAAAAAAAAGACAAATAAAAGAACCTTAGAAACATTCCTCTGCTAAAGAAAGTAACCTTGAGACATCTTCTCACTGCTTCACCTGGGCATGATGCCAGAGCTGGCTGAACTTGGGGGCAAAGGAGGCAGAGTGGGGAACATAAGTATTTTCAAGGTTAGGAACCTGTCACTCCCCATTTTTCTAGAGAAAATGCTGATTTTTTTTTTTTTTTGTGGGAAACAGAAGTTTTCATTTTGATTATTTTTAAAAATACCTTTCATTTTTCATTATTTTTCAGTTAAGGTAAAGGAGAAAAACTCATAGAAAATTTGATAAGTGAAACCTTGCTTGACCTTGCCTTTCCCCATACTTTTATTAGAAAGAAGCTGAGAATGCCTCCTCCATAAACCCTCACTTTTTACAGCTATTCCAATCTTTCTGTGAAAAGATGAGGGGAGGAAGTGAGAAAACCCAAGTCCTAGATCTGAGGCAAAAATAAGCTTTCTACAAAAATGCATTACATAAAAATCCTACAAGTCCTTAATTTTTAAAATAAGCCTCCTTTACTTCACAACCTTTTTTTTTATTTATAGGTGTTTGACTACCAGTTTGGTATTCATCAATGTTATGCAAATATAAATTCAACAGTCTGCAATTCCTGAAACTATGCATTTAGAGCTTCATTTCAGATGTATATTATTCACCATTTGCTGTTGTCCTGCCACAAAGATGTCCAGCATCCAACCAAGCAGAAAAGCATCAGAGATCCCAAGCACTCAAACTCCAGCAAGCCTTAAACACCTGCCTCTAGGAAGAAGCAGCATTACTCACATCCCACCTGCCAATTGCTCATCTACCTTAAGTGTGTCAGAAAAAAACTCAGTCTAACTCGTGAATTGTCTCCTGACCAATCTGCTGACGACTTATTACTACCATTATTCTAAGAAATGGGTAAACATGCCCCAGATGCTGTCCTGGGGACACCCACATGCAGCCCCTCCTCTGCCTGGGCTCACCATGAGCTCTGGCTTCAGGTTCTCCTCCTCCCCTCATTCATATCTACCTGACAAGGACCATGTCCATGGCTCATCTCAGAGCACAACGTCCTACATGACAGAGGCTGTGTGATTTTACTTTCTTTAATTATTTTTTTTAAAGCACCATATTGTGTTTCAGCTGGCAGCAGGGCACTGACTATGAAAACTAGATGATGTGCCAGCAGGAACTGTGGGGTCCGAGTAACACAGATTGAATTAACCTCCTGAGGTGTCCCTGGGGAAGAAAAAACAGGACCATTGCTTCTGCCTAAAGCCTGTGCTTTCCCAAACACAGCTTTAAATTCAGAGAAATTAGAAATGCTCAGGCACTGCAGGCTACAGTACTGTACACACAGGGTGGAGCTGCAGTCTGAGGCTCTTTGCACCACGACCCAGCTTTCACCCTGAAATGTAAATGTGAAGTCAGCAGGAACCATCCAGGATCACCACATCCACAGGTAGGGTGCCAGGTCAGTCTAGATAATGCAAATCTTCTGTCTACTCCAGCTTAATAGCAAAACTTCTTGACTCTAATGTGAGAACACTCTAGTCCCAGAAGGGAAGCCCCCAGCCCCAGCATTATTTTCCTTCCAACAAATGCATAAATATTTTCCTTTAGCAAAGATACAAAGACCACAGAATTATTAGTTATGTTGATATGCAAAGAGGCCAACATGCGAGAATCCCTGGTTGCACAGTGTTAGTGTTGCAGAGCTTGTAATTAAACTGCAATTCCTTTACAACTCAAGACAAGTTCCAGACAGTGGGTTGAAAATACATCTCAAACAGATCTTCAACATTCAGGACCATCTGTTTCCTTTTTGCATGAAGTATTTTCATTTGCTGCAAGTAATGAGCTTAAACAGATTTTAGGAGATTTGTTATTAATAAAGGAATGTGAAAAATTTGCAGGAGAGCAAAAACCACGTTCTGGACCTGGGTCTGCTCAGGAGCCCGAGCATTGCTTTGAAGGCTCTGCATTCTTGTACGTCCTTAAATGCATATTTAGATTTCTGAATAAAACAGGTTTCATCTTCAGCACTAAACCACCCTTCGTATAACATTGTTTAGGAGAGGAAGGGAAGAGTAATTTCCACACATGAATCTTCACTGGGAATATACTGCTTCACGGGCAGAATGCAATTAGGCAGGCTGGAGTTTAGCCAGGACATTAAGGTTAATGGCCCTATTGCTGCCAAGTGCCACAGGATGCTTAATGAGTGCAAGCAGCAGAGGAGCCCACCACAGGTCTCATCCGGAGCGTGGCACCTCTGCTTGCCTCCTGTCCTGCCACAGCACCCCCGGGAGCTCTTCCCATGGGGACAAGGGTCTGCACCAAGGGCGAGCAGAGGCAGCGGCGCTGCTGCCCCTCGAACCTGTCCCTTGCATGCACCCAGGAGCCAGATGATATCATCAATGATGACAGACAGGAACTCAGATGTGATAAATATCCTATAACCCCAGACAGTAAGATCTTATTCAAATCATGCCAAGAGGCTGTATCATCACTGAACATTCAGCAACAGTTTTATACAAGCGGAGAAACCTTCAGTCAGTGCTTTCTCCCCACATCTATTATTAAAGCTCTGTTTTGGTCAAGACAGATGTATGAAATACATCACACCGACTGGAAGAAAATGCATTATCTGCATCTTTGAAAAAAAAAAAAAAAAAAGAGGAGTGAAGCTCTCCCCTTTTCTCCAGGAGCAGCTTTGCTCCTCACCCCTCAGAGCAGCTACAACGCAGGGGACCAGGGGAGGATACAGCTCTCACTAGCACCTCCTCCCCACAAGCGAGGAGGCCCCACAGTGACACATGGGATCTTCCCTCTGCAGGGTCCCAGACACAGCAGAGCTCCTGCAGTCCTGGCACTCCCCTCAGGAGTGCTTAGGAGTCACCCATCAAGGCTCACTGACCAGTAAAGCCCCTGAAGGCATTGGGAACACTGTGTTTTAATGAACCGCGGATGATCCCTGGTGGAAGGGACAGATATCCCACATCTTAAGCAAGAGATTTCCCCTACAGTATCTATATCACATTATGGATGCTGGAGGAAGAGCACCTGCTCTGCTGCTGTCATCCCCAACAGGAACATCAGCTTTGGGTGGGTGCTGCTTCTAACACCAATTTCTGAGCACTGGAACAAAATTAGTATATTGGTGCAAAAGCTATGAAGTGCCAAAGTGTTTAATACATCTGGCTGGTCCATGTCAGCCATTTATTTACTGTAGTCACTCCCTAAATCTGTATTGCTGTATTGCAGCTGCTGTCTGTAAGGAATAAAGCAATAAATCTGGCAGGGTTACCAAACTCTTCCATTCAGCTTCTCTTGAACCAGTTAAATTCTGCTGTGATTCATCTGCTGATCCAAGCCCCAGAGAGACATTTGGTGGAAAAGGAAGGAGAGGGGGCTTTATTTCTGTGCACTGCTCTGGAGCTTCCAAAAACCAATTCCTTTTCAGCTGCAATCCTGCTTTCTCTCATTTTTATTGAGGCAGAGAGACTCTTTTGAACTACAGTATCTTACCCTCTTCCAGGTACAGGTCACTGATTTTAAGACAGAAATCTTAGATGCTTAGGTTTTCTTTTTAATGAAAATCTGTGTTGCCAATTTTTCTTGCAAGGCAATGCCACCAGAAGTCACTTCCTATTGTCCTTTCAGTGAGAATCATTTCTGCCTCCCTGTGCTATGAGAGGATCACACTGACATGGTAGTGTGGGGAGATGCCACCACCCTCCACAAGGCAGGACTGACTGCCAGGCTGAATGCCAAAGGAGGCTTTTGGATGACCACAGCCTTTGAAGAGCCTTTGGCAGCAACACTAGGGAGAACCTGATAGGTATGAAGCAACAAAGGATAGGACTTGGTACATCTAATATGCAAACAGCCTCCAGATAAACAATAGCAAAAAAAAGCTTTCTAAATATAAAGCCAGCTTTATATCTGTAAAAAATGTCTCTTTCAGTTTCAATTAATAGCTGTTTCTTGATTGCATAAATGGCCCAAGCTTTGTGTTTGCTATAAGAGCTTTTTCCAACAGCATGACTGCTTTCTATGCCATGCATTTTTCCATTTTCTTCAGTCCTTCCGGTTTCTTTCCATATGATTTCTATGCCATCATGCCCATGGCATATTACATGGATTTCTGCTTGCCCCAGCTGACTTACTTGTTAATAGATCCTCTATCTTTGGCATATTTCTTTCCATTTCTCCACTTTTGAAAGAAATTATCCAACATAGCACTAAAACCACAATTACACTAATGATCAGCTTCATAGCATGGACTTTTCTTGTTTAATTGTCAGGAAAAAATCAGCAGGTTAAATATGCTACTCGGTTACCTTACCAGTCATGTTTTTCTATTTCAAAATAATTTCTATTCTCCATTTACCACAGACTCTGCCAGTTTACACTTTACACATCATCCTGTCATCTTCATCGTGGCTCTGGGTTGGTGTTTTTTGTTTGTTTTCACCCTAAATTTTGAGCTGGCAGTCTGATAGGCCTAGTCCTAGAATGTGTAAGACATCAGAACTTGCCTTTTACTCTAGAGCACCAGGATTTATTTTTTGCCATCCAACTCTTTTGTGCAGGAGCACTTGATATGCAACAGTGCACAGGCTGTCAAGGAGACTCTGACCTGGGACAAATCTCCAATCTGTACTTTGGTTTTGGAACCATAAACACAACATGCTGGAAGCTCAGTCCTGCTCTGTCCTCCAAACAAGCATCTCTATTCTCAATGGCAGATGCAATCTGATACACCCGACTGCACTTGTTATTAATACAGAGGTAAGCTGTACTTTATCAATGGATGTGAGTCATTGTTCTCTTCTAGGAAAATCCAAAAAAGATTTAACCACTACCCAAGGAAATTTGCAGTTCACTTATTCATAAATTATAAAAACTCCTATTTTCCGTTTTCTTGGGAGGCTTTTTTAACTGCCAAAGTCAACCTGGGGGCAGCGTAGAAAAGATTTACAAAAAAACTCAATAAAATTCATTTGGATCTATTTACAAGACAGAATCCAATTGGCAAATATTGTTTGAGAACTCACTTAGGAAAGCAGTAAATACGTAAGCCAAGTTTTTAAAAAAATAAAATAGCACGGTACTGTTCCCCACACGTCATCATACTTAATGGTGCTTTAAATTTGGTTGTGAAATTCTCTAAATCAACCTGACTAAAATCACATAGTCACTGCATTAATGCCCAGTACATGGGCTGGAAAGGAGCTCCCACTGAAAACTGTTGACAGCAATTGCTCCTGCAGGTCTGAGATGAAAACTGCCACAGTTCAAGGCAGGATTTTGCTTTTCCACCTCCCCAACCAGGTTTGCTTCCCACTGTTTTCTCGGTGCCTGTGCTGCTGAGCCCAGGTTCTCCAAGGTCCCTGCACATGCCATACCTAAGCACCTTGGACCAGTTCTGGATTCAGATGTCTGCAAATCTCAGCTGCCCTCAACGCAGGCAAAGTCAGGTCCCTGGTAGGAAAGGGTTCATCCTGCCCCTCCAAGATGTAGGTGAGGTAGGGTAGACAGGGACCATATGCAGTGTCCTTTCTGAGTGTACTTTTAAGATCAAGCCCTACTGGGGTTTCCTCACAGGCCACCCAGGGCCTCAAATGCAGGCAGATAGCATGGACAGGTGGCCAAAATGGCCTTGAGCCAGCTCAGCTCAGCTTTGCTCAGTAAATGAAGCCAGGCAGGTTGGGAAGGCAGGAGGCTGCATCTCCCTTGCCAACCCACTCTGCCTCCAGCCTTGCACATCCAGGAGCTCTGTCTCAGCCCTCTATCCAGACCAGGCCCGTGACAGCTCTGTGCTCCTCTCCTTGCTATCTCCTACCTTCTGCTTTAATTGAACAGACAGCAACAAATTGCAAGCAACCACCAGGAAAACCCCTCAGTCAGTTTTGGGCAATGCTTTCCATTGTCTCACACTGTCCTACTCCAGGAATGATGTTAAACTGCTTCTTCCAGTTGGTGTGAAAGACGGGTGAATATCGTGCCCATTAGCCCTGCAACTGCGGCTACATCAGAGGAATACTTCATGGAAGCCACTAATATCTTTTAAAATAGGAACATTTTTTTCCATTGACATTTTCTTTAATGTTTTTAATCTCTAGAACTAACTTCCTTCCTTCCTTCCTCCTTCAACACATATTAGCCTTTCCCTGCCAGATCTTCAGCTGGAATAAATTTGGCCTTCCAACCCTGATTCATTAGATGATGTGAACATGTGCATTCAGTTAAGCAGGCCACTCACATGCTTAAAGCTTATAGATGAATTTTGGCTTGTTTGGCTTGACAAGTTTGGCTTGTTTGGCTTGAAAAGTTTGGCTTGTGTAGGCCTCCAGTTGCAATTCAAATAAGGACATGCCCAAGTCCAGACTGTTCACCAACATTCCTCAAAGAAGCTTTTCTGAAATAGGAAATACCCAACTTCCCAGGCACTTGTTCAATTACCGCCTGATATTGTGGAACATAAACATCACTGAATAACATCATTCCTTCAAACACAGAACAGTAATGTTGGAGTAACTGGAGCATAAATACAGTTCACCTCAGGCAAGAGATAAATTACATTAATAAAGTGTGGTAGTGTTCTTTAATTAGTTTGATTAGGCACGACAGAGGATGGTATTGTTCAGAAAAGCTCTATTTCCTGAAGTAAGGAACTGTTGCTGTAGATCCCAGTCTCTGGGGTTTGAGTGAGTTTTTGTGGGGTTTTTTTTTCACAGAACAGACAAACACTACCAGAGGCTGCTGCTGCTACACCTGTCATTTTGTGTCCGTGACCCAATTCCCTTTCATACCTGGATTCAGTTGTGCTTCTCGCCATATGGATCCTAAGACCTTCATGCTTGGCAGGGTTTCCCCGAGCTGCACCTTTCATTCCATCAGCCTCTTCCAGACTTGTGGGGAGACAGACAGACTGTGGCCAGCAGTCGCTCTTTTAAAAGTCCATTTCTAATATTCCAAGAGAGAAAATTAAAAAATACTTTTGTTACCCATCAAGATAACTCAAAACCTTCTGAAAACTCTGCAAAGTCACCATGCCAATACTTGGTGAGACACAATCTTCAGACACAGCTCCCATCTCTGCTGTATGTTACCTATTTATTTACTAAATTTACTGTGCCATTAGACTCAGTAAGACCTGCTGTGCTCCTCATGCTTTGCAAATGTTTGAAACTGTGAAGTGTCAGGTCTGGAGGATCTATTTAACAGAGGCTTTGCAGTGCCAGGCCTGGCTGTGGAGGATTGCTCAGGCTCTGAGCCCCTTTCTGTTTGAGTCAGGTCCCTGCACCATGCTCCCTACTGCAGCCCAGACCTTCAGAAACTATGTACAGGTTCCTAATTCACTGATCTACTTGAATAAATTCCAAACCATACCTTCAGGTACCCAAATACTGCTGTGGATTTGACTACTTGGGTATGACACTTGCCTTCAGAAATCTGTGCAAATTATTCCTTTGATTTTGCCGTAGGAAGAACCATATTCTTTCTAAATTCAGCACCTGCTTTTCTATTGATATACAAGAAGGCAAAATTGTGGCTAAAATTAAGAAATTATCAATGTATGGCTCCAGAACAGCTCATGTCCCCAGACAGGAGAGAGTCAGTCCTGCCAGAATACGAACACCCTGCTGTCACCAAACCTGAGTTTTGTACGTCAGCGCTGCTAAGGTGGATAAAGTGGTCTTTCCTGCCCATTGATCACACAAATCCAATTTGTAGCCTTGTTTTCTCTACATGACAGTTACAGGAGACAGACCTGATTAAATATTTCTGTTCTGATCAAGGAGCTCTCACAGGCAATCCTGTGACTGCACACCAAATCCCTCCCCAGAGCTCAGCTGCACGCTCTGCCTGATGGGCTGTGCTCAGCTGTGCTTCTTCCAGACCTGTGACACATCGTGCTTTGATACCAATGCACAGTGTGTTTTCAGTTTTAGGAACAGAGACATATTCACCTTCACACTTCAATCCCTGAGATGCAGCAAAGATTGCTTGCAATCGAAGGACACTCGAGGTTTTCACATCTTTCCTGAAGTACATACAGACACGTGTTCCTCCACTCTCGTGCATCTCTCCTCGGTGCCTCCCAGTTAAAGTGCTGACCAAGTGCTTTATCAATGCCCAAACAGCCAGATGTCAAGGCTCCACGTGCTGTCTGTTTATCAAGCAGCACCAAAAACTGTACTAACAAGCCTGATGATATTGAACTTGATTTACATGTCAAGTGCAACCTGTTCCCTACAGGAATGCTCCCTTACAGGCACGGGAACAACAACTGATGGAACACAGTTCTTGAAGCTGTGCCACTGGTGATTTATTTGCTGTGTTTGTGACTGCACTGCAGCAGAGATTATAGCCTTGGTGTTGCTCTCAGTTGAACAATTGAGAATTAATTCCTGTGAAACCAGCGTGGTTACCCCAGCATTACATTTGAGATCAGAACTGGCATTAGCAGAGCTGAATAACTACACACAAGTGAAGGATGGCAAAACATAGAGGCTTTGCTGTTTTCTCCAAAACACTGTAGTGCAGACCCTTTTGGGTGAATATCATTTGAAATACTGTTCCCACTGATGCCAGCTGACACCACTGCACTTCATCTGGTCCAGAGCCCGGTAGCTCAAAGGTAACCAGAGCACAGTGGACTTCCCAGGGTATCACAGATTCCAGAGTATACTCTTGTCTCTGCCAGTCAACCTCTCTTAGCCATGCTTAGCCCACTGCTGTGTTGCCCCCGACCAATTGGTCTGACAAGTCTGACAGTTTGCAGCTCAAATCACTTTTCTCATCCTTCAGCTCCTCTTACAATATTCTGACCTCTTTTCATCTCACTGTGGAACATCTGAAGTGCTCCCTGACACGGTTATTAGGTGGATTTGAAAGAAAATTCCCCTGGGAAAAAAAAAAGTCACCCTTGAAAAAGTTCTTATTGGAAAATTTTATAGTTCCCAGTGGAAACAGGGACAGCAGGAGGAAAGCAGATTTCATTTTGCTTAAAGTGTTAAATAAGCTTTTGATTCCAAGCTAAGTTATACATTTTCATAAATGGGAACACAATTTAATTTTTTTATTCTAAAAATATTATTTTTTTCCTTCCAAAATACCTCATTTTAATTCACTTTTCTAACATTACATTTTTGGGCAGAGATAAAAATTACAGCCCCCAAAACTCTATTTTCAAAAAAACCCTCACTGGATTTCTTTTAGGCTGTCAATACTTATGATTTGTACTGAAAGAACAACCAATAAAGGCACCTTGTGTCTCTCCTTTGCTACTCTTTAATATAATCTGTCCACCAATCCAATTGTTCCATCCATTTCCAAAACAAAATTGCATTTTACTACTAGGATATTCTCTATCCAAATGCTGAACAGCTTGTAGCTAAGTATTAATCCATAAAAACCTGAAAACAAAATCTTATTAATTCACAAAAATCAATATTCCAGTACATTTTTTGGAGCCAGTTCATTACAGTTAAGCCTAGATTTATACAGTGCTCAATGGAAAACTGTCCAAAATGTATCTGTTTACCTATAATGAGACAAACTGGTTGCTAAACCTCATTCCACCAAAAACAAGCATTGTGACAGGACTCTGGTTCAGGGAAAAAGTGATGCAGTAGTTATTTCTTCTTTAACAGAGAATAACATAGGTATCCCTTTGGTTTTCTTGCTTTTCTTCCTCTGTGGCCAGGATATTCTTTTACAAATACCCAGCTCTGTACCTGTTCCAATGACAATTATTCACGAGGGCTGTCTGTCAATTCAAAAAACCCTGATAAGGATGTGGCATCAAAACAGCCTTAATTCCAACAGTCTGGGTGTCCCATTGCATTCCTTTGAATACTGAATCCTATAAAGGCTGATTTTCCCAAGTAAGTCTCATTTCTTCAGAAATACATGGAGGAAAAAAAATCAACCAAACAAAAACCCCTTCAGAGCCTATAGTCTTATGGTGGTGTTTTTACTAGCAGTCCAAATGCAACATCCATTGATGACGAGAAGAATTTTTCCACTGGTTTCACTATATACCTGATCAGAGATCCTAAAAGCACATGAAGCCCGAAATTCCCAGAAATAGAACTCTATTGTCACCAAGGAAAATATATATGTACACAGATATGCATGTATACATGTCCATATTAGAGAAATTATTATATTTCATTTGCCAATAAATAAAAATCTATGTATTTTTATTTATTTATATATATAAGTTTTTTTCACTACTGACTACTGAAGTCTGATTGTTTTTCACATAGTGACATCAGGCTCTAAGATATTCCTCCCCTTTCTGTCTGGTTCCCAGAATTAAAGTGGTTCATGAATCATGAAGGTTAAATACAAATAACTTGCATTACCACTCACAGCAGACATGTGGTTAATTGCTGTCTGCCTTCATTGTTAATTGCTGAACACCAGTGTACAGGCACACCTACCACAGGCTTCTGAAGATAAAAAAACACAGCATATGCCCTAATTGTTTGTGCTCTCTTTACATTACTACTTCTTGCAAAACAACATGGGTAAAATTTACAAATCCTGTCCCTTAATCTCCTTTCCTTTATGCTAAACACGTTAATTCCTCTGGCTGGTAACTCCTGGTAACACCAAGACAGAGAAGAGCCAGGCCAAACAGAAAGACTTCAAACAGTTCCAGTAAATTAGGCCATTGGCCCTCCAAGGCCAAGATTTTCTCCTCACCCCTTTCCCATACACAAGCTAGGTTAATTCTGCTTCTGTTTCCACTGAAAATGCTGAGCTGATGTTCCTTCCACCAGCAGAGTATGACATGATCATACCAGACATACCCTGCACTGAAAGAAACCCACAGGATGGAGAAAAATCCTCAACACTCACCATGGAGTGGAGATGGAGTTCCACCATTTGATCAAATGTTTCTTTCAGGTTTAAGTCCCTTGGAAAGAGGAAATTTTACACTGAGGGGAGTGGCCATCCTCCTCAACTGTGCTGGTGTTTGCAGCCCTCCTAGGCTACCTGGGCTCTTCCCAGCCCTTCCCTGGGTTACCTATGAGATTTCTCACTGCTGTCAAGATGGGCCGGTCCCAAAACAAGGACCACCCCCAGAATATTTGTGTTCTGTGAGACTGAGTCTGGCTAGTCACGAAAGGCAAATCTGCCCTCTGTAAATAAATACTGATCATGCAAGGAACTGCCCTCTAGCCCCACTTCATCCCTCCTGCAGATGCCCCAGCAGCTGAGCGACCCAGTCGCTGACGACGCAAATGCGATTCGATTCACGAGATGAGATGCACTGCCAAAGGATCTCTGAGAAAGAGGGCTGCACAGGTTAGATACAGCACATTCCTCACATCAAATCAATGCATTCAGACAGGAAAATAGCCTAAGTATTTGCTGGGATGATATACCATCTGCCTGGTGTTTCTCTTGAGTTCCCATATCGGGTTCTTGTTAACTTCCCCAGTGCTAACCCTCACAGGCACTTTTTTTTTTCTCCCTTTCTCATGACATTAACTGAATTCTGCTAGAGAGCAAGTGCTTCTTCTCATTGAATTTAATTTTCTCTCTGAAGAAACAGACTAGCAAGAACCATATTTTCCAGTCTATTCTTGGCCATGCCACTTCCTGACACTCAAGCTGAAAAACCTAGAAGGCAACAACCTTGCCAAAAAACTCAGGTTGGGATGCAATGGAGATAAAATCAGTAACAGAAGTGATTAAGGAGCTGTAGGTGTTACTTTAGCAGGAAAGATTGAAAAAAATAAATCTGTATCACCAGGCTGAATGATAATTAAATCAGCATATCTACAGACTATTGAAGCATTAAAGGCCAAATCTCTGAAGACAGGGAAATCAAGAGGATTTAGGCACCTGAATGACTCTGAGAAGTCAGGTGAACAGGCCAGATTTTTTTTTTTTTTTCCTCAGGCTTTTGAGAATTTTATTTCAACATCACGTCACTGGAATCAACAGAGTCAATGGAACTTTAAATAGCTCCCTACTTGTTATGGAAAAAAGCAACAGAATTACAGCTGAAGGAGGATATTTAGGTCGATCTATTGAGATGTTACCAATTAACGGAGTAAAACTGAGAGAAAAAATTCAAAGTATAAGGTGAGAATCTTGCATTTGCAGACTGCTGACACATTGAAAATTGGAATGGCCAAAAGATGAGCGAGGAGAATGTTGTCCTAGCAAGTGAAGGAATGTTTATATCTAATTCATATTTTGCATTTATTAACTGCTGTAACACAGTAGCCATTTCTTTAGAGATAGGAAAGAAAGGGGGAAAGAGGAAAGAGTGTAAGGAGCCCTAGAAAGTCAATAGTCAAGAGCATGTGTAAGAGGTGTGGAAGGCAAAGATTCAGATCCCCACCCTGCAGCACACGGAGCGTTGCTCCCTCATAGGAGATTTTTGGAGGTCTCACCTCCTCATTCTCCTGTAGGAAAAAATGGAATACTGGACCTTGTAGTTCTTTACAGAGCAGAATTCCTGGTTCCTGGCCAGTCCTGCCTTGCAGTCTAGCTAGCTTGCAGAGCTGGCAAGTGTCAGCATTTCCACTGCCCAGATGGAGGCACAGAGGAGGGCGACCAAGGTCACCCAGCAGGCCAACAGCAGAGACAGCAAGAGGTCTCAAGGCTCCAGAGTCCTGCTGTGAGCTTCCTGCCTCCTCCTACTTGCTGTTTCCATTCCTGATATCCATCACTCATTACAAATATCACTAAAATCCAAATAAACCACGGAAAATACTTATTATTAATTTCCAGAAGAATACAGGCCTATTTTTCCCATTGATTCCTGGCAGATTCTTTCTTGAAATTTGCCAGATTGGTACGAAAACAAATACATATAAATTAGCAATATACGACATGACATGAATGAGAACATTCACTCTCTCTAATCATTCCCACAAGCATTTTGTCATTTTTCTGTCAGTTCTGTTGATAGGAAAGGAAGCTGCTTTGCAATTTTAATCTCTTTTCCCTGAGCACATTTTGTTCTTAAAGTCAGCTGATATAAAGTGAACGTATTGGAAACGGGGGAGGCTAGTGAGAAATATGGAAGAGCTCTCTTTGTTTCTCACTATTTCAGAGTGAACAAACATCCACTGGCACTTTTGCAGGCATCTCACTCCTCCCCCCATCTCCTCACCTCCTTAAAATATGCAAGGATATTTTCTCTTTGAACCTTTCTGAGAAGAAAAAGGACGGATACTTCAAGTCAAGCCTCTTGATTAATCCAAAAATTCTGAACAAAGCTACCAGCTGACCTTGATGTCAGGCTCAGAACTACATAACTGTATTTCCACATTTTCAAAACTAGACCACATCAAAGGCATCTACACATTGCCTGAATCTTTGTTCTCTGGCACGAGTCAAACAAAGAGAGGCAGAGAAGAAACAAATTTTGAGCTCAAGAGTTGGTGACGAGCACCATGGCCATGCCATCCTCCCTGCCCAACCCCAGGGAAGTTTGTTGTTCCCACATCTGGATTTCAATTTCTCATGTACTTTCTTGCACACTACAAAGCAAGCCTGGAGCTCTGCACAGCGTATCTAGGGATGATCAAAAACATGATGAATTTATGACAAAACTGATGTAATGATCCTGCAATAATATGACACTGCACAGAAGGGAACAAGAACAGCTGGGAAAATATAAAATTATACAAGAAGCCACTCTTTGTTTGACAAGAACAGGTATCACAAGAAAAGAAGCGACAAGGAACTTCACCTTGAGCCCCAGAAGTCAGAACAACTCACAGCACCTGCAGCAGAAGTTGAATGGGGCAGCAAGTGATCAGAGAAGCAGCAAAGACTTTTGATTAATTGGGCCTAAAAAGTCTTTCAGAGGGAAGTCGACATCCATGTGACCATGAGTCTGGGCCCATGAGATATGGAATTAACTCTTCAGAAAGGGATGCTTCCATGTAACATGTTCAAAACACATTTTATAAGCTAGAAGAACAACTAGCTCTGCTGAAAGTAGATGTTTCACCAAATCAGAGTCATCTAATAAAAATCTGCTCTCTTATCAGTTTGGATCACATTTCTTGGCTAGAATCCATTTTCTATGAATATAAAGTATGTTTTTGTGCCTATTGCTTTATCTTTTTCATGCCTCTCAGACCTAGCTATTATCCATCTTGCCAATAGTTATTTATTACTCTGTGATTATAGGCAAAGTAGGTAATGACCTATTAAATCACAAACCCACACTTATTATCACCAAACCCAAACTCCAATTGCTAGAAAAGAATCGCTTAATTTCATATGTGGTTAAGAGTTTACTTTCTTTGCAGCCGAGATAATAGATGGTCATTGCAAACCTTTTTCCCAGGAAACTGGCAGTTGGAGTAAGTACTCAATAGCTCATGTTTAAACTGTAAACAGAGGAATTGTTCTTGATACATATTCCAGGCACAGAGCTATACCCAGGGTAGCAGAAAACAATAGCAAATATATTTCGGGTTTTATCTTACAATGTGCTGTAAAAAAGTGCTGGCATTTGTCAACACGCTGCTTTCTGCCACTGAACAGCTACAGGCGGATTATGCAGACAGGCACAAGGCAGGTGACACACACACCCTCTCCCCAACCATTTCAAATTCTCCTCCAAAACCAGACATGACTGCCCTGAATGAGGATCAGATCCAGCAGAGATATGGGCACGTTCTTCCCCTTGAAACAGGAGAAACAGAGAGGCAAAAAAAGGAGTGCCAAACTCAGAATCATCTTTTCAAGGAGATGCTCCTTCTACCAAAGACAGCCTGCATCACCCTTGCACACTGATGTTTTTGTGATTCTTGATGAATTAATAGTATTGGCTCTGAAATGTACACAAAATCATACAGTGGCAAAACCAAGCCCTGGTAAGGAACCAGCAAGAAAGAAACATGATAGATATTTAGAGCAGGTACAAACCAACTATATGTGTTCTACATGAGAAACTACATTTAACTGGTAATCAAATAATTACCCAGGAGACTTTGTTAGCCAGAGGTTAAAAAATCTTACTTGGAAGGAATTCAAAATCAAGGCAAAAAAAAAGAAGTGTAGTTAAGTTTGACATGCTTACATGAAAAACTTTTGTGATAAGTAATTGCAAGTCTTCTGCCAAGACCTGACTGACTGCCAAAAGGTCGTGTTTATAAAGGTTGCAAGCAAATCACTGGCTCAGGTCTCCATCCAGAAACCTGTGAAGTTGAAAAAAACTCTTTGCAGTGTTCAGTGACTTACTTTCTCCACTCCCAAACAGCAAGTCATGTAAAAAAAAAAGTATTTATTAAGCAAAATAGGAAAACTCCAGCACAGCAGATAAATCCATTATATAATATCTGCACATAATACTTAGTTCCTCAGGTATAATTAAAACTATTTCACAGTTTCTCCTCCAGCAAGGTAATTCCTAAGACAGCTGATTGTTATCTCCCTTTTGCAATACCACCACACTCATGGGTCAGGACTGAGCAGCAAAGACTAATTCAAGTCACCCCTGACGGGGCACACTCTGCACCTCTGTGGCCAAGCAATTCTCACTCCCCTCCACCTGTGCCCGACCTCCCCCTGGCAGGACTGCTCCCACCTGCTTTCTCAGCAAAAACACAGGAGCCCCAGCACTTGTACACACAGAACCCCCTTCAGAGCCAGTTTTTGCTTTCCAACTTCCAAAATCAGTCTCAGTCTTTTCTTTCCCAGGCTCAAACCTTTGCATCCTAATACCAGAAGCCATTGCCTGGCTACATTTAGGGAGATACGAAGCACATTTGGGCATAATAAATCACATGCTAGTAGAGTGGAGAACCTTTTGTTATTATATGCACCCTTTCCAACAGAAATTTCTCTAAAGAAAAAAAAAGGAAAAAAGTTCAGGTTTTAGATCCTTTGTGCCCTTACATTTATCTTTCCTTCCCTCCACCAGAGTGTTTTGCCTGTTTTAGAATCCTCTTGCTTCTAAAAATCCAGCTCTAGGAAGGGAGTCGGGGGGGGGGTGTTATTCTGCTTGAGACTGCAGTGCCCCTGCATGTACAGCCTAAGACAAAAAAGCAACAGAGCATTATTCCTGGCCATTTTTGATCTGGTTCTGCTGCTGCAGCAGCATGAGATTTAAAGGCATTTCTTATGCTCACTATAAAGGCTGAATCCTCAGCTGATACGAGCACACATTGCTTTGACTCCTGCACAAGATGTCTGATGAAAATATGTCTCAATAGCATTGGAACCCAAAGTCAGGTGTCCCTGTATGACCCCACACGCAGTCATGCAGAGACAAGGGTCTACAAATATGTCACTCACTTCTCTTCCAAGAACAGCCCCTGTAGACTATCAATAAAATGGCTTTTTCAGCAGCAGTTAGTTGTACAATGGAACACAAAGAGATCCAGAAAATCTCCACGGTATCAACAGAACACAATGATGAGAGACTTCAGCCCAAGAAAACACATAAAACATGTTAGTTACAGCATGTGGAAAGTCCTGCTGACTTCTTTCTGAAGAGCCCAAAGGGTCTTAGGTTCCAGGAAACTATTTGCTGTTATGGGTTTGTTAATACTGATGTGAAATTGGGGTGTTTTGGGCTTTGTCTGTGCAAGACCTGATGGAAAGCTTAACTGTCCTTTTTTACTAGAGCCAACTGCTTGTTTTTCTTCTCCCCATTCTAGGAACTTTCAAAAATGAAGACCTAGAAGTGTGTAGTGAGGGTTCCCAAAATCCTGCAGCTGAGAGAAAAGTGCAAGGGAATTATTACTGTTTCTATTTATTTATTTGTCTTGAAATACTGCCCAGAATGTCATATGACACGATAGGATGCAGGATCTCTGCAGAGAGAATAATTCAGTCTAAATAAAAGACCAGCCAAATGCCTCACTGGGTGTTCATATGATGCCAGTCACTTCTCACATGCATCAAACCCAGATGCCACGGCCAAGGTGCAATAAACACTTTTCTTTGTGCCCGTGCAAGGGAAGAGACACAGCAGAGGCTGGAAAGAAAGTCAGACTGATGACACCCAGAAACACAGGCTTTCCAGCCACACAGTGGAGGCACTCCCTGAGCACTCCCACATTTGCAGGACTGTCCTGGCAGTTTTGTTCTGTCCTCCTTGCCAAGGAGCTGGAGGATCCTTCTTCCCAGCCAAGTTTATGTGGAACCCGTGCTTGCCGTACAGCAAAGAAATATAAAAAGCATATTGTAAGTTTTAAATAGGCTATATAAGATTCTCTGCACAGAAGGAAATAGCCTTTAGCATAAAGGAAAAGATCTTTACAAGTTACAGAGATAGTATGGACAACATGCCTTGATAAATTTTCTCTCTCCACTAATAAAAGGAAAAATGTTGCAAGCTCAACAAAAGAACTGGAGAAATTTTACCTCCACCCTGCAAAGAAATCTCCCTTTTTGCTCATTGTTGGCTGTATGTTTTGTCAGGTGGTTCACTGGGAAATTTTTTGATGAAAGTATTTGCCAGGATTTTGAACAGTACTCACCAACCCACCCAACTGAGAAACAATACACAGAAACAGTGTTTCTGCAGAGTCTGAATTCAAAGGCCATGATATTTTTAATCTTATAATATTACATTTAGCCTTATAATTTCTTAAGGAAAAATTGCAGATGAAAAGGCTGATGCTGGAAAAAGTCTGTTTGAAGGTCTTTTGGAATCCAACATGTATTTGCAGATGAGTGACTGAGATCCATTAGCTCCAAACATACCTCATAACTTTCTTTAAGAGAAAACACAGGTTTCTAAGGTAATGCATCATGTTAGTGACTAGTTCTTTCAGTTTCAGAAGAAGGAGTTTCCATAATTATACCCTTTTCAGCCTAGGGATCTGTACACTACTGCATAGCACATGCTCTTTCATACCTACATGTCCTAGATAGACACAACCCCAAGAACCCTCACTCCGACCTGCAAAACAAACAAACAGAAAACAAGAACCAACCAACTAAAACAAACAAAACTCCAAAAGCATAAATGTCAAAAAATCAACACAAGCAAATAAGAAATCCACTTATTTCAGTCCTCATCTGGTCAGTGTAGGTCTGGCACCTCCACTGAGGAGCAGTGCCTTGCTGCAGACCTGGTCCATCCCCCCCAGCAGCCCGACATTCAGTTGCTTGAAGTTACCCAGCACCTACAGAATCCAACTTGAAAATCCAAGTGTACCAAATTCCCTTTAAAAATACCTTCTTTTTCCTCTTCAGACTCTTTTTTCAGCTAAGGCAATTATTACTTGTCATAAATAAGAACTGCCAGCTGTGAAAAACATTCCATTCACTGTTCTAAAAATGCTTTATAATTGTTTCTCTCTACAGCAAAGAATTTTCTAACTACTCTGTGGTGCATCCAGCCAGTCAGGGGATGCAGTGGGAGGATTACTGATAAGGCTATCCATCACTGTCAGTCAAAAGGATTGGACCCCCAGAGTGCATTCACTAAGTAGAAAGTGTATTTGCAGCACACTGGCAAATCTCTTAGGATTACATTGCAGATGAGGATGCTGAAGAAATATCACCACACAGGATGAAAAATGGTACCCAGCATGTTAAAATCATGCCTTTACCAGAGCTAGGATGAGGTTCTTTGCTTTTAAATTGTCATTCCCAGAAGGGCATGTATTGGTCATGGGAAGAAACAAAGTGTCTTTGGCAATTAATGCCTAGGACAGAGTTGAGAATGTAGAGCGAGGCTGAAGAAGACATTACGCTTGCAGACAGCATTGCCTGCAGACGAAGGCTGCAAGAAAGAAGCCAGTTGACTAAGAAAATAACTCTTGCCTTAAGTAACTTTCTTGCAGTGCCTGAAAGAGAGCTGGAGCAAGGAAAGATGAGCTGCTCAAACTTTGCTTGTCAAACAATTCATATTAATTCAGACAGATTTTGATTTGCAAGAGTTTCACATTTCCAGATTTTCCCTTTTATATTTATAGATCCAACAATGCTAAAATGAAAGGGGAAAAATGTCTTAGTTTAAATGGATGAGGCCCAGTAACCAGGAGAAGTGATGCTTCATTCATCTTTGAGTCTCCTCTGAGGTTTGAGCTTTATGGGAAAGCCCAAAACGGGGAAAGATTTGGAAAAATGAACACTAACGAGTGGCTTCACTTTGTTCATCTACAAAAGAGAAAGTCAATGGGATAGGTTGATAGTCCTTCTATACTTTAAACATGATCATAAAAGGATGATGAGTTTCAGGTTATACTCCACCCTAGTGGCTAAAGAAGCAGGAAGGAAGGATAAGAAAAAAATGTGCTTTATTAGCAGCAAAGACTCTTTTTGGACAGTAAGAAAAAAAAAGATGTATTCAGGTAGTAAGGGATTGAGATACACTGCCTTTGGATGTCGAGAAAAAAAAACCCTCACTGCAGTTGTTGAGAGCAGTTAAACTGTGATATGTCTTGGGAGCTGTGTGAGCTGACTTGATCCTTCCTTGGAGCAGCACCTTGAGCTAGAATGTCTCTGGAGGCTCTCTCCAGCCTTTCACTTCCAGCTTCCTATGTGATACCCTGATGCAACATCAAGAGGAAACATTAATTCTGCCTTCCTGTGGCCGGAGTTACAGTGTAAATATCTGACCAGGGAATTGAGAGGAAAATGTCTTCATGCCAAATGAGAGTACAGATGACAAAGACAGCCTTCAGGCCAGGGCCTGGAAATGAGGGAACAATCACACAAATGCTCACAGCAAATCCAGCTGTAACATGCAGCCCACAGACTGAGCAGAGGCAATACAGCTCTGAGGGACAGGATTTCAAGAGGAATTAGTACCGCCATGTAGAAAGGCACAGCTTCTGCTTAGTGAAATGAAATAATCCCAAATGAGGTCACGATTCCCACCGCCAGATTTTGGTGGTTACACAAATGCTTGTTTCCACTATTAGGAAAATGCTGGCTGAGGAGGTAGATTGAATGTTTCTAATGCTAGGTCTCACTGTGCTGTCAATAAAATCAAAGTACTTCCAAGGGAGGAGAGCTAGCCCAGTGCAGCAGAGCAGTTCTGCAGCAAACAGGTTGATTTTTCTCTCCTGAGCCAGCAGGAGTTTCAAGCACTCACTCCACTGTGACTGCAGCAGCCACCTTTGGCGAGTCACCACCTGAAGTCCTGCTTCGCTCTCACAGAGCACCCTGGTCATGCAAGAGAGTTGCTGACATTCTGTCTTACTTCCCCCCAGAAAAGAATGGATGTCACTGCTTCTCTGCTTGTTTGTCAAGAGGTGGTTGGCTGTCACTCTTCCATCCTATCACTGAGCTCTTCTTCTCCTGCCCAAACCTGTCAGCTCTTGTTGGCTGTTCTGGCTTTGACAAAACACAAGCAGGAAGCAATCCCTCCCTCATTCCAGGTAGCAGAGTCAGGGTACTACTAAACTAATTGCACCTTCTCACAAATCTTTGGGATGAAAGGAATACTAATTAGTCATTTTAGTATGACTATAGGGAGAGCTGGAGGAGAGCCAAGGTTTTCCAAAGCGTGCTTAGATGTTTCCAGGTTTGGAAAATATTAACAGCTCCATTTCCAGAAAGCCTGGGACCTCATACTTTGGGAGGAAATGCATTAGGATGTGTGTCTGAATGTCACAGGCCATCTCAAAACTGAGCACTCAAATTGCAGGGTTATTCTTAAGACTAAGCAGCCCAAGCAACAAGCAGGAACTTGAGAAATTCCATGTGGAAGAGCCATACTCTGTGAGGGAGGGCCTGGCACTCCCAGCAGCCCTCCAGCAGCCTTGCTGGCACGATATGCTGCACGATCCATGTGCACTGTCACTGATCAGTGGCAGAGCTTCAGCTTTGAAATGCTCATCAAACAGTTTAACACCTCAGTGGAGCAGCAATAATGCAATTCATTCTGAAGGTGCTCTATTCCCATCCCAAATGATGGCTGGACCGTGTTTACAGCAAAACTGCATTTGTCCTTATAGCACATGTTTTCCAGATACTGAGAAAATGTCAGATTCAGATCTCAGGATAGATAACTTGGATCCAAGCCAGCATCTGGCATGGGGATACATTAGAGCCTACAAGAGAGCTCAGCATGGGCTGGGCAGGGAGGGCTGTGAACAGTCCTGCTCTTTCTCCCTCACTGCATTTCTGCTCCAGCCACACCACAGCCCCTTGCCCTGTGTGCACCTGAACCCTGTTTGGCTGCCAGAGGGTCACACACAAGAAGAGCACTCATCCAGCAGTGATTTATGCCCAGTGTTCCCAGCTGTGGAGGTCACACAAAGGTACTGACAGTACAGTATAAGCTAAACAGGGTGCCAAGGAGTACTTCAGCAATGATTACACAAACTGAGAAACACACAGAGAAACACATCCCTTGCTGGGAAACCATAGAACATCAAGAAAATAGGTTAGATATGGCCAATGCAGGGAAAAAGGTCTTCTCAGTTTGGTTCCATTGGCAGCCACCTGGTGATTTGACCACATCAGTCTTCCTCTTCTTCCTGTAAGATCCCGATGTACAGGTGTCTCATCTCAACACCTTCAATGCCCTGTTTACCTCTGACCCTCCAAGCCATTGCTCTCTTGCCAGGCTTCAGGCTGACCACACATCTCTTCACTCTAAGGATGGTCCTGCTGTCACAGAGTCCACCCATCCCCTTCTGTACAGCTTTTCTAAGCTTATCCTCATTTTTACCCCTGGGTCCACACTGAGGGCCACTCTGGAGAATCATTTTGGCCACAAAGAGAGAGGAATCGCATATGAATTGTTCCTTGCAGTTCCTTTTCTGCTAATCCCTGTCTGACTCTGCTCCATCCTCTTTCAAACCATTCCTGAGTTCCCAAGTCTGTTCAGACCATACTCTGGTTCCCACCTCCTGCTGCCACCTCCACAAATTCTTCTCCCACTTCTCCTTTCCTCCTCTGCTGCAACTTAATAGCACACATGGCCACACTGTCCACCTAAGGGAATTGCTGGTTTGGGAGAGAATAACAAAAAAACCCAACCAACCAGCACTGCAGAGGCAAGTTGGGCATACAGAAGGAGGAAAAGTCCAAAAAATGACCGGAATGTTCAAATACTTCCTTGATGCAAAAAATGTATGTGGAAAGGAAAACATCTAAATTGAGCATTTGTGCATTGAGAGGGTGGCTGCTGTGTCTGAAGGTGGGTTACTTACTGCAGAGGCCTCTCTGTGAGAGTTCCCACTGTTCAGACATATAAATTCTCATAGCCCTAATTTCCAGCAGTGCTCATCACCTCTCATTGATTTAACAGCTTCAGGGAGAGCTCAGTAAACACCTGATTTTCAGAGTGGCTTCCCACTTGTTGTTTTGCAGACACTGATTTGAGTCCACAGCCTTTTGAAGGCTCAGAGAGCTAAAATTTGCACTGTCAGACAGGTGCAATTAGGCCCATCTGCTCCTGCAATGCATTTACCACTTCACGTAATTTCTAGTGCAAAACTGAGCTGGGGGGGGGAAATTATTTCAGAAAATCATTGTTAGAAAGTAGAATTTGCTGTCACCATAAAGGGATTGACCATCTTGAGTGACGGGACAGGGGAATCAAACACCACTGCGCAGTCAAACCTACGCATCAAGCAGCTCAGACAGTCCTTACACGCATTGCCAGAGCTTTGTTAAAGAAAACATGCACAAAATCACATGGCCAATCCTAAAACCTGATGCACATGATGCTATTAATCCACAGTAACGACTTCTGCAGTGGCCAAGCTCACCTTGTGTTGTGTTCACACAACCCAGGATCAGCCTTAGTCTCTTCCCAACCTCCCTGTCTGCTGGCACCAAGCATCAAACTACTGCCCTTAATTCAGTGCTGTGAGCTGGGCAAAAGGAGAACTGAATTAGTAGCAAACTCATGCTTTGTAAATTTGAATTGAATTCACCAAGTACTTAATCAAAGAGGGAGAATCAGTGAAAGCCTGCTGGTCTTACTTTATATTTTCAGGATTCATTACTGATATTACATTTCACAGAAATTTTGTTCTTTTTTTCAAAGGAAAAATTAAAAGAGATCTGAAAATAAAATTAGCTATTCATTTCAAGCTGAATAAGACATCTGGAGTGTTGGAATGACGTTGAGTTTTCCTTTCACAGGAGAGCTAAAACTACCTACAATTCCTCCCAAATTAATTTCATTGCTGATCTCCCCATGACAGGCAATAGCATGATAAGAGCACCCGTTGCCTTTCAAGGAACCTCATGCCCATGCTGCTGTGTTTGGGGTTTGAAGTCAGTAATCCAAATCTTGTTCTGTATTTACCAATGGAGGCACAAAAGCCTGTATGTGTATGACAGAAAATGACAGCTACCCTCTGCTATTGTGAGGAGTGAAAGGGGAGATGCAGGCCCATGTACAGCTCAGATCTACTGACCTGCCCAGTGCTAACATAAAGGCTACAGTCAAGAAATCTGTCCCTCTCCTCGCCAGGATCAAGCACACAGAGCTCAGAGACAAGCCAACAACCTCCTGAGCATTAAGGATGGATGAAAGCTCAAAACTTTTCCATCTTGACAACAGCAGTGATTTACAACAGCACAAAAGCTCTGTAGAGCAACTTAAAGCAAGGCTCCACAGAGCCACAATTAGTTACCAGACAGCAGAAGATAGGAGTAATCAATTTTGTTCAGTCTGGACTGAAGCTCTGGAACTTTCCTGAGGTTCGAAAGAACACAGAGGTGTTTGAGCATTGTTTTTTTAATCTATTGAAGAGAAGACTCATAGGACAAAAAACCCACTGCTCGGCTTATGCTTGGCACTTTGGCTTGTATAAACAAAATTTAAATAAATAGTGGTTGAGATAAACAAGGATAGAGTTCAGATTTTTCTGTTTCTCCTGGGGCTGCTTTTTGCCACAGTTACTGCCGTTAAGTAGGACCCTGCTCCTCAAACAGTTCATGGTGAACAGCAAGATTATTTGGAGAAAAAAAACACTTTATACAGAGCCTAGATCAAACTACAGGAAAAGAAGAGGCAGAATTTGAATAAAAGGGTGCTTTAGGCAATTGGACTTCAGCTGTGCTGAACTATATCCTTGGTTTCTCACTGCTCAGTGTGTCAGCTTTATATTGTCTCGTTTTATCTTCAGTAGGTGAGCCAGAAACAATGTAAAGAAGCAGACTAAAGAAAACAATGAGTGATGATGAGGGCTTTGAACAGGAAGGGGTTTGTAGCTGTGTTTTTTAAAGAAAATGCTTTCACAGAAAGGTTTAGCAAAATTTACCTAGGTTGTAATACCCTGCTAGATTAAAGGCTTAGGCACATTCGCAAAACAGAAATGAATCCTGTGTTTAATCATTGTATTATAATATTCATTAATATTGCAACAGCTTTGAATTACACAATTACACAAATATTTTGCATTCTGTGATTTGATTCAGTAATCTCATTTATTTTAGATTTTATTAGCTGTTTGCTTCAAATTTGTTCAGTCAGATACTCATTCGGTTTGCAGCAGAATGGGAAGGATGATTTCTTCACCCTAATGGGAAGAACAGAGCCAGCCCTCATATCTCAGGGCTGCTCTGGAAACTAAACCTCTTCTCCCTGGAGCATTGTTCCTCTCACATGGGGAAGTAAGTTAATCTCCTACCTTTCCCCAATTTTCTTAAAGTAAAGGAAATGTACTGAATAAATAACTGGCATTTTTTGCTTGTGGAAGTGTTCCCAGCTCCTCAAGGGCTTTACTGCTCCCTTCCCTCATCACTGCATCCACTGCTGTAACACAGCTGACGATTCCTATCCTTTCCATTGGGCATCTCCCCCACTTGTAATGATTCCCCCTCTTTCCTCCACAGCACAGCACAGATCAGAGGAAGGGGGACTGATGCAGGTTATCTGTTGCTGAGGTTACTGACAACTGCAAAAGAGCAGTAACTAACTGCTTAGACTGTTCTGCTGTTTGTGTGCAGGGTGAAGAAGGAAGATTTGTCAAAGCTAGGGATTTCTTCAGTCCAAGCCTAGGAGGATTTTTGATTAATTGTGCAAAACTTATATACAGTTTCCTCCCCATCCTCCCCCAATACACAAGGATTAACCAATTTAGCTGATTATTTTAGGTTAACAAGTGAACAAAATATACCAAAATGAAAGTCCCCATGATCAGACCTCCACAAACACAAATACCCTTCCTGAGTACCTGATCTGGGAAGCACTTTGTTTTAACAATAAATCATGAGTTAAATACACAATACTGAAGTGTATTCATAGAAACAGTGGTTCATTCCATTGTCTATTGCTGAGGCATCTCCAATTTAGAGATGACTTAAATACTTGGAGCCAAAAATCACCAGGTATAATCCTTCAGATTCAGTCAACTGAATCTGTACACAGATAAGGCAAAGCCTGAAGAAATGATCTCCCAAGCAGGTCAACCTATGTAGCCATGCATACACACAAGCACAAACACACACATTCCCCGTTGCAAAAGTTCAGAGTATTTTGTTAGCTGGAGGGAGGATTAAAGAAGAATTTAAGTCCCCCAAAGCCTTTCCCTGAACGCGAACATGTGATAACAGTTTGAGTTGAATCATCAAAAGTAGTGAAAATTGAGACTGAGAACAATGACAAAATCAGTACTGCAGATTCACATGAGTAATGATTCACATGATTAATTCTTTCCAAGGGTTAAAAAAAAAAAAGGATAAAGCAGGATTACTGCAGCCAGCCTTAGGCTTCAAGAGACTTTGAAGACCCACACAGGAAAAAGACACATTTCCAAGATAGAGGGCTTCCTTCCAACTTGAAAGGCAAAGGGAGGAAAATAAGAAATAATAACAGGTGTGATGTTCTAGTGCACTGAAAACTGAAAATCTGCTTTCCATATTCATTACGGAAGAATAAACCTGGAGTCACAACATGATATACCCACACAAAATTAATAAGATCTGCAATCTACACAGGAGCTTAAACCAAATTTTCAAGCCCTTGTAGGTATTCCTAATTCATAATAATGATGTATTTCTTTAAAATAGTTCGGATATATACCTCAGCCTCACACACACACACACACAGAGGCAGACAGAGATGTTAACCAGAGTGTGAAGCTCCTTGCCAACTGCTCTGTCCTGTGTGATGGGCGAGGGCTGACCCTGCTCCAGACGCTGCCAGCACCAGCCACCCCACTGTGCTCAGCTGCAAACACCCTGCAGCGCTCACTCAGCTCAGCTTTCTGGCCTGCTGGGAGTGCCTGGGTCACCAACCTATTGCAAACCAATTTCAGGAGGCTGCTGAGGAACAGGCCATCCAAACTGAGCTGTCTGGGCCACCCGTGAGGGCAGCTTTGCCGCTCGCCTTCATCCGCTCGTCAGTGCTGCAGGAACAGCACCTTCCAGAACAACCACCGACAAATGGGCTAAACTTAATCCACCTCCTAAGGGAAATCAAAATCTCAAGGAAGCCTTGGAAAGACAGCAGTGCCTGTCAATGATGCCTCAATTGTTATTAATGGAAGGCTATACCACTGTGGAACTTTTCATCTCCCTTTTTCGTTGTTAAGGTGGTATCCAACCCTGCTCCCAGCACAGACTTATGTTGCTACAAAGTTCAGAGAATAACAAAGGGTTCAACAATTTCCTCACCACAGAGAAAGCTTAAGCTACCTTTGGAGGCAGTTTTGGCTATCCCCAGGAAGATGTCTTACTTGACCAGCTTGGCAATCCATAACAGCCTCTCTTAGGTTCACAGTGAGGCATTGACAGGAAGAAAATGAGTACCAGTTCCAGCTTTCCCCTGCTGCTGCCAATCTTTTCTGATGGCCTCCATAGTAGGGCCAGTACAGCCAGGATGCTGGACTCCTGTGTTATTTAAAATCCCCACTGACCTCGGGAGGTAGTCCACTTCTCCTCAGTTCTCAGAACTGCAGGGTGGATCAGGCATGCTTCTTCAAGTGCCACCCCCTGTGAGCAAGTCCTATCCCTTCAAATGACAATAATTTATAAATATGTAAGTATGCAGCATTTATCTGGAACACTGACAAACACAAACAATTGCTACAAGGTCACTCAGGCAAGAATCCATAATACTTTGCATCACCTCTTCTCACTGAGTATCACTAAAGAATGGTTATTACTGCCCTTGCAGACCAGTTTTAAATTCTATTGTTTTGTACACAGAACATTGCATTCTGACTTATGAATTACACTAAGATCAGTAAAGATCTGTTTCTTGAAGTTTAAGTTTCATTTTTTCACTTTCAGACCAAAGTCACTTCAAGGCAGGGAATATCTTCATATTGTATATGGGGACCTCAGGCACTGCTTCAAGGGAGGGAAAAAGACCCCAGTACATATATGGCCTGAGAGCATCATCTTTGCCAGTGATGGAGGGCCTTAAGACAGGTCTTTTTATACAGAAGAAGTGGTGGCCGTGGCTGAACGTGAAGCAAGCCTATTAATTTTGTCACTAAAACAAAGCTGCAAAGTTGATGATGAATTTAAGCCTGAAAATTTGGTATCACTGCCTTTCCACTACACATCTACTCGGTATTTCCTCTGTCCAAGCCCCTTTCCTGGTCTGGTTGCCATAGTACCTGAGCACATCCTAAAGCAGTTATCCCCCCAGCCCTCCATGAGTGAGAAGTGCTATTACCTGCACTTCATACCTGGGAAACAGGGTGCAGGGAGGCTAAATGACTTGTTCAAAGTCATGCAGGACGGGTTTGAATTCCAGATTGCTAACATCAGCCTGGTCAATCCCTCCTTCACGTTAGCTGCTCTTTATATAGCACCATCCAGCCATTCTCAGCTAAACGAGTCTTATAAAGACACAGAGCCAGGCATGCATGAAAAGAAAATGACTGTGCACTAGAGGTAGGGGGTTGACACTAACACATATTTGAACTACAAAACCAAAACCAAATTAAAATTAAAGCTCCCCTATTAAATTTCTAATTGCTGTGTGATGTTGTGCAATCATTTTTAAAACACTGGCACCTTCCTTTTTATGTGAGACAAGTGGAGGAAAATATGGGCTGAATCCAAGTTTTGTTTGGCTTTATTATGTGCAATTCCTTTTTTAGCATTCTGAGCATTTAACCTTGAAAAATAGTGTTGTTTTGCTGCTGTGTTTTCTGATTGTTAGTCTCAAGGCATCTCAGTGGCATCTTTATAAATCTGCTGTAGCTGGTAAATATTTCTTGCGGTCCAGTGCTGAAGACTGAAAAACCCAGATCACTTTTAGCTGTCAGGCAATTAATGTAGTCCAAAGGAAATGAAAGGTATGGGCAACTGGGACTGCTTTTAATAACAGAGGGTTCCTGACTCATGCTTCTAAGGGGAACAAGCTAAAACATCAATAAAATAGAGCATAAAGAGGGTGCTGGAAAAGATCTTGAGACTCTGAATTGCCATTTCATTGCAGATTATGTGACAGCTAATATTTTGAGAGAAAACACAATAAATGTATTTATTGATGACCTGTTTCAAATGACAGCCATAGTATAGTTACACAGGGCTGCATCATCTCACATCATCAGTTTCTAATTTTTCCTCTTCCAGATCATTCGTGTGTTTTAAGTAAAACCAAATACAGGAAAGAGGTATTTGTGTTTAGAGATGCAAAGCCAGTATTGATGGCTGTGTTCTTAGCCAAAATACAAGGGGACAGAGGGAGCTAAGCCAGTGAGATACAAAGGTAGTAATGCACAGGATTAATAAACTGTGTACATGAGCCAAGATCTGAAGCAAATTCCAGGCTCTTTGGGGGTAAAGGGGTGCTACTGCAATCCAGAGTGCAAGAGAGGGGATTTTAGCATTCACCCAAGTGGTGTTGCTGCCAGCAACCCCACAGCAGGTACCACTGAAGGCCAGGGAGAAGCCAAGTGTTCAGCACTCCAAAAGTCAACCAATGTTTAGGGATTTGTGAATCTGACTGCAGGTCCCATTTACTTAGCAACCTTTTTATTTGGTCAATAACCATTCTCAGCGCCACAAAAGACACGCAAAAAGAGTGAGCTCAAAAGCCTGTGTGGCACGGGGTGGTCCAACACACCAGCCATTTGGAGGTGAATAAAGTGAGGGGACAGGCTTTGTGCTCTTCACAAAGGTCCCCTGGCCCAGCTGGGGATGTTATTTAGCAAAAGAAAGGCAAAACCTGGAATGGCACAAGAGTGAACCTTCCAGCCTCAACAGTCCCTCTGAACAGACCTGGGAGAGCATCAGTGCCTGTGCTAACAGGACACAGCACCTCTTCTGTGGATTTTCTAAGCATCTTCATACCCCAGAGCCTGGTGAATGTTTCCCTGCCCAGTTCTGCCCTCACCCCTATGTAAACAGATCTCTATGGCATCAGCAGAGCTTCCATGTGCATGTGGAAGCCACAGCATTCCCATTTGCATTTACAGAGTAGTTCAGCTTACATCTAATCCTTCTTCCTTCCTCTGGAGTCAGAAAGAGTTCTGGCTGTATCAAGCTGGCAGGATCAGGCCCTTTTATGATATGCCAATATAGAATAATTACAGCAAACTAAATGAATAATTCCAGCAGATGAAAATTAACTCAGCCACATAGGCAGATAAAAGCATCTCGTTATTTGAAGTGTCTGTGGAGCTGCACCTTTAAAAACCATGGCAACCAATGCCATTACTGAGTTCTTTTTCAGATCTCATTTAAAATGTAGGAAAATTGATGCTTTAGTCACTCTGAGTTTTCTTTTTTTTTTTTTTTAAATATGAAAAAAATTTTGATTCGGGTATGGCCCTGCTTTTAACAAATAAATCCCTTTTTCTGTAACAGCTTTCCTCATCCCTCCACATACAGCTTTTCCTTCCCTAGCTCCCCGCAGGTTGACCATTTAACTAGCCACTTTCTCAGCCTCTCTGAGAGCCACTTATCGATCTGTTTTCTACTCTTTAACATACCCTTTCCCAGTTCCAGGGCTGCACCTCCACTCCGGGCTAAAAGCGGTGGCTTAGTACGTTTTCTTCCTGGCACCTGATTCCCTCAACAGTCCACAAACGCTACGTGTTTTTCATCAACAAAACAATCATTAATTAATCCTGTTTACTAACTTGGAGCCAAGTATTCCCGTGGCTACAAAATAGCTGTGCTACATCCCCTTTCATATGCTGCAGGTGCGAGGAAGTGGCTTCCCTGGCACGATATCACACGGCTTATTTGCTGATTCGCTCTGCCTGGTTTGTCTGTGCGAGTTATGGTCAGCCATTTCCTTTGAAACACCAGTGCAGGCAGCAGCAAATACACAGAAATCTAAACTCTTCTCCCAGAAGATCCGTCTTTAAGCACAGTAAGTTTGAAAACTGCACAGGAATTACTGTATGGGATTCACCAGCCAAGTCAAGCAATCTACTGACCAGTCCCAGGCACCTCAGGACTAATTATTAACAACGTGCCAGGGGAATAGGCCAGTAGTCTCTCCATCATATTCTACCATGTGTCTACACCATGGCTGTGCTGGAAGATTTAAAAGATGCCTGAGAACTGCCAAAATGGATCAAACTCCGGCTTGCACAGGTCCTCCTGCAGGACACCAGACAGCTTCAGATCCATCAGAGACAGGCTGCAGCAGGACACAGGAGATAATCTTCTCAATCAGAAAAAGTTTCACCTGAGCCACTAATAAAGTTTACTTTACAACATGAAGGATGGCATACAAGCCCCCTTCCAAAATGTGCGAACATCAGCGTTCAGCATGTTTTTGCCAGTGCAATTACAGGTCCAGTCTCCTCTTTATTCTTGCCGTATCTTGGCTGCAGTGATACTGCTCCAGAACTTAACTCCACTGTTTCCACTCTGCTTGCTGTCACTATCTAGCTGTTCATATCCTGCTGAAAAGGCCAGAAATCTGCCATAGCACTAAAACAGCACTATAAACAGGAGGCAGTTTATACCGGAGTAAAACACACGGGCCCCTTAGGTCCAGCTATGAGCTACAACAGAGGCGTCACACTTTTAAGTCAAACTGTTCATTAAATAAATTAACTGTTCAATAAATTTATCCCTTCTTCAGATCATTAACTGTCCCTCCAAAAAACATATTAATTTTTACAAGTTTGTTCATTACTCACAGCTGCTTAATATATTCAAGAACACAGACTCCTCCCAAGGTGGCCATAATGAGAACCTGAAGTGTTGGTGGCTATTTGGTGCTCTGTGTTTACCTTTCTCTTGGGTATTGATCACTCATTCCCAGCTGATTTAAACATTTCTGATTAATCCTAAAATAATTTTTGGTTGTTCTTTATACATATTCTGTTTCATCAGATCCATAGAAAGAGTTTTCCTTCTCTTGAAAAATTACCTAAATTAAACTTCAGCCACGGAGGTGTTCATAAACAGTAAAATGGAGGAGGAACAAGCCTCTCTGGCAACAGTGGGACCAACCTTACTGCCTCTGACTTTCTGGGTAACAAGAGGTGTATCAGTTCACCACCCTGCTTCAAGGTTAGAAAACATAAAAGATCTTGACTGTTGCATAAATCAGCTGGGATGACAATTTGACCCTGTAAAACACTAAGTAAATAGCAGGTATAATTAATGGTGTTGAACATATTAAATCCATAATTCTACTCACCAACAAGTTTTACTCTGAGCCACCCTTCCATGGAACAGCTTTTTGCAAATGTGTCAGCACAAGAACCTTGGACAGTTAGATCCTTTAGAGGAGTTTAAATCAACAAATAATTTCTGTGAGCTATTTTTTTTTCATTAAATTTGGCCTTACCAGCAAATAAGTTACAGCAAAGCTTATACAGATCTATTTTGTCCTCAAGAGAGCTAAAAAACTGCTGCATATTCTGTTATTTCCACGTTTTTGCTCACTTAACATAAAAGTAATGACATTTTCTACTCAATTCTGCACACTCTGAGTTAAAGCAGCAATGGCCAGCTCTGAGCTTTCAGCTCAAAAGACTAGTGTCACTCTTTGCCACCCCAGATAGAGTGACAGGAGTTTTCAGGGATGCAGTTTATGCTTGCTGGGTTGCCTATACTGTTGCCTCCTGGTAGAAAATATATCATTTACACAGGTGTTGCATTTCAGATCGGGTATCAATAGAATATTTTCCCACCACTGCAGATGTTTTCAGGAAACACCACACTGGTGTTGTGAATACTTGATCAGCCAGGATTTGAATATCGGGAAGAAAGTTAAAATCAACAACACTTAAGAATTTTTCTTGCCTTCAGCTTCCAGGAAATCTAGTTCTAAGGCATGGCTGGAATAAGAGCCCAGCACATAATGCAGCACCATGAACAGTACAGCAAATTCTAAGATCAAAAAAAACTGCTGAGTGAGAACTAGAGATTTGCTTTGAATGGCAGAGCTTTGGAGATTTATTACCAGTTATCAACAGGATATGGGACTGGTATGGGCTATGCTAAATATAGGGACAGGAAAAACAACTTTATCTTTGCTATTGGAACAGACATGGCCAGTCAGACTGCGATTATCTCAGAGCCATCTGCCTCCTGATGGCATTGGTGACATGGAGCTGAACTAACATTTTCAGTTGCCATAATTGTCATACACAGTACCAGTAACTTTTTTTCAGTAACAGCTTGTTTACCAGATGAGCTATTGCACCCATCTACCAGCAGCGTTTTAAATTTGTTGTTAGCAATTTTTTTTTAATGTCACTTGACTGAGTGACCTAAAATATGTTTGCAACCACAAAATGTACACACAGACGTATTATTAGAAAAGATTCTAAAGAACTGAGGAAAATGAAATATTGTAATATAAGCCAAAATGTAATCTTCACAGACCATCTTATTAAAATCTGAGAAGCAGCCTTTTTAGTACTATTCCTTCCTACTGATGTATGGAGAAGTGCCTAGGATAGTATATTAACTCTCAGAGTCATCCACTTTGTTGTTTTTATGCCAGGAGCAACACTCCTTCTCCCACGGCCAAACAATATATGCCGCATTTACATCTGTTTTATGGTGTGCACTTATGAACAGTTGGCCAAGTTTAGCCCTGGAATATATATGTCATTACAATTAAAAATCATCAAACCTGCCTCTCCAGAAAAGAATTTGCCCTTTTGTCCTTAAAACTGGATATTTTGTGTTAGAAAGTAACATGCTTTCATGTATCCGGCTTTGACGCCTTGTTGGGGGAAACAGGAAAACAACAAAACTGTTGCTGACCTTTGCATAGAGCTGGCCAAAAACTAAGATGTCTGATAAATTAATATCTGTGAATATGGAAACAAACCGTGATGTCACCTGGATTTTTTTCCTGAAGAGAAAAAAAGGAATTAAAAAAATAATTTTTTTTTCTTCTGAAAAGTATTTTGATTTTGTGAAAACAGGAGCGAGGAGTTGGGGATATTTGTTCAAGGATCTTGCATTTGCAATTTACAGGAAAGTTGCACCAAATAAATCCCCATTATAAAGGCAGCACAAATGGATAAACAAAAGCCATGAAATACAGCAAGACATCCCTCAGTAAGCTGAGTCAATGTAACTTACTATAAAACCCCCGCTATCTTGCATAGGTGAAAAAATCAGTTTAAGTGAAGTCAGCTTCATTACAACTTGCTGACAGCTCTGTTATGATGTACATATGTTTCTGTGGCAGAGAAGCTCAAACACTGCTGATGTGTCCACCCTTTTTCATGCACCACATTAACATGCAAGTCAATCATTCAGAATTACTTTTGCCGTCATGAAAAAATCAGAAGAAGTTTCATTACAAAGATATTTCTACAATAAATAATTGACACCCACAGAACCGAGGATATTTCATCCTTTGTGTGTAGACCTGAGCTGTGCAGCTCCCCTTAATGAACTCCCCAAATGCACTTAAACTAAGTAGAAAAGTTCCCGTAACCAATTAAGACTCATGTGCCCACAGTAACAAAACATAAATCAGGTGAGGTAAGACAGTGCTGAGACTTTACAGGGGCACAGTGGGACACATAAAAGGTTCTTTGCTCCTCCCCAGTCCTTGCTAATACCTACCTCCACAGCAACTCCTTACTCTCTCTCAATGCTTTACAGAATATACGTGGTTTAAGGAATTTCCAAGATATAAATGGCAAGAGGAAGTCTTGGACACACTATTAAAGTATTATTTGGCCCTGCTGGTTCCATTATTTCCCCAGAAGGCAGCACATCTATCAACAGAACACCTTGTTATTGCCAAGATGCCTTACCCAGGAGGTTCTTTCAAGGATGCTGGTGATACAATGGCGTGGGAAGTGACAGTGACATCAGCAATGACAGGGAAAAAATATTTACTAATTACCTTTTGGGCTACAGAACAAACTGGTTTGGCTGCCAGAAATATTGTATTAGACAGCTCCCAGCCTTGCACTCACAGAGCATTTAAGAAGGCAGAGGGAGGCTTATGGACATAACTGGGAAACAAGTCAGCATCATCTCCCAGGCTGGGCAGAGAAGGAAGGGACCAGCTCATGTGGAAAGGGGAAGCCACCGGAGACAAATCAGCAACTGTGGAGAGCAGGATGAGGGGCTGAGACATCCCACTCACCTCTAGAAAGGGATCACCACCCCATTTCCAAGAAGAGATCTGATTCTGCCCAGCTCTGCTGCTTTTTGCACCAAGGTGGTCCAAGCACCTTTGTGCCAGCAGCATGTTAGATAATTTACCTGCCTATTTCCTCAGGCATCTTCTGTTCTCTTTTTTTTCCTTTTAAATCATTCTCTCAGCTTTCTGCTGCACCATCTTCATAGTGCCCTCAGGAAAGGGTCTCTTTGCAATGGGATTTTCTGCTCTGACAGCTCACTATAAAGTTCCTCATCAGCCTGGCTCCATCGTGCCTGTGCCACTTCACATCCCAGCTTAAACAATAGGAATAAATCAAGTAAATGAAAATATGCATCCTGAAGGCCTAATGCAAGCGATTTCATCCATTCTAAAAGTCACCAGCTGTGATTTACCTTAGAACCTTGCCTCTGCCTTGAGGGTGCCTCTGAAGTACCCTGTGACTAATGCCCCTATTTTTAGTTTTGTAGCAGAAGCCACAGAGAAATTAAAGAAATAAAATGGAAAAAATAATGAGAGCTCATTTCAGCTTATAATGGTATTTTCTCAGGTGACTAAACATTCATTTGACTTTTGGTAGTGTTGAATTTGTTCTCCATTAGGGCAAATATGATTTGGAGGCTAGCTTGACCTCTGAAGTGTAGAACTTTCCTTTATCTTTATTGCTGACTTCAGTTATTTATCAGGTCAGTGTGCGTGCCCAGATTCCAGGAAAACTAAGCAAAGAAATGAAATTAGCACCGAAGACAAACACAGTTGGGGAAGCTGCTGTTGACTCAGATGAGCAATTTCTTTCAGACTGTCACTAGCCTCAATACAAGATGAGATGCCTGTCAGAGTCCAGTATCTGTCATCTAAAGATTCATTTCACCGTATGAAGGGAATAAGAAAAAGCTTTTTTTTTAAAAAAAAAAAAGGGGGAAAAGTAGAGTCTAGTCTGGAAAATTAAGTTTTCACATACACCTGCTCCCTTTTGCATGACCCTACAGTACATGACTCCCATAGAAGTCTTTTAAAAAATCTAACCCTAGGATACATATTTTTAGAAACTAAGATTGCTGTGGGAAACACATTTATTAATTACTTTAATTTAGAAGAAACAAATGAAAGGCAAAGTCAACTCATTCTCTGAGGGTGGACAGCTCACTCTGTCTGTTCATTTGTGAGAGAGAGAAAAAGAGGGACCAGTTTCAGACTCTCTCTGAGAAATTGTCAGATTTTTCTGATTCAGATCAAAATATTCCTTTATCTCCCCGGCAGGTCCGAGGCCACACTCTAGGTATTGGCTGCATTAAGGTTTAAACATGACCCAGGTTCCCTCTCAGCATTTCTCACATTACCTTTGTCACAGCCCCGCTGTCGTGTACCAGGGAGCTCGAATGCATCCACGGGGGACAAGAGATCCTGCTAACTAGAGCATTGCTAACTTATTTAGCAAAAAGTCATCCAGGACAAAGACCTTGCTCGAGTCTGTTTTGCTGAGAGTTTGTGTTATGAAGGGAGAAACTAAAGTGGGTTGGAAAGCTATTAGTAATCCTGGCTCTGTCCCTTGAGAAACACTAAGCCAGATTCAACAGGGCTAAGAAGCTCTATGATACAAGGAAAAATGGTTTCCAGCTGCAAGGGGGAAAAAAAAAAGAGCATAGCCCAGCTCTGGCTCTGTCAGTGGGAAGTGCTCCATTTAGCAAATTCAATTCTTAGAAATGCAAAGTGCAAACTATAATGCTCCCTGTTGAATAAATGGCACAACCAGCTACGTTCAGCCAGCCTATATGAAAAGTGATGCTTTTCCCAGGAACACCTCTTAGAAAATTAAGGGGGTTTGGTGGTTATTTTTTTCACAGATCACAACGGGAATTTCTGCACTAGTGAAAGGTGCCAAAAGCAGCTGCAGATAGTCAAATCCAATTTATTCCTCAGCATGAACAGCGAGCAGCAATGCAAGCCTCTGCAAACACGCCTCAAAAATGTCCTTGAAAGGGCCATTTCCAGAGGTGAGCAGGGAGTTGCAAGTCCCAGCTCCATGAAGATCTGCCTCTCACAGGGACTTGCCCACAAGGATCTCAAATACAGCCTCCACAGGGCACAGAGGTACTCACAGGGGAACAGGGTGACATTACGGCCGATTTCACTTAAAGAGGAATAAAGAAAAGGTGTTTTTCAGGCACTATTCAAATCTGCCTGAGAAGGGTCTCATGCAAGTCAGGGTCTGATAGTAGACCAAGAATCTGAGCTGCCATCTGGGCAGCAGGTTGACAAGTTTTTCCTTGCTCCCTGTCACCTTCACTCACCTTAGGGGGAAAAAGAAAGAGGAGGCTTTGAGTGTAAACAATCATCTTCATTAATTGAAAATAAACTGCGTAAGGAGTGGGTAGGTGTGCTTCTCTCAGCACACATTATTTACCTGCTGGCCCTGCTGTTAGGGCTCATTCAGATGTATTGTTTTCCTCATTTTTTTAAGATACTTTCCTATCAAACTACTATCCCCATTCTACTCTGTTCTGTGTGAATCCCAGACCCATCTTTTGTTCTAGCACCACACAGGAAAGGAACGATGACAACTCTGACACCATGGTGTGTCCCTATGCAACAAATATGCCCAGCCATGCTGCTGATAATAGGTAACACACAACCTGCTTCAGCAAAGTGCTGCTCACAGGAACAGCAGTGTTTTGTAATTAATGCTGAAAGGATAAGGGGGATCAACTTGACTGCTGCACCAAGGGCCAACACATGACAGAGCTTTTCCCAATTAGATAGAAATTAATTTTCTCAAAAACATCCTCTTTGGGATGATAGGAATGACCATAATGGCTATTTCAGCCTCTTGTCCCCATGAAGCAGAGTAGTTCACAGAGCAGTGGGGAAGATTCCCTGTTCCAAGGGCAGACACCAAAAGATCAGGACTGCAGCAAATCCTGCAGCTGGGATATTTGCTTTTTTAATCCCTTTCACAGAAGTGAGGATTCCTCCCATCAGGAATTCCTTTCTATGAAAACACTAATTTCTTTCTTGTCTTTTTTTTTAAAAAATAATCTGTGAAGGCAGCTATCCTGCTTTGGGAAGGATTTCAGCTTTTGATAGCTGCTCCTTCCACTTATTTAACTATGTAAATTATAGTCACAGTGCCACGTCTTCATTCCACCAGTCAAAGGATTTTGCCTCCCACAATGAATTAGAAAATGCACATTAGGAAAAAGCTGGCAGACAGATTATTGTGATTATCTTAGCAGCAGGTATTTAAAGCTCATTGTCACTAAAGCTTCTTGCCAATGCCCAAATTCTTTGCCACAGTCGTAAGGTCTGTGCTGCTGGGATGTTGCCTTGACAGACATCATCTCCACTGGTGATGCTTCTTGTTTGGACTTTCTGAGTGCAGCTCAGCGGGCGCTGAAGCAGTGCCACGGTGACACAGGCTATTCATGGGAAGGAGACGTGACCTGCCATCTGCTCGTCCTGTATTTTATGGTCTTTAAATTGCACTGTAATAATTTCCTGGCTGTCATCCTGGAAGGAGACGCAGGCAGCGTGAGTTCAGTCAGCCAGCAAGGCGGAGGTGAGCAGAGCTTTCAGGCATTAAAGAGGAGAATTATTCAAGCATCACATGCTGGAAAGATGCTTTCATCATATACATGGCTGAGACGAGAGGAAAGGAATTATCTGCTGGCCTCCAACTTTCTATTCATTCACTATACCATATTATAATACAAGGTGTTTTTGAAGGGGACATTCAGAGGACAGAGACTGGTCTGGATCGCACTAGGGAGAAGCACAGTGACAGAGTGAAATTACTTGAAAAGGGTTGAAAAACCAACTTCCCATCACTCAAATATCTGGACTTTAAAAGTATGTTCACTCTGAAATTGCAAAGCGTACAACAAAGTACAAGGTGGTTTAGGCCAGCTTTGATCACAGGAGTATCATCTTGCATTGACCAAGTCTGAGGTTATGAATAACAAAAATACACCCCAGGCACAGTTCCAGGGAATGGGTGACACCATGGCCTCTTGGGTGCAGGAAGTTAAGCTGGGCTATGACTGTGGCTACTGAATACAAATACCAAAGTCAAAAAGGTAGTGGGAAGGGCAGGACACAAAGGCCTAATGAGAAAGAAGAGACAGCCAGACAGCCTGTTAGCCTCTACACAGGGATGCAGTGGATGCACAGAGGAGGATCCATGTGCTCCCAGCAGTCCTTCAGGCAGGGGTTAGCATTCCCAAGCATGGGGGGAATGTCTTAAAGAGAAAGTAGTGGTCAAATACTGAAATCAGATAGACCAGATTTTGATTTTTACCCGTTCTATTATTTTTCGTTATTGAGCAGATTAGCAGCAATTATGAAAGCTCAAATGCTAAAGGTCACATTTTTAAAAAGAAGCAACAATATAAAAGTAGCCAACTTCCAGGGAAACACAGTGTTATTAACAGTACAGACAAAGCAAGTGCTGGAGCAAAGCCTAAGGAAACACTGGATGCTGGCAAGAGAGTCAGATCGTTTGGGTTTCCTTTGATATTTTAATTTCTTCTCCTCTCTGTGAAGGCAACCTGTCAGCTTTAAGGATGAGAAATTATTTTTGTTTGCTTATCAGAGAGAAGGAGGTCTTCACCAGGCATTTGTCCAGCAGTGCTTAAGCTCAACTCTCTGCGTGGTCCATCAATGACTTGCTCACACGTGGGTCTGATCCTCAGTAACTCTTGCACTGGTGTAGTCCAGCACAGGGGAGTGTGTGCACAGTACTTGCCCTCAGCAGCTTTCAGGTGCTGAGAAGATTATAGGGAATACAGCAACTACAGAATTGGTGGCCCTCATCTTCTGGCCTCTCACTTATTCAAGGTCGTTGCTTACCAGTGATTTTGAGCCAAATTATCTACCAGTGGATGCCACTTTCCTTGGCCTTTGGTTTTGCATACGGCAGAGATCAATTATTCAGTGTGCTTTCACAAGTGGAGCTGACAGCACAGCTGGAGTGATGACAGAAGAAAAGATCTGCCCTTTTTTTAAGGTAAGATTTTGGGGTTGAAGCAGCAGGAGCAGAAACATCCTGCGCTCAGCAGAAGCCTTGACACGATGGTCATTCCCCTGGAGAGCAATCAGTGGTAACAGCAGGTGATAAAAGCAACTCGTCTGCAGACAGGAGAGTGCCAGCAGGCACTGACAGAAATTATCTTCTGAAGAGACCACATTTAAGCCAATGTACAACCCAAAGCACCATCACACGCAGGGGAGTGACCAGAACTGATCCAGCCCAAGGAAAATCAGCTGCCATATGATGCACACAGAGCATCACTCAAGGAAACAGGACCACCCAGGTCCACCCATAGACACCAAAAGTCTCACTGGGGTATCCCACTTGCATTATTTGAAAATCAACATGAACTATTTTGCAAAGAGATGGAGAAAGACAATCCAGAGCCTGCCAGTGATTGCCAGTGCTCAGTCATGCCCTGGTTCTCTCTGGCTTCCCTCCTGGTCCCTGGCTGGCCTGCTTTTTTTGCCAGATATGAGGCTTGTATGTATACATAAATATACTTTCTCAACTAAGAAAGTCTGGGCTTAGGAGTAGAGAGGATTCTTCTGAGCACATGTCCTCTTAGCAGTCACCTGCAGCACCGTACTGGACTCCCTTCTAAAGGTACAACTTGTGTTCATCAACTTAAATTACAACTAAAAAAGAGGAAAATACCATAAGGAAACCTTCCCTTGTATTTATTTTTCTGTCTACATACATCACAGAGATCCCCAGCAAGAGAAGAACATGAGATGGCAGAGCATGGCACCGGTGCTTTTCTCAGGGTACCTGCATCATCTTACCAGAAAGCAAAAGGATTTCTTACTGCTATTTGGCCCATAGGTTTGATCCATAAACAGATTCCAGTAAGGTCTATTAAAGAACATCAGATAATGACATAACTACTTGACATATTCCACTTAAGCTACTGCAGCAGTTCAAAGGACAAAGTATTTAATCAGCAATATGTTCAGAAAAATTTAGCTCACTAAAATAGCAGGTGGGTTGTTTTTTTTTTCTGGCATCTATTTGAAATAAAATAAAATGTTTTTCAGACCTCAGAACTGGCTGTTTTATCATTATTTAAAATACCAGTCCAGTATCCCATATCCACTCCATATTTTAATAAGACTTCATATGTTAAGACAAAATGCCATGCCATTAGACCCCATGACCAAAGACCACTGCAATGAAAGTAAAGTTTCCCAACAACTTCAATCAAGTTTGCATCAAGTATGCCTTATATTTCCAGCATATTGCAAAAAGCCTGTCAGTTTTGGGTGTTTGTTTTTCCTTTGTTTTGTTTGTATATATACTCTAGGTTCATGTTGGAAATCAGATTTTTGTTTCACTCTGATACATCAGAATAAAGAGAAAAATCGCTCGAGTGTCACCTCAGGGTAAATCTGGCAGGAGAAGAGAACTGGGCCCAAAGCCTTCAATATTAATGGTGAAGTCAAGGGCTCTGTGCGAAGGCATCTGAAGCTGAAATGGACTCTGAGAGTTCAAAGGAAACCCTCTGTCAGCATCAGCTTCTTCTTTACAAGTAAGGGTGTTTTGACACAGCCTTTGTCCATCAGCAACACCTCTCATGCTTAGGCAGGAATGCAGGTAATATCTAGCAGCTAATATCAAATGAGTAATGACAAACAATCCCACCTGACTCCAAAGTACCAAAAACGTAAGTACAGTGTGCTGTGAACAGTACGAGAAGGGGACTCAGCTCCAGGAGCACAGAGCTCACTCTGCTAAAACAACCAGTCCCTGTACAAGGACAAACAGTCAGGATACTCATTTGAAGGCTTTTCTTCAGGAGCTCCTTGAGCATCCCCACAGCTGCCTCCCAGGGACATGGCAGGGCTCAGCCTGGTGCTCCTCTGGGGGCTGCAGCACCTCCCACCAGCTCTGTACTGTGCTTAGAGGGAGCCAGGTTACAACAAAGTCAGGTTTTAAGAGGGAGGAAAGGAAGGTGTAAGCTGTGAGGCTACTGGTGTGCACTTACAGAGCTGGACTGGATCACTACAGGTGCCATCTCCCACGGCAGGTCCCCCAGCCAAGCAGTAACAATAGCAAATGCTGGCACGAGAATCGCTCCTGTTGAGCGAGACTTCAATTTCAGTCAAATTAAGAGCAATGCAGAGTGAGAGCTCACACATTATTGCAGCTGGGATAACTCTTTACCTTTCCCTGCCAGAAATGTCAACACAAACAGGGTGAGCTATGAACTCAGGAGAGTCGCTGGTATTTGCCAGCTGGCTACATCAAACTTTGTAGGAGACGTGACAACAGCCATGCCACACTGCCTCCCTGGCTAGCTGCTGTCAGCCTCACCACAAGTAAATATTAATACTGTTTTTAAAAATGCATGTATTTACTTATTTGTCTCTTCCTTATTTGGAATCTGTCCAGAGAAACTGAGAGCAATTCTCCCTGTTCCCACCCTCCAGATAAAAAGAGAGCAAAAGCGATTAAGAATCCAATAGGAGAGGGATTCAGACACTACGACACAGGAATCACCTGTCTTGTGCCTGGTACACATTTAAAAAGTGAGGTGAAGAGGTGGTATCCAGTGATAGATGCAGGTTAGTCTTTCCTGTAAGATGCAGAAGTGGTTCAGAGAGGGTGGTCTACAGCACAGAAACTGAGGCAGCCCCTTTCTCCAGCCTCCCCAGGACTAACCCCCCCCTATCAGACTCAAGGGCGTCAGACCACACCCTAAAGTGACATGCTGTTTTGTACCATATCACCATCATCTGAAGTCCTATATCCTTGTCAGGGCAATCAAGTGTGCCCCCATGTTAATGACCAGGTAGCTTGTGATAGAACTTATTGTTTTAAATAATCCATTATTCCTGCATTCAATACTTTAGACATTTTAGCAGTAAAGGAAATTTACAGCGAGATGTATGTTTGTGCTTATATTTCCAGAACATGCTATGGTGCATTTTTGTCTACCCAATAAATCACACAAACTCCTGCTGTGTCTCATGTACTCCGATATATTAAATGCAATAGTCTCTTTTATATTCTTTAACACAGAGGAGTATCTCACACTGGCCATGGAGATTGCTCCTAATGTCATTGAAAGTCAGCAGTCAGAAATCCCTGAAGTACTGAATGTCACTGGCAATATTATGGTACACGGACTGATGAACATGATGTCAAGCTCTGTGTCTGCTCCAGAAGCTGGAAGAAAAGCACTGCTTGGAGAACAGAAGCCTGTGCAGGATGGTGCCTGTGCAGCAGAGGGATTCTTGGAGCTGCTCCCATGATAACTATTAAACCACAAATCCTCATTTTACAGCAATGCTAGATAGTTTTCTAGGAATCATCCCTTAGGAAATGAGGCTATCTCATCAGTGCAGAACTGGCTACTCTGTAAAGCCATACTGCAGTTTTGAAGTACTGGAGAGCTACTGCCACACAGAACATGCCAGGCTCCCACAGAACAGCCCAGTGCTGCCCTCCACAGCTGCAGCCTCTGTGCCAGTTCCTCCAGCAGCCCTGGTGTCCCTGCCCCTTGGAGACACCCCGGTGACCTTTGTGGACATCAAAACTGAAACGTCTCCCCCGCCCTCGCAAAGCCCATCTGGGCCTTTCCATCCCATGCACGGAGGTGCTTCCTCATTGCAGGGGGGAAGATTCCATGGAGCCAACACCAGCTGCCTTGCCTGACTAGGTGCCTGAGGAGAGGGGGCAAAACACCTCCGGGGACTGGACCCTTCCAGCAGGATCCCCTGTCAAAACACGAGTGACATCTTCCCGCAGCCTGACCACCAGACCCTGGCAGGAGAGATTACGGGAACAAAAGATCCACCTGTCATTTACAGCAAATTTGTCCAGGAGAAAAGCCAAGTCCAAACACCAAACACCTTTCAGAGCTGTACCTGCACTGCCCTGCAGCCTCCCCAGCAGGGTCTGACAGTGCCATCTACTGACTCTGCCTCTCACTCCACCACCCAAGCAGCAGGGGACAATTCCCTAATTTTAATGCTTCACATGAGAGACAGCAGAGGTAGAAGCTGCCACTGAGCCAAAGACAGCAAGAAATCTTTTGGGTTTCCCTAATTGTTGCTGCTGTTTCGCTCCAGATTTAGCAACCATTACACAGATACAACATGAATCAGTCAACAAAGATCAGCCATGGGAACAGGCTGATAGACACAAGTATGCCCCTATGCTTTTGAAAGCCACGATAACACGCGATACTCTTAGCTTATTTTAATTAATGGAGGCAGAACTAACTAATTGTTGATGCCAGTGCAGTCGGCCTGGGAGCTGCACTAATCTAGAAGGACAGCCAACGTTTTGACAAAGTGAACACTGTGGCATATGCTCCCGAGTTGGTTTTAATGGGGGGCAGAGATATTGAGACCAGAGACTAGCAAAGCAGCAATAGTCTGAACGACAGCACTTCCATCTTCATTAGCAGTGCTCACTTTTGTGTGAACGGCCAAGCATGAGCCAGCACAGGCAGAATTTAGCAGGGCCACATGCAACTCTTCGTAAGAAGAAGAATAATGCTGTGAAAACGAGATTTAGAGTACAGCAGAGAAAATGCTTTTGCCAGTCTTCATACCAAGTTAGGCAGCAAAACTACCACAGGGAGAGAGCAACACAATGCAATAAAGCAAAAACTGGCGTCTCTTTTTTTACATCCTGTGGTGTTTCCAAATACCAAGAGCGAAGGAATGCAGATGGAGCTATCTGACAGCTGCCTCCAAGGAGCACGGAGGAGCTGTGGCTGCAGCAGTGACACTGCCAGTGTCACACTGTTGAGTCCAGCCCTTTTCAGCTGCTGGCACAGCTGGTGACATTTTCTGCTATGCTCCCATTCGTTTTTTCAACTCCTGTAATATTTGCTAGCTGGACAGGCTGGGTGATGACTTGGCAATCAAGTGCTCTGCCACACAACCTCTACCAGCACTACTAGACATGAGCTATGTGGCCAGTTCGTCCTGGTTTCCCATCCAGCTCCTCGTCCTTAGGCTGCCTCATACCTCAGATCCCAGTCACACAGCACTTCTCATTTGCTCTTTTCCCCCTCCTCCATCAAAGAACTGTCCACATTTTTTTCCTTCCAGTCATATTTGTATGTTTTTAAATTGTCTATTTACCAGGACTAATCCCACCCTCCTAAAATCCCAGTACATGGCACTTCCTTGCAGACAACCACCTGCCCTCTGCAAATATCCATCTGAGGGCAAGGTTTAAACCCCCCTACTCCCCTGTTCTTTGGGCTCAGTCCTCCAAGATAATGAAAATTCAGGTCACAACCCAACATCTCAGTAATAAGGACAGATTAAAAGCAAGTTTTGAGTCATATCCTGTGCTACCTGCAGTTCACACTGACTGGGGGAACCTCATTCCATATATTAGCCACTCAAGAAACTAAGAAATTACGAGTTCCACTTGCACATTGTGAACTGTTTGTTCTGGTCAGATCAGGAATTTTTCAGGGAAGAAACTCACAATTTGCTGCAATGAATTTTTTGAGAATTTAGCAATCTGCTCACAGGCCATTTTCAGACAGAACAAAGGAGGAATTCATCCAACAACTTAATTAATTGCAAATTAATTTCTCATGTGTAACAGAAAGACTTTCCACTGAGCTGTACCTCCTATGTGAAGGTTTCAGAACACTTTGCAGACAGCAATGCAGCACCACAGCTACACTGTCAGAAAGGAGAAACTGAAAACAACGAACCAAAGCTAGGCATTATAAAGTGACTAAAATACCCAACATAATGTGTGACTGGAAATTGTGACTTTCAGATAATGAGGGGTCAAAAGACTTGTATGGGAAATGTTTCCTGTCCGGGAGGAGTGGTGGAATGGAGGTGGGAAGAAAAAGAAAAAAGATATTTGCTCTTCCCCAGTTAATCCCAAGAAGTCAGGTCAAGATTTCCAACATTTTCACAAACAGCAACACCAACAAGCTCTGAAGAGTGTCATCACTTATCCTGAATGCTTTACTGTGGAATCAAGCAGATTTGCCAAACATATTTTAAAATGAAAACTTAGAATCTTGTTTCTGCAGTTTCAGACAGTCCCCAGCAAAATCCAGTTTGGGAGACTTGCAGAAACCAGTACTTCCCTGTAACCTCCCTTTCTGAAAAACACTGAGTTTTTAATGTCTGATCCCAGAGAAACTGTAAAACAATTGGAGACCATCCAGCTGGTAAAACTGGCACAGGATGCGCAAGCCTGGACAGCCACAGCTCTCTGTCCCTCTCAGGGCAGCCACGGGGAGCAGCACAGCTGGTGAAGGGGCACAGTGGGCCCTGCAGAGCAGGAGAATCCCAGCTGTGTTCAGGGAGCAGCCAGCCCAGCTTTCCATGCCCACCACCCACCAGGAGATGCCAAGACCACGGTCAGGTGTGCAGGACACCTACAGCCCCACCTGCCCAGGACAGTCCTGCACAGGCAGCACCCGGCCCCAGACATTTCAGCTGAGCAATTAACCCCGGAGAGGGCTTTGCTTTTTTCACTACAGTCGAGGTTAAACATCAGCAGATATGTCTCTTTTCCTGGGCTAGCCAGGGCTGATGGCTGCACTTCACTGTGATCCACACAGTGCTGTGCCAGAGTGCAGGTTGTGGCAGCTGTCACTTATAACCACCAAAAACAGCCCTTTACAACTACAGCAAAGACCAAGACAAAGCGAGGCCTTAAAAACAGAGCTAGAGCTGAACCCCCTTTCTGAGAGAAGCCTGTACAAGACAGGCTGTGTACAGTAACAGCTGTGCTCACTGTTACTCAACAGGGCTGTCTCAGCTGTATGCTTAGAGCTGTTGGTCCCTGGTAGTGAAGCAAACCCAGCTCAGTGAGTTGGGTTTCTAGATTTGAGTTTGGATGTGCTTGCTTTGCTTCCTTAAGAAAAGAGGTTTCTTATCCTCTGTCACCAAGGTCTACTCACTTTCTAATGTGAGAATACCAGTGTGGTGCTGAATAGCTTTACATGGAGAGGTGACAACACAGCAGACAAGGGACACAGCCAGAGGGAGTGTTCACCCCTTTGAAGTAACACTACCAGACAGTTCAACTTCATTCAGGCAACTTTGAACAATAAGGCCCAAAACTTATATTAGAATCCTCTGGCCAGACTAATCAAAAGTTTTTCAAGATCCCTAGTGTCAGGCATAAAATAGAGCTTGCATGGTAATGTACTTATCTAAAATGCATCCTGATATTTAACTTAACTTTCAGAAACGCTCAACTAGAATATCCTGTCAAGGGATTATTATGCTTTTAGCAGAGTTAGTATTTCAGAAGAGGCTGCTGTTCCGTTGTTTTAATCATCTACTCCAGTTCTAAGTTCCTATTGTATAAATAACATGTATTTTAATCATGTCACATAAATTAACTCCACATACAAAAGTGAAATCAAATACTTCAATTAAGGTTTGCGTGGTAGAAATATACTCATCTAAATGAGCTCAAAGGAAAGCACTCTCAAGACTTGAAAATCATTTTCATTCTTTATCTCAGCATAGAAGGAACAGATTTGTGTTGAGGGAGGTTGGAAACATGCTGCTCCAGCAGGTCAGGATGTCCCCAGTGCTTTGCAGGAACACTGAGCCTTCTGGCCTCAGTTCCCCCTCGCTCATCCACACCCAGACACCTGCCCTGCTCTGCCTCCAGCCCTCCTCCTCCTCGGCTGAGGCCAGCCCTCCACGTCCAAAATGCTGTTGTGTAAGGCTCTCCCTCCCACCACTGCTTCATGCCCAAAGCCCTGCTGAAGAACACAACTGAGAAAGACTCATTTCTTTAACCTCCTTGGTGGGGCCAGGCGTGGCCTCAGCCCAGCCCACTGAGGTTTGGACTGTCCCCCATGGGACACACTGCACGTTTCCCTGCAGATGCTGCAGCTGCCTTCCTCTGTACCCAGCTCTCCTCTCCGCCCTGCACACGTGTCAGAACAAATCATCTGCAGAGACCATGAAGGAGCTCACTTATCACTTTGAGATTAATCCCACATAATTTAGTCCTTGTCCCAGCAAAAATCACACACCATCTTAAGCCCTGGGCTGAAGATATATTGCAGATGCTATATATCATCATCACTTCAATATTCCCATCTCAGAGAGAAATCCAGTGTCCTTCCAAAGAGCTAGCACAGGGTTTTCTTGGAAACAAAGCATAGGTGACATCAGGAGCCCAAGAACTTACACAGATTTTTTTAAAAAAGTCCTCAGAATTCAGCCTAGTTCTGGCTCTCAGAACATCTGCTTTAGAAAGGTGATTTTAGTGGCTACTTAAAAGCAGAGCAAACATCAGTTGTCACACAATCAGCACAGCCGATTGAATTAGAGAAGCATATTTATGCACCTAACAAGTTTGAATCTGCAGAAAAACCTGCTGGGAGCGATTTCAAAAGACTAATGAGACTTTTCCCATCACCAGACGGGTATATTCTCCTTTAAAGGTTTATGAGCATGTCATTTAGTTTCACTACAGCTTTTGCAAAATCATTAATGAACTTGTGAAAACAATTAGGGAGATAAAAGGGCAAGAAATGTATGTGTTACCCTGGAACCTGTGATACTACAGAGTAGGCGAAGCAGAGGAGAATGCACTGCTTTGAAGGCATCAGAGACAAGATCCTGGTGTTTTATGCCTGTTAAAATTATCATTCCTAGTTTTGCTCCTGATAATCCTAAAGTGGAAAAATATCTTTTTAGAACTTGATCTTGGAGACTCTGTTGCTTATTAAAACAAGAGGGACAGCAGAACAATCTCGTTAGGGTGAACAGAAAGACATGAATGTCAGGCCATATAAAACACACCTCATTAATATCTGCATAAACTGAATGGCAGAGGCATGAATGCTATAAAGACTGGATCTGTCTTTGATCTTTGAATAAATCTCAACCAACTACAGATTGCAGAAGAAAAGCAATTGTTCAAAGGGAGAAAGGACCTAGAATCACAGACTCAGTGCTGTGGCACTCTTTTCCTACTCTGGGCATGCACAGGTTATTTTGGCAAATAAACCCACCAAACACTGACCAGCAAATACACTGCCTTCTTTCCCTTGAAAAGGCATCTTTTCCTCTGTGCCAAGCTTACAGGAATAGACATGGAGAAGGCCCTATACTGCTTTAGAACAGCACATTCACCCTATGAGCAACTCCAGTTTCCCAGCAGCACAAATATCCTCTGGCTTCAGGGACATGGCCTGTGTGCATCAGACCTCTGAGCACCAGCAGCACATCAGAGGCTTCCACATGTGGACCAAGGCTGGAGCTGAACAGCATACGGTGCTGTCACCAGAATGGGACTGAGCTGCAGACGGGCAGCCAGCCTTCCTCCAGCTGCCTGCCAAACTGCTTCCCTGCTTCCCAGCAACTTCCAGCTGCTTTGCAGCAGAGACAGTACCTGCTCTTCAGCTCGATGCCTGTGCTCCATCTGAGAGCATAAACCTCTTTACTTATATCTATCTCCACTACAAAGGAGTAACCAATTAATTTTGGAGAGACTGCTCTGGGAGCAAAAGAGAAAGTAATGACCAGCTTGCTCATCTCATATCATTTTTCTCCTCTGTATAAAAAGACTATTGTATTGTCGGTGCTGTGCAACTGAGCCCGCACCTCAGCATTCACCATGCAGTCATGCAAGTGGTTTCTCCTCTTCACTAGCTTCTCTCAGACATACAATTGCTAATTCAGAAAATGGAGACTGCAAGCTTCACTTCTTCCCTCTTCCCTTGGTAACACTGCAAGTTTGCCCACTCACATGGCAAAAATGTACCTAAATATAGGTCAAAAACCCAATGTCAGTTCTGGATGATTTGCACGTTTGAACATAAACTGCAATAGAAACTTGCTGTCTCTGGGAAAATCTGAAAATTGAGTCCCTTCTCCTCTGCACATTAATGACCTGGAACTGGCAAATGGGATCACAGTAGTCTGTCCCATCACAGCCTCGTGGCTTAGGTAATGTCTGAAAAGCATTTGGACCGCAGGAAGGGGAGCATTTCCAGTGCTGTTTCATTTCTTAGGTGACTATGTCACTGGCAGAAATAGAGCTTGGCTGCCTCAGTCGTGCCATCATTTATAAGTGGTTTAACCTACGTGCTGGGCTCTCTTTTCCAGTAGCTATGGATAGTTCCAGTTTGGGTCCAGAGTCCCAAAGCTCGAGACAAGTACAGTGAACCCCTGGCTGTGAGTCAAGTCATCCTGGAGCAAAAGAATTGAGCACAAATGGCTCAGAGTCAACATACAGTGATAGAAAAAAAGCAGGACATTTTGCCATCCCCTCCACCCACACAAACTGGACTGCACTAAGCAAGATTGGTCCACAGCCCAGAAAAAGTACTGAAAAACTTGGCAATGACTTTGGTGATGAATTTATATCATTTCGGTGGTGAGTGAGAAACCCTAGCTAGAATCTTCAGCCTCTAGGATCTACTTCCAGGAGGAGCTGCACTATGTCTTTTGCTGCAACCATCAGCATCTTGCACAGACCACCCTTGTGCACAGCAGCTGACACTGCAGTCACTGCTGTCACTCTGTAAATCTGTTCGCTCCAATATCTGCTCCACTATATCAGAAATTGGCCCAAGCCCTGTGTCTGGTAGGGAAAATTGCATTGAAAGGTTCTATACACCAGTCATTCCCTCTTTCCACAACAAGCTCCAGTCTTCTAATTGCCTTGTTTGGATTCTCCTCTCATCCCTCAAACCTTCCTGATGGGAATAAAATACACAGTAGATGACAACTTTCAAGTCATTTTCATGTCACGCCTGATAGCTGCTGTAGGAACGTTATTGATACTGTTATTAATTCTTTCATTTCAATTTCCCTACACATTTCTGCCCCCAGCAAACCCTCAATATAAAATTATTTCCTGAACTGTTTCCAGCCTGTTCCTGATGTTGCTCTCAGAATGATCTCAAGACAGATAATACAGCTGTCATTTCGCAAGGCTCCACTGCCATGCTTTGATAAAACCCAAATCGTGGTTTTGATGGTGCCAGACTTTACAAGCCTATTAAGCTGTCTCTGCCAAGTGATGGTTTTCCCTTTACAAGCTCTGGGCTGACACAGGGTTTCCATGCTCTCCACAACATTTAACATCCCATCTCTTCCCAGTCGTCTGCCATTTTTTTAACTTTTTTTTTTTAGTCTGACTGCCATTATAGCAGCAGACTGAAATGAGAAAATCAGCATAGCCACAAGGAACAATCACTTTATTTGCCCTCAAGAAGGGTGTCGTGGCTAAATATTTGCATTTAAACAGGAAAACATAAACTCTGTAAAAGAAAAGATACCCTGCCCTCTAATTTGGTGTTTTGTACTATTTTTTTTCTGCTAAAGATCTCATATTTGAGTCCCTCCTACATCTGAGAAATTAGAAACTAAGCACATGCCCAAGCATTGCACTGAAATCCCAGCAGTTTTAGTGAGACTCAGACACCGCAGACAGTAGAGATGTAGAACAGGTGGGAAGAACAAGACCTACATTTCATCCCAGCACTGTTTCATTACTTCAGACATTTACTATTCTGATCTGCAAACTCGGTCTTGCAGGCAATATCTGGCATTCTCCAGTCCTCCTAGATTTTTCTCATGTGGATTACACTGCAGTGGGGAGTTGACACATCAATTTAACCTTTAATTAAGCATCAACTCTTGGCATTGTTACCCACTTTCTCAGAGTTTTCAAGAGGTTAACCAATTCTTGTGGTAAGTGGTCAAGTACAAAAGAGTTCACAGTAAAGGAAAATATTCATCAAGAACAGAGGTGGCTCTCCTGGACCACAGCACAGCCTGCCCACAGCAGATGGTTGCTTTAAACCACATTCAGTACCTCTTCTCTGCAACTGCCTCTAAAAGCTCTTACACCTAAAACAAGCCACCTCAGCAGTACCCTCATGCCTTCATGGTGGGTATCAGACTCAGCTTCCCCTCCACCTTCCCATCTCCACCTTTCCCTTGACAGGCAGCAAAACCCCAACAAAAGCAGTGAGAGCAGTTCCTGTTTCCCCACCTTGCTGAAACCCAGCCAAGGCTGAATACATTTTCTAGCTGGAAATTTTCTGACGTTGACAAACACCAGTTAAGTTGCAAAGCGAATTGTTGTGAAATAGAGGTCATAGGGAGAACTTTCCCATTTCTATGAGTGCCAGTAACACACAGGCAACAGACCTGGTAGCAAACAGCACCCTGGCAGGCTGTGCCAATACCCACAGGAGCCACATAGCCCCAGCTCCCAGTCAGACTTGCTGTGCTGCAGAATACATGTAAGGTTGTAGATGTGGCATCCAAAAGGCAATGTTGTGTTTACAAGACAGAAAACAAGGATTCAGAGAAGAAAGCAATGGTCTCTGCAGTACTGATGCCTTTCTTGCAGGACTCAGGAGCATGAAAACAACATACACAGACCTAAGTCCTGAGAACTGTGTCCAGACCAGAGAGTCAGCTTTCAGGGAATAGGAAGAAATGAGAATGAGTTTAAATGAGAGCTGAAAGGAAACCAGGGCCTGGAGAATTCCTGCAGAGACAGACATAAGGAATTTAATGTGTCTGAATCAAACAAAGGGACGATTCAACTGATACTCACAGGTACTTGTGCAGGGAAGAGATAGCCAAGGGTGAGCATCGTGAAATAAGACCTGATGGGCAGAAAGAAATCCAGCTTTGAAATAAAAGCTTGTTTCTCAGCACTGAGAGTAATTAACCCACTGGAGTTGCTTCCCTGGGGAAGTGGCAGACTTCCCCACTGGGACGTATATCGCTGCTGGGTGATATACTTTAGTCTGCTTCATCTATCCCTACACATCCAAGCGTGCCAAACAGACATATTGTAGTGGTCCCATGCCACATGGCCTATCTCAGAGCTGAGGGCCTTTGCCTTACACGTGTCCTGCTGTGAAACAACAGCCTGAAGCCAAGGAGCATCTTCCCTAGCCAGGGCTTGTCTCTCACTCGTCTGGCAGAGCCTACAGGAACCTGGGGACCTCCAGACCATGCTCAGAGCTTCTGAGCTCTTATACTCCAGAGACAGATCCTGTTTGTATTTTCAGAACTATGGAATTTGCTGAAGAGAAAGGTATATTCAAGCACTGCGAAGTGAAGCACATGACAGCCAGTCATACAGATTGCAGGTCCCTCCAGCCACTGCCACCACTCTCTTGTTTCCTTAGGAACTTCTCTCTCCTTAGATGCACTCTCTGGAAATGGCTGTGGTCCCAGAGATGCTGGACCTAGCTGGTTTTGCTCATAAAAGTCATCTCCCAAAGGCCATACTCTAGTCAAAAGACCTCTACCATGGCAGCCCACCACAGAGAGGTGATGTCCCCTGCCAGCAGCATGCAGCCCGTGGGCAGACCTCACCTGTAAGTCTGACCCAGCTCTGCAGTCACAGCAAAAGCCCAGTACTCTGCAGGCATAAGGGGAGGACAGGCAGATATAACCATCTGTGCCACCTGTTGCTAGATCACTCAGATCATGCCCCAAATGTACACTGTGTCTGCATCATGAAACCAGCTCATTTTCCCAAACAGTGTCTGTCACTGGCACTCTGCTTCCCAGATGAACTGTGAGGCACCAGAGCAGGAGCCTGTGCTCTGAATGGCATGACCATAGTTGTTCATCAATGCAAGGGTCAAGCAACACAGTTCACTTCAAATTCTTCCCTCCCAAGCCTTCCAGATACCTGGAAGAGGCCAGTCAAAAGAGGGACAATATTGCTTGTTCAATTGTTTTTCCATTCATTATACATGCTTCCAACCAAGAGACTTTGCTCCAACTAGATAAGCAATTGAGCCACAGTTACACTTGCTCCTAAATCACCGACTTCCCGGTAACCACTTTAAGATGGCAAGAACATCAAGTTAAGAGGCAGTAATTTTCCAGCATGAAGAGATGAGGTCATATCTGCCTATTCTGCTTTAGATTTTCCAGAGCAAGAGTGAGCCATTTCTTTTTATGCGTTGCAGGCGCCTTTCAAGCATACAGTAAGTTGTTCTCTAACGAGCTGGAACATCTTGCTTGATGACATCTCTGTTTAAATTGTTTTTTTCCTCCAGCTGGGTCAGGACTTTCTGACTCTGACACAACGAGAAAGGCACACACATTTTCCATGATTTATGTATTGCAAAGGCTCAAGTGTCCACGCTGGCAGATGCAGCGCTCAGGCATCCACCCCTCTCCAGCCGGTTGCTTCCCCTTCCTACCAAACTCTGTCCACAAGGGGACATTCCTCTTTCTCCCCTCCACTTCAGGAGAGCAGAACCAGTCATGGTCCTTGCACATGACCACGTGTGCCAATTTTCTATCTGGCCCACAAGAACACCTGACGGAAGCAGCCTGTCTTGCACCGAGGAGCAGCAACACGTGCACCAGGTTCACTGTACAAATGTGCCTCTCACGAGCAGCCCCCCAGTGTGACACAGCAATGCAGCCAGGGCTGCTGCCAGACGACTTCACCTGTCACAACACGCAGATCCTCATTAAGTACCTGCCAACTCGCAGTTATCTGCTTTTACAGTGTCTCCTGCCTGACAACAACCTACCCGAGCTTCAACAGCAGCGTTTTCACAAATAGCCAGGCAGGATTTTTACCTTCAAAGGAAATTCCCAGTGAGGCCACTGTTTTCACTCCACTACTCTCCCTCTGACACCAGGTGTCCACCCTCCCCAGCAGGCACGGAGCAGCAGATGTGTGGCACACCACATGGCACAACTTGTTAGATCAAGGTTAGAAAAAACCATAATAAGCCTGTCTGAACTCATGGATAAACAGAGCAGTTTAATTATGGGTATGCTTTGACAGAAAGAATTTGCAATTCAAGCCTTTCACGGCGCCCTCCCAAAAATAGATGAGGACCCCAAGAATATCAACAAACATATCCTCACATCACCCCTGCTGAGTAAAGCAAAATCCATTTTACAGACAGGAACCTGAAATGGGAGGTTTGCCTACAGAAATCCATGACACATGGTATCTACCAGCCTCAATGATGTGACAGCAGTGGAGTCCCTCATTGGAAAGTGAGGCTTCCCATCACTGGCAGAAAGTCATTTCACTCATGTGCAACACCCTGCCTAAAATGTCACAGTGCTTTCTTAAGTTTTGTGCTGTCATGCTTGACTTATCAGCAGAAAAACAGAATAGAAGCAATTCCTTTCTTCTTTCCATCCTCCTGACCTGCCCTCAAATTATTCAGTAACCTGACTGCAGAATGAAAAGCCATCCTTTCCAGTCTTTCCCAGCCATTCTCCTCAGAGAGGCTGGCTCTTGCTTTACACTGGTTACACCAAAGACAGCAAAAAGCTGCATGGGGAGGTTTAGGTTGGACATTAGGAAAAATCTTCACTAAAAGGGCTGTCAAGGGTTGGAATAGAATGCCCACAAAAGTGGTGGAGTCACCATCCCTGGAGTTAATTAAAAGATATGATGATCTTAAAGGTCCTTTTCAACCTAAAGGTTTCTATTAATCTAAAAGTCTATCCCACCAAACTGCAGGAAAACTCTGCCCCTTCAGACACAGAGACCTGTGAGAAGGTGCTGCAGCCACCAGGTAGCCCTGGCATAGAAGAGCAAAATGTTAGCCAAAAATGGAGTATTTTGGAAAACAGAGAGAAGCACTACTACACTATACACCCAGGATAATCCTGCAGGGAATGAATGTGCATTCTGAACAAGAGCGAGCCCTCCAGGGGCAGTAAGGGTCTGGAAGTGTGCACGCAGTAAAGCGATGCACAGGTCACCAAGAGTTTGGTCTCTCATCCTGACTGACTTTGCTGAGGTGCTCAAACAACATGGGAACAGAGAAATGGGAATTTGGGTCTACTTGAAAGTCAAAGGACAACTATAAGCTAGAGTAGTGCTTTGGCTGACATTTAGGGTCTGGACTATGCTCCCAGCCTTAAATCAGAGAGCAAAGAGCTGGACAAATGTACTGCCTGGACCTTGTGCTCTTGGCCAGACATTATTTGGTGGCCAGTGCCACCTCGTGGCACTGTCACCTGCAGAGAGGCCCAGAGACAAAGTAAGGACTCCTTCACCCCTGCCACTCCACCATGAACAACACAACTTAAAACAAAGGAGCTCTCTGGTCTGCACAGCAGCAGAGAAGCAAGAAGAGATCAGACCCAGCTGGAACACCCTTGCAAAACATCCTCTGCCTAATTCCAGGCCAGTTAATTCAGCCTGGGGCTCCAAACCCTGTCCCTGTCAAGACAACAGAACAAAACAGGTCCTGCTGCATTCAGAGCACACTTGCAACTAAAATCTTTTACATGTGGTACAACTGCCCTTTAAAAAAGGGAAATCTAATACTTAAGAGATTAATAAGGCCTGGAGAGACTTGAAGTTTTCTGTCCTGATGAGTGGATGAGAAAAAGCAACGCACATACCACCAGAAAATTTGTTCAGATGTACTGGGTAATACCTCCTGCAGGTAAGGTGTGGTTGGCATTATACCAGCTACCCCTGCTGTCTCAGAAGCTGGACCAACAAAATTTCCATCCATTACTTCTACTCACTAACAGATCAAACAGTACAGCCTGGGCTTAATGATTCAGATGCTCCAGGTTCAATCTGCATCCAGGGCCCCTGCTGAAGGCTGACATTTAAGATCTCCAAACTGGTGTTAATGCCCTGATCTGCCTATGTCACCACACCAGGACACTACTGTGACACTACATTACCTTCATCAAGGCAATGCCTGGTTCTCCCTGCAGACTGACACACTCATCTCCTCAAGCCAGTACAATGTCTCGTGCGTTGAGGGTGACCTACCACCACTGCTGAGTCTTCCAGGGCAACTTGATCACCAACCACTGTTGCAATATGAACTTCTCCTGAGGACTGCCTTTAATGGCAGGTTTAGCACCATTTGTACTTGTCTCTTTTTTTTTTTCTTTAATATCTTTGTGCCTTTAAGCAGAGCGAAGCCTCAATCAGTGCACAAAATCCAACTAGAGATGAAATTATATGAAATGTCTGTCTGAAAGCCAGGTTCCTCCTTCTAGGGAAAAGGGAACAGCTGGGGTTACATTCTCAACTACCCTGAGCTTCCCTTTGCCATTACTTGACAAGTATTTGGTAAGAGCTGATGCAGAGCCACTGTTTTCATTGTCTGCACACAGTCCTTTGGGCAAAGGTCACCGCGGGTTAATCCTGGCAGCACAACAGCAGAAACCATTTCCTCTAGGGGCAAATAAAGCCTTCTCCAAACTTCCCCTCCACAACTCAATAACTTAGCAAAGTTTTTGTAAAACTGTAGGTGAAACATGCAAGTTATATCCCTGAAGATGTAACACCCACTTTCAAATGCCTGAGAGAAGACAGTCTGACCACGACTTTTTTTTTCCCCTCACCAGGTTATGTTACAAGCAGGTCTGAGAGCACACACACAGAGCAGGCACCTCTGCATGAACACACCTGTAATAATAACTTCAAACTGCTTTACCCCAACTCCTGTGGAAATCTTAGGAGGAGCCCTCCCTCTCTCTGCTGTGTGACCCCTGCCTACTGTCTGCAGTGATATGTACAGTCATTGTGGTCTCCCTCACACTGCAGGCTGGTTCCCAAAGTCTTTTCATTTTGGAATGTGTCAAGTAAATGGAAACACTGAGAGGGAGAGTAATTTAAGCATTCAGAAACCAAACTACCCTTAAAACACTAGCACACACAGGAACACATGCTAATATCCTAAGGAACGATAGCCAATCTAAAAAACAATAGGCAATTTTCCTCTGTCTCCTGCTCTTTTTATGGCTCATACTACCTGTCATAAGTAGCTATTAAAAAGCCCATACCACAGCATGGCAGAGAGGAGGGGGAAACTCAAAGTATACTACAGAACATTCTCCCTCAAATTCTGCCCATCAAAAGGAATTCAATCTCCAGCTGTCTACCATTTAAGAAATATCAAGTAAAATGGTGAGAATAGACTGCAAAATGCTGGGTTTTGTCATTATACTCACTTCTGAGGGAAACATTTTTGATGGGGTGACCTTTGCATCGAGCTGTGTGTACTGAAATGCATTTTGCAGACCATGAAAAAAGCAGCTCCTTTTGACAGCTGAACTCAATACATAAGAACTATTTAAGAGAAGCTGCTTTACAAACAGTGGGTGGCAGATGACATTAGGTTTTTTCTTCTATTATGGTACTGGGGATGGGGGGGAAATTATCGCCATTAGTCACAGTGGGCTTGATAGGACAACAGAGAGGAACCAGGCTCTGTCTTTTCCCATGTTTTATTTTCCCTGTGTATCTGCATGCATGGCCTTTATTCCTTCATACACACACACTTATTCTTCAGTCTGTTCCCAATTTGGTCTCCCTTTGCTTTAATCCAACCCTAAATATGTTAAATATTTAAATATGCTAAATGCAAATTTGGGCAGTTTCCTGAGCTGTGGAAGCTGTTTTGCGCTGTCCCTGAAGATTCAGGATAAGAAGTTGAATCCAAGCAAGATGGGGATTAAAGAGAGGGAGGGGAAGAAGAGAGGGGGCACAACACAAATCCTCCACCACCACCAGTCGCTCCCTCGGGGGCTTCAATTACCGGGATGAGTTTCTCTCAGAATGACACCTGTGCCTCACCTTGATGCGGTTCCGAGCGGTTACCTCCCTCCAGGGATGCTGGACCAGCCCACCTGGCTGGGCAGGAGCGGGCGGCTGAAAGCCAGAGGGGCTCGCTGGCTGCAGAGCAGCAGGAGCTGGTACAGCGGGAACGCGGGAGCGGGACAGCGGGAATGCGGGAGCTGGGCTCCAGCTCCCCCTGCCCCGGGGAGGGGCCGATCCAGCCGGGCAGGGCTGGGGGCTCCCGGTAGCCACGGGGCAGCCCCTTAAAGGGCTCGGTACCACACCTGTGCCTGGCCCGTCTGAGCCTGCAGGCTGGACAGGGCATCAGGAGAGCAGCGTGGCAAAGGCAAAGATCCCGAAATCGCTGGGGAAGGGGCGCAGTGCCCTCCAAACCTGGTCTCTCTGCCATAGCCAGAGGTGGCCCGGGAGGGCAGAGCCCTTGTGGCCCTGGAGAACAGCAAACCCGGGCAGTGCCTGGCCACAGGAAGACCTGGCTTTGGAAGCACCATCCTGCATGGGGATCCCAAAATACCACCTCCCTCTGCAGAGAGCTGCTCCCCTTGCACAGCTGACAGCCCTCCTCTGCTCCATGAGCTGCATCTGGGAACACCAGCAAAGCCCAGCTGGGTCTTCCCAGCTCAACTCCTTCATTCCCAATGGCCCCACCAGCAAGGATGCTGCTCCGAGCTGGGGTCCTCACTAGGAAAAGCTGCAGCAATCTCTCGTTGTGTTCCCTGGTTGTATTGGTACATGGTGAATTTTTTCTGCAGTGGACTGAGTTAGAGAATACTTCTTCAGAACCAGGCAATGGCCTGGGCTGAGTAGGCAGCACCTTTTTGCTAAGAAAAGGACTAGTTTCAGCAGACCGTCTGAAGAGAACTGACTGTTTTGCTCAGCTTAGCAGACAGCACATCAGACCAAGGGGCAGAGACCACGAGAGCTGCAGACCTGCAGACCTACTTCAGTGTGGGCCCGAGGGGGCTGTGGGAGGCACCAGACAGAGACAGACATTTATTGAGGACATTCACATCAGGCAAGAGGTTAAACAAAAGGGCAAGCAAAACTAATAAAAAAAAAAATCCTATCAAGAAGTTATTTGGCCATAAATGAACATCAGGGTGGCAGCATCAGATATGATGGTTCCCAAATACTTTCTTTTCCCCTTGAAGGTCAGGCAGCCCTTTATAAAATTTGAGAATCACAGCTGTAAAGTCTATTCCCGCCTCTGTTCTTTGCCTGCAGAGAGAATATATATGCATGAGTCTGTATTTCAGATAGCTGGGGCTAAGGATAACTCAAAAGATCTTCAAAAAAGGATAAAAACATCCTTTGTCATACGGTTGCTCACAAACCATGATTTTGGTTGAAAATAGGCACAGTCATATGAAAAGCTACACAGAGCATACAAAAGGCAACAAACAAAAGTATGTGAATTCAGGACACGGCTGAATCATTTTAATATCAGCTGAAGCTTTGAAAATGTGATTAGCATATAGTTAGGAGACACTTCTCCTTTGCATCTAAAAATACCGTGCCAGCTCTGGAAGAGAGCAGCCACCAGCAGAGCAGGAGTTGCATAAGCCTCCCTGAGCCATTGTCTACTGGGAGCAAAAGGGCCCCAGGTGCTTCCTTGGTGTTGTGGGAAATAGCAGACAGTTAATTTAGCAGTTTGATTTTTATGACACTTAGCGTAACAAAACCATCAAGGTCAGCCTGAAGTAGTCAAAAGACATAGGTATTCACACCATACATTGACATCCTTTAATAAAAGGCCATGCATCTCCCATAGCACTTAAAAAGTGATACTTGTTTTTAAATGAAGGGGGAAACAGCATTAAGAGCCCAGTCTTGTGGCTCTGATTTGCATAAGCCCATGCCCCCACACTGCAGGGACAATAACAACCTCCATGGGCTGCTCTCAAATCAGTCCAGCTGGCAGTGCTGCCTCTCTGAGCCATCAGAGCTTGGTGGGGGTTGGATCTGTGCCAGTGGAAATCTTCCCTTCAATTGTTCGAGCTTTGGATGAGGACTGGCTTGCACAGACCTTCAAACGTGAGGCTCAGCGAGATTTGCTGAGGAAGGACAGTTCAGCACATGCTGTCCATTAAAGGTCAGCAGTTTGGGGATGAGCTTCACCAGGCAGGAGCCGGGATCAGCCCTTATCCCTCAGACAGACCATAAATTGCCTTATCCTTCAGATTGGGTGGTAAAGGCAAGGACCTGAATGTCCTCTAGACTGCGAGGGAAACCTGAAATCTCAATCTTTTTCAAGTCTGGGCAAGGGCTCTTCCCCCCCCCTTCCCTCACAGCTGAGCACTGGCACGGCACCAGCCCTGCTGCAGCCCCACGCTCAGCCCGGTTCCCCACACCCCCGTGTGCTTCCCATATAATCTCAGTTGTTGTTCTAGGCAGGCGGCTGTTTTTACTTAAGGCAATTCTATGCTTTTCATTGTGTTTTTAATTTTCATTTCACCAAGATTCACTCCCACGACCGTGTTTTCTGGCTTCTTCCAGTTTTTGTCCTTTATTTTTACTGCTGGAGTCAGAGATGATTATCTCTAAGAAAGATATTTCAGCTGCATTATATTGATGCTAAATGCTGCTTTTCCTGCTCTGTCTGATTTTCCATGCGAGATGCTTTTCGTGCAGCTTTAAGTGTTGCAAATTGTTTGCCACGTCTCCAAGTTTCCTTTTGCCTGCTGTGGAAGGTGCCAGCATTCCTATATGGAGGGGACTGAAGCCTCTGGAGAGGACCAGAGAAACCCCCCACAAATGCAGGCTGCTCTGGGGCACTGTGACCTCCATCAGTGGTATGGCAGTGTCTTCGGGCACCTCTGTCTGCGTGTCCCAGGCACAGCTCACTGACAGCAAGGGGATCACAGGGATCACAGCCTTCCCAGCAGCCAGCGCGTTCCAGTGCTGGCATACAAGCTGTGACACCTCCATCCTTGCCAGCACCTTCTCCAGCATGAAATGGAGATCCTCCAGCCCACTGGCAGATGCCCAGGCAGCAGGGAAGCACTGCTGAAGTCCAGCACTAAAGACACTGATGCCACCCAAAGTTGGTACAAGCTGGACCTGGCCAAGACTGTCCTTCTGGAACATCATCTCCTCCATGACAGGCAACTTATCGAGGGGCCACATGAATCCCAAACTGTGACTAAGGTCTCCAGAGATGCACCTTCCTCCTCCTTTCAGGCAGAGGAGATATGCCCTCCCCAGCCTCTCCAGCAGCGCTCTGCGTTAGCCTTCCCCACATTTCCTTCCCAGCACCGTTGTTGCCTGCTCATGCTTCAGACCACCAGTTCTTGGCTGCTTCCTCAGTGCCCTTCCACAGGTCCACAGTGGCCTCGCTGCTCCTACACACACATTACACAGAGCCTGGCAGTGCCTCACTGTGCCAGCACCCAAAGACAGGAGAGCAGACAGCCCTGCAAGAGAAGGCAAGAGCATCAAAATAGTGTCCCCACATTGTCACAGGTCACCAGCAGCCACAAAAGATCCAGCAAGGTCCTTGTACCCTCATCTGGCCATGCTGGCCATGCCTTGCAGGGGACAGTTGTTTGACTTCAGCCAAACCAGGGCTGTAACCTCAGCTTCTGAGTTTTGCCCTCCCTGACAACTTGTCAGATCCCTCAGTTGACATTCACTACCTGCTCGTCTCTCAGCTCTGCAATACCTCCCAGCACACCAAGAGCCAGCAGGTCTGTGCCCGTTCCAGACCCTCAGACTGTACAACATCCCACAGGCTTGTGAAATAATATATAGTCAGGGCAATGCAACAGAGCAAGCACTACTGAAAGCTGCTGCTGGCTCAGCATTTTTATTTTCAATCAAAGCAGCATTTTTTATTTTTTGTAATAGTTTTTCCCCCTTTGGCATTTTCATTAAAAGACCAACAGGAAAAAAAAAAACCTCAACAATCCCAGAGTGGAAGTTATAAGCAGCCTGACACCTGGTAATGAGATATTTCAAGCTCTGGCCTGGCACTTTTATGGTATTTCTGAACCAAGCACTCAATCAAGCAGACTTAGAACAGAAAGTTTGTTACTCCCAGGTTTTTCATCTTATGTTTCAGCAATGGAAGAATATGGTACAAATAAGGCAGGCAAATACTTGGCAAGTAAATACTTTTGCCACAGTTTAATTATTCCCCTCAACAAAAAGGCTCATGAGATGGCTCCTGTGACAGTACTCAGCATTCACAGCCCACCTGAGAACCTCTTGGCTCCTCATTTGAAACGCCTCATGACTTTTCTTAAGGAAAGAGAGCTCTGATAGTCCCTTTGTCTGTTCACTCTGTTGTCTTCCCTTCCCCAAGCAGCTCTACAACCCACCGGACACCTTCACTCAAAGTTTAAGTGGGACAGTAAAAGTCCAAGTTCGTCCATTTCCACATGTTCTTACATTAAAATGTAGGCAGAAGAGATGAGAAATTGCTGTTTCAAAGCAACAACTCAAAGATGATGCCTACTGAAAACCACTCAAGTGCCAAGAGATTTGTCTGGAAGCTGTTGCAAGGGGACCCTTCTCCCACACTGGCTGGCAGCCACTGTCTGCCCCACACATGGACCCTCAGCAAAGCTTTCCCTCCCTCCTTGCTCTGGGATCTTGGGGATGAAATGGCAAGCCCTCACCGAACTGCTCAATGCTTTTAAAATTACTGCAGGCCCTCGCTCCCTAAGGGTGAGAAATCCCAAACCCCATGGAAGGAGAAGGGGCAGGGCAGAGCCTGGCACAGCCAGCACGACCCAGCAGGCTCTGGGCAGGCACCAAGCACCTCCCTGCAGAGCCCCAGCACCACTCTGAGTGCAGGCACTGAGCACCTGAAAGCACCTGGCACAGAAAAGCAAGACAAGACTAAGATGAGCAGGTTCCCATCAGCAGAAGGGCAGGTAACCTGCACATTCCAGCAGCCAGCCTTATCTCCACCCACCTCCTCAGGAGACAATAAAGCTTTCATGCCATCACCTTCATGTCTGGGATTGAATTCCTGTGAGATTATCAGAATGTTTCCACTCTCCTCCCACTCCAGCCACAGCTCCAGTTAAGGCTGTTGGCTGTGGCCAGGAGTCCCAGGGGGGACTGGCAAGGGGTGTTTTGTCCTCACAGGAGCTCTGCAGCACCCAAAAGGAGAGCAAAGCCACTGCGGACAGGCAGCTGTCAAGCACAGAGATGGGGGAGAAGAGCCAGCTGGGCCCTCCTGTGCTGCTGTCTCACTTGTCTCCTGCCTGACACAAGGAAGGGAAGGTTTTCTCAAAGCACAGCCGTGCTTGGGCCACTCACTCACCTCCCACAGCAACTGACACCATCCAAACGCTGGAGCTAATTGCAGGGACAGGAGAATCATCTGCATTCTGCCCACAACAACCCATTGTTATTTTTATGCCCGCACACAGACACAAGGAAAGAACCCTTCTCATTTCAAGCTGTACTATTATGCTAACTACAGAGAAATAAATATGCCACACTGTAGTTAATAAGTGTCATTCACATCAGTATTTATTCCAAACATGTTTCCCCCATCACGCCTGTTCTGCCTGGAACTGCTCATCACTAAAGAGGAGACCTTTATTTCTAGTGATTTAAGCAGACAGGAGAGAGTTAGCAATTAAAGCACACTTTTGTACAGTTTAATTCTTTTTATTTCAGCTATCAGGGAGCATTATGTGCTATCACTGCATCTATTTCTGGAGCCACCATCTACCAGCACTGGGCTTGTAATTCACATATTTGCAGATGGGTTCTCCAGCCTGGGCATGGGAACAGGGCTGACTCCTGATGTGAGGTGGTCTTGTGGCTTTCAGACCCATGTCCTGCTCCATAGGACTGGTCTTTCCCAGAAAAATGGGCTCAGAGTCCTTTTTGTTCAAGATCAGGTACATTCCTGTACTCCAGGGCTCTTCAGTCTCACCCAGTGCCTGCCATTAGGTGCTGTCTGCAGTGCCAGCAGCTGCCCCAGCACTCCCACAGCCACACCAGGAGCTGCCAGCAGCCGAGCACAGATCCAGGCACCTTCGGTTGCTCCCTTGAGGGATTATTTCTCTGCTCATCAAAGGCTGGCGAGGACTGAATGTCATTCAAGAAAAGTATTTCAGAGCTAAAAATAGTCTCCTGATTTTTGCTTCCCTCCCAGAGCAAACGCCTGCCTGGTAGGTGGCAGATGAATTTTGTGGTCCTACAACACACAGCTCATCTTTCACCTGACGAAACACAAACACAATAAGCAAGGCTTCACACTAAAGTCCTGCTACCTGGGCTGAACTAGAACTATTTTTCATATTAAACTGAAAACAGAACCGAGTCAGAAATCCACCACCAGTCATGGAAAACAAGAAAGGCTTTCATTTCTGTCCAAGGACAGATCCACCTGCCCATCCTCGACAGAGCAAACACAGGTCTCTGCACAAACACAGCGAGGTATGCAGTCAGCCCCAAGACCCACAGCCTGCCCCAGTGAGGTAAAAATGGTTTCAAACTTGAGGAGTGCAGATGCTTAACTGAGGGGCTAATGTTGCTGCCCTAAGGAATGAATCCCAAGGACTGAACGAGGGCCAGAGCTAATTACCAGCCCACACAGACTTGTGGATTATGTGTCGAGGATCCTGTTATGCAAGAATACAGCTGGGCATGTTATTGCAAGTGAGGAGACAAGTATCCATGTGAATTGCAGAGGTGTAGGGAGAAAAGGAAAAAAAAATCCTTTCATTTTCCACCTTTTTTTCATTTTGACAGTTAAAGGCCTGATTTGTAAAGATACGAAAAACCTAAAGTTCTCATTGATGTTCCCAGACTTTGCTTTTTAAAAGGGCATGGAACAGTGGACCAAACGCCAATTAGTCTCCATCCATGGAGCTAATGAGACTGGGAAAGTACCCAGAGATGGGCTACAGCAGCAGCTTTTCTCTTAACCTCACTCGTCACCTACTTTTCTCCTCCTGTTCCCAGTTGCAATCCTTGCTCTGTCCCTTTTACAGCCTGGTCCAACTGAAAGCACAATTAACTTGTATCAGCAGAAGAAGACAACAAGAATGGTTATGCTACGTTTCTTCACCACAACAGAGGGGGTAAATCCCACCCTAATTTAGCTCTGGAGGTGAAGACAGAGGAGTGTTGCACATACAAGTTTCTATCCAAGATCACATACCAAGTATTTTGTTACTCCTGCCTTTTCCATATTTTCTTGTATTAGTGCAAGAGAGACATCTAGAGCTGACAGGCAGGGAATTGCAAGCTTTTGGAAAAACAGGTTTCTGTAGAATAGGTAGCATGGTGTGTTTAGAGAGTGGGAACAATAAATCAAATGAATGAAATATGAAAAAATCAACTCCTGGTTATAAATAATAAATTTATAATAGCAATGGATTATAGAGTAGCAAGAATGTTCTCCATTTCCATGGCCCTCACACAACACTAGCACCAACTGTGAAAAAAGCACCTCCTTGGCAGTTAGAAAGTTTGGAGTGGGTCACATAGCCTGCTAAGACACCCTGTCAAAACCAGACATGCATACACAATGATTAAGTGCAGCACCAGCAGATAAAACCCTCAGTAAACTGTAACTAAACTAGACTTGGAACTTGAATCGTGCCTTTTAATCCCAGAACAAAGTCCCATGGCCACCCACTAGCACAAAGGTACCAACAGCATCACTGTTCTCAACTGCATCACAAGAATGAATCAGGAAAATTACAGCCCATGAACTGCATGAATAAAATGGCAGCACTTGAGCAGAGAAGGCATCAGAGGCATGAGTGAGAATGCCACCAGCTTCTGAAACTCCTTGACTCCACTAGGATAGTTCTCTGGACTGAATTCTGGTTAAATCCATCTGAGTATTTACTGAGAGACGGATTAACTGGCAGTAAGGCACTGAACAATATATACTCATCTTAAATCTAAATTATCTAAATACCATGGGATGAGGGAGAAAAGGTGCATTTCCAGTGAAGCCACTGTCACACACCAGGCTTCTTACCCTGTTGCTGTATTTTGAAGATAGTTATTCTCACCTCTCATGTTACCTTAAATCAGGCTCAAGTGCATCAAAGACACAAAAAACTCTCTTTGTGGACCGGAGCACAGAAGTCAGGATATTCATTCTGCAGAAGGAGCAGGGAAGCAAACCAAAGCCTTCTCGAACTCCTCTCACACCGATTACGCTCAAGTCTCCAGCGATTCCAGGTTGGATGCTGCCATCTGCTGACGCCTTCCCATTGCAGCAATAAATAGGTATTTCTCTGGATGCATGGCAGGCGATTTGAACATGCTTTATCTTGCTCCTATGGCATAAGGAGCAATGGCAGCTGACCTCCCGTAATACTGATCACACATCTGACTGCAGAAGTGAGATGGGGCTGTACTCGCAGGGGGGTCACCAGCCTCTCCCAACTACTTCCAATTTACTAATTCTCACAACTCAAGTTCTGATCCCATTCTACTACCTGTGACTGGGTGCTGATGCTCACACCTGCTTGGGAGCAGGTCATAAGGGACTGCAGGCAGTGAGGCATCACCACTCACTCTCCACACGGTAAGGAGGGGCTGCTCAGCTTTGGTGTGCAGGGTATGGAGGTGACACCATCACTTCCAGACTCAGTGATGGACCACAGGGTATCCAGGACAGCACCAGGAGCAAAGCTTGTTAACTCAGGGGTTTCCTCAGAGTCCTCCACCTTCCCAGTTTTGCCCACATGAAGGTCACCTGTCTCTGTCCCACAGGGAACTCCTCATCACTGATGTTCCCTCTGCCCCACAAGTACCAAACACCTTCTCTAAACTAACACTTGGCCTTGATTGCCTGTTGCAACCCATGCTGCACTTTCAGCTTTGTGCCACTTTCCCTTTCCCCCCGTTAACCCTATACTTACCAAAATGCTTTTACCCACAAACTGCTTGCCCAAGGCATACATATGCCCTCAGCTCACAAAACACCCCTGAGGTTTAAAAAAAATACCATTTTCAGATTTTACCATATCCGAGAGCAAGAATTTCTGCAAACCCATTTAAAGCTGTTGTGTTGCAAGGCATGTCATAATCCCCTGTGTCAGCTCCCGAGCCCACGTTCCTAAGTCCTTGAATCTCAGCCAGCAGCTGAGGAGTAAAGCTCTCACCAGTGAGGTGCAAGCTCAGAGATCATCTCGTGAGCTTGGATCAGCTGCATCAGCTTCCACATGTGGTGAGTCCATGTGCAGTTACACTTGTAGATATATGGTGGAAAAGGAGTATCTGCTGCTGCATCTTTCCCTCCAAGTCATCCTTGCTACATCAGAGCTCTAATTTCCATTTAGTAATTCTATCAGTTTTGTTGGCCTGGCTTGTGAAATACATTTACAGTCCATTCCCAGCTTCTCTGTCAGCTGAGAACATCAGAAATTCTGTTACCTTGGGAGTCTCTGTGGTAGTAAAGGACATACACAGCTAAGCTGGGTGAGAAAAACTTGTGTATGTCCTGCAGAAAACTGGTTTAAAACACAAATGTCCAACTAGCAGGGAACTTGTTAAATTCATCTAAAGGAAGCCTTAAAGTGTCACTGACCTTCTTGCATCAGGTATCAGGAACGTGTTCTATTCTAGACTTGATAAAAGTCAAGATTTTATAAAAAGGAATGGTGGAATCTTGACACGATCTTCAGGGTTACTCTGAGCAAGAAGTACAAAATCTCAGGTGTGTCAGTGCCTGGTACTGCAGGATGATCTCCATTATGGATATGAAATAAAACACCTGTAACAAAATATCTTGATTCAACAACAAAAAAGGGGTTAGAACAGATTCTTTTCACTTTGTAACTACTCTAATTCAGTGTACAGATCTTTATTTTCAGCTAAGCAGATTTGTTTCCAGTCAAACAAAACCACACTGATTCCATTGAATGTTTTGATGCCATCTCCAATCTATACTTTGTGACATTAACCATCACATGACTGAGACAAAGCAGGTAAACCAGCCTCTTTTATTATTCCCTTGCTCTTCTCAACCAAGCTCAAGTCAGTATGCTGGTGCACACACCACTTCCCATAAGCACTTCCAGAGCCCTGTTGGTATTTCATGTTCCTGAGAAAAGCCACATCAGGTGAGACTGTGCTGTCTGTCCACAGAGTTAAGACCTGTTTGCTGAGCAGCTTCACCTTTTCTCCATAAAAAGTGACAGACTAAACTGCTACAGGTTAGTTATAGAGTTCAGAATTTGTGCCTGAAGACAGTCCCTTCCATCCCAAAGCTTTGTGATGAAGTATCACCTTCAAGGCACACTTCAGCTCAAGCAACATACCAATCACTGGGATGTATCACCAAGCCGGAAAACTTTTTCCAAAGGGTTTGTATCAGAACCACAAATTGAACAGCTGTTTTAGTGTGCTGGAACAGGCTTGCTACAGTTCAATAGGCTCCTTCCTGATAAAGACTCCAAACAAAGCAAAATAAGGCAAGGGATTTCCAGCAGCTGTCAGAGGACAATGCAATCAGCCCAGCTTGCTGCCCATCCTCTAACAACTGAAGTTGTCACCTGCTCCCTGTACTGCCTTGAAATAATTTGATTTCTCTGTATCAAGTACAATGTGCTGTCATGCATCAGATGCCTGAAACAAACACCAACTCATTCAATACTCAATATTCACTATCCACAGGTTCAGCCTTATTTCCTTGTTCTAAAAATCTTAAGAAATCACATACAGTTACATCTTTGTGGCAACATGTAAAGCAGTTGCACAGCAACAACCCTACCCAAAACTGTGTGTTTCAAAAGACTTTCAAAGTAAAAATTTGAAGGAAAAAAAATTATTCACCTCTCTACCTCAGTTACTCCTTACAGCATATGATGTGGAACAAGTTTGTGATCCAAAATCAAACCTCAACCATCTTAATTATTCCACAATTCCACACACTGTAAGTTTTTTAACAATAAACAGGAAATACTTTCTGGCAAGGCATCTTCCATTATTTCAAGAAGTGAAACCTCAGTCACACATGTACTGAACACCTGTGAGGTGACCCCATGCAGGACAGCTGGGTTTAGCATTAGTTCAGCATCACAGCTCCACTCCTGAGGCTCTCCTGTGCAGTCATCCCAAACTATCACTCCAGTGGGAAGTATTTAAAGTATGTTATATAATTAACAGAAATAAAATTGTGACCGGGGATAGTGTGGAACCCAAACACCATTTGAAGTGAAGCTGGAACTTGAGCACTTTGGAAGAGCTGTCTGTTAAAAGCACTATCACAGGCAGTGTTCAAAAACATTAAAATACCGATTGGAAACACCAGAGTCCGTTTGAACAATTTATTAGTATCCTCTTTTTTTACAAGTTTTAGAAAAAGAACCCCAGGATTTTGCCTCCTGTGTGTTTTCGCCTCGCCTCCTCATGGTCCATGATGCCAGCTGAGGTTGTCAGTACAATGTACCTGCCAAGAGAGAACAAATGTTCAGTCTGTCACTGTGTTCCAGGCTGGTGCAGAGCTGACAGCACCAACTGCATCTCTCTGTTACAACAGCAAGACCTGTGCCTGTAAGAATGGGCCTAATACAGCGAAATCAGGTTACCAGACAGTGAAGGCAGCTCCTCTCACAGCCCTGCAGCACACACAGGACATCCACAGCCTTCTGTTCCCCAAATATTTGCCTGTCTCCTTGTGCATTCCCACTGGGCAGTGCCCATTCAGCTGCTGCAGCAGCAGCACCTCAAAGGTTTCTAGATAAAGTCCACTTTTCCATCTTCCAGAGGTGCTGTTATCCAGCACAGGCAGAGCTGCCTTGGTGCCAGGCAGCTCCTCAGTTTGGGGCTCTGCCTCGGTGCCCAACACTGCCTGAGGCAGGTGAGGCTCTGCATCTGACTGACAATTGCAGCAGCCACTGTCACTGCCAGTGCCAGCACCTGGACTGCCAGCACCCCTCACCCACACAGCTGCATGTCTGAGAACATCTTGTCTCACCACTCTACAAATACTCTTAAAAATCCCAATGACAACACACATGGGAGGTATTCAGGGACAGCTGAAGGAGTTACTGCTGGAGCTTTAAGAACAGAAATTACATGGAACTGTTAATCCTTCCAGACTGGCTGAGGCCCTGGAGACTCTTCTAGCTCTGCCATCCTGGTGCACTGGCATTTACTGCTCTTGACTCAGTTTATTTTGGGAAATACTGCATAATAGTAAGATTTTCTGTGTTGTGCAAGTTTGTTAAACGGAGGCTCTGAGTCTCTCATCACTTAATATCTGATCAGTTCACACAAAATCAGGACATTTGAATCTCAGTAATATAACCTACTTCCATTGACCTGGGAACTTACATGACTCCTCCCCATTTACAAATGGCCATTAATAAAACTAAAAGAAGTACGAGAAAAGTCCTGGTTTTTGGTAAACTGCAGAAATGTTGAAACGAGGATTTACCGAAGTCAAACGGAAACAGGTCCTTGCTTAGCAGTGCCCCTTTAAAACTAATTAAAAAGAGCATTTATATGGAAGATGGATTTTTAGACTGGTATTTACCTCCACACTGATCAGAGGAAAGGTGTCAGGTGAGGCTAACTCAGGCAGTTTGCACGTGTAACAAACCCCCACATTTTTACACACAGGCATTTAATTCTTCCTCACACTTACCCAAACTGACGTGAAGGCAGCAGGTTGTTCTGCCACTTTTCCAAATCCTTCAGCTGAACATCAAATCTGGGACTGATTACACCACACTGTAAAAGAGAATTCCATTACAAACTGAAGAACTTTATAGACTGGATTTGCACATTTGTCATCCCAATTCAGTGGCTGAAGGAGTTTAACAAGTGCAGTCTCACACGCTCCTTTACCCACAGCATGAGCAGCAATTCCTCCCACCTGAGACCCTCACACAGTAACTATCCAGCAGTTATTTCCTCAGCCTCATACCCTCCTTCTCAACAGACAAACCTGCACTGCTGCTGGAGCTACACTAACCAAGTAGTGCCCAGACCTGGGAGACAGAAAAGCACACTATATCAACAAAAATCCTGTGATTACTCTAACCATAGATTACCTCTAACCACTGTACACCATTAGCAAAAAATACACGTAGATTTTAATCAGGAAAAAATTAACATGCACAGAAGTTACTGAAGTTTTCAAGTTAATCATATTACTGACCATGACCACCACTACCACCTCCAGTTACCTCACTGGCTCCAAGTACATCAATAACTATCCAAGACCAAACCAGAAGCACACCTTCCTGCACTGTGCACACTTTTCTAAACCAAACAACTGTTCCCTTACTGCAATGATTGAGAGATACTTTATATCCAGCTGCACCCCAGCAGAATTAGAGGAACACTACACTCAAACATCATTACAGACACATAACACTGGTCATTTGGGAGTGTCAGAATTCTCTGCCTTGTACACTCAAGCAATTTTCAGCTGCAATATGTATTCATCATGCAGATACCCCCAACATGTTTTGACCAAACAATTTTTTTAGTTCTTTACTGAAGAGCCACCTCTCACTTGAAGAGCGTAACTGGAAACAAGGATGCACAGCAAGTCACCACAGAACTAGACAGCTCAGTATTTTGAGACAAAAGCAGTTAAAAAACTTTTAAAACACACATGACTGACTCAAATGCCCCAGGAACTTAACAAGCACCAAATAACATAACTTTCAACTTTCCATCAACTCAAGAAAAGCCCCCTGGCAGCAGGAGAAAGGTTTGTCTTCACATCTACGGGTATCAAACATCAACTGGAAAACAACTTGGCTCCTATCACTTAAGACAAGTCTTCCAGATAGTTTAAACATCAAAGAAACTGAGGAACCACTAGACAGCCACAAAGCCTCTGAAGAAAGAGAAAATACACAGCACTTGCAAGCAGACTTCCCTGAAAATGTGTCTTGCACATTCAGAATTCAAAAGAAATGCAATTAATGACCCATACTATTATGAATCTCAACAAATTAACCAGCCTGTTAACTGGTAATATCCATACTGCTCTCATTTACATGGATTCAACAAATACCACCTTCTTTACACGCAATTCTTTCAGAAATGGAGCAGATAAAGTCAGAATAATAACAAAAGTGTCATTTAAATACATCCCTAGAAAACCAAAATCAGGAAGACAAACCCTACCTTGTTGAGTCTGCCTGTGAGGTTGACAACAATCTTCCCAGCTCTGTGGTCATCAATTATCTCAAATTCACCGATGTAACCTGCAGGAGAGACGAGCAGACAATCAAATATGCAACACTTAGCTACTCTCTCTATATATACTTAAATATATGTATAACAGTTAACTACAATAACACAGCTCATTTACTGTCTCACATAACACTAGTTCAAGCCCCTTGATTTAGTTTTACTCAAGAGCACCTCCAGCCCCCAGGGGTGAGCAGGGCCAGGACTCACCGTGCTTCATCATCACAGTGAGGAAGCGGACGATCACCTTGGAGCACGGCCGGATGAGGACCTGGCGCTTCCCACGTTTCTCTGCGTTGTTGATGCTCTTGAGAGCATCTGCCAGGACGTTCATGCGCACCATGGTGCCTGCAGGGAGGGGTTATGAGTTACGTGCACAGCTCTTCAGCACAGAAACCCTGAGCAGCGCTGCTTTTTAACACTAATTTTAGGCCTAAAAGGTCCAAGACTGGCAGAAAGTCACATTAAACCCTAAAAAGCACTCTCAGGTAAACACTCAGGGGTGATCAAGAAGAGTGATCCATGACAAGAGTTCCTTGACAAGTCAGGATATCTGACACTCACTTAAACCTTGTATTAAAGCACACACAGGAAGGTTTCAAACCCACCATGTCAGCAGAGTGACACCTTCCCCAGGCACATCAGTTTGGCTTTAAAATTCAGTTATGCAGTATCAGCCCTGTACAATAACTGGGTCCTACGTGGTGTTAAATCAACAGATGGTGTTCGGGTCACTGAGCTGCAAAACCCTTGCAGGATCCACAGACAACACAGAGCTGCGGGAAGGAAACCCGGCATCAGCTCCAATGATAATGCCAAGAGCCCGGGAACACCCTGGGAGGGCGGGGATGACTCGGCACGGCCACCCTGTCCCTGACAGAGCCCGGGCACCGCCAGAACCCGCCGCGACGGTGCTGCCGATCAGGGTCACCGAGGCAGGTCCTGCGGCACACGAAGGCTTTCACCACTTTCTAGAGGAAATCAGAGGACCAGCCTCGGCCGATTCCTGCCCGCGACCCCCCGCGCCCGGGCTGCCCCCAGTGTGGGGCCCTGCTCGCCCCCAGCTCCGCTCCCTCCTCCTCCGCACGCCCCAAGTGCCCCGGCTCCGCGGTGCGGCTCGCCCGCACCCTGCCCAGCGCAGCCCCGCTCCCCGCAGCTCCGGCCAGGCCGCCGCCGCGGTTCCCGCCGCCCATCGCTGTGCGGCCACGGGCGGGACGCGCCGCCGCCCGCCCGGCACTCGGCGAGCTCCGCGCGGCGCCGGAGGCGGCGCGGGCGGCCCCAAGCGGGCTGTGCGGGTCGGGCGGGGGGCGGTGTGCGCGGCGGCGCGGGCGGGGCGGGCGCGGGGCGCGGATGGCGGCGCGGGCGGGCGGATACGGCGGGGCCCGGCCCAGTCCCACTCACCGGCGGCGCGATGGCGGAAAAGGAAGGGCCGCGGCCGCGCGGGACCATGGGAGCGCCGCCGGCCGCCACGAAATATCGCGAGACTCGGCGCGCCGGGCCTCGCTCACCCCCATTGGCTGGCGGCGCGCGCCGCGCTTCCGGAGCGACGTTCCCATGGCAACGGGGACGCTTCGAGCGGTCGGGTACGCCGGGGCGCGAGGGACAAAACACTGCGCGCGTACGGGCAGCTCCGAGCCCCAGAAAAGCCCTCCGTGTGCCCCAAGTGTCCTCCCCAGGGACACCGTGAGGGCTCACACGGGCAAACCGAGGGGCTGCGGAGAGCAAAGCCACACCAGGAGGATGGGCTGTGTTTCTACACGTCCAAGGGGAAGCCGGCGCTCGGTGCTGTGGCACACGTGCAGCACCTCAGCCGTGTCAGTGCAGGGGCAGAGGGGAGGCACCAGAGCTCGTGGGAACAGCCCCGGGACAAGGGGCAGTGTCACCGTTTGGCTTTTAACATCTTTTCCAGCAACGGGCTGTGCCAGTTAAGCGCATCACTTCCTAAACCATTCCCCCCACGTCCAGGATCTCTCACAGTGACAAGCCGGACCAATTAACCAGAGCACTTCCTAAACCATTCCCCTTCACATCCAGATCTCTCCCCGCCACAGGCTGTGCCAGTAGAACACTTCCTAAACCATTCCCAGCTTCTCTTCTTGATTGAAAAATGCATTTACACCGTTTTCTGTCCATTCACAAAGAGTAAGTCTTAAACAAGTTTCTCTTTAGTCTGTATTTACCTATTCAACAGTTACAATAGACACTGAAGAGAGTTCATTTTCAAACAGTAAACTTTTCACACATTAACACAGGTTTTAGCTTTTTAAAGAAAAAAAGTTCAGTTTTAAAAAAGGAGGGAAAGGTCATAGAAAAGCACAAACAATTCAGGCTTATTTACAGAGACAAACCCAGCATATTCAGAGTGATTTTTGTATACAGACAACAACATTCATAAAACCAAACGTGCTACATGGCTCCATGACAACAGCAGTTTCCAGAACAATCAGCTGTTCAGGTAATACACACCTTCACTCATTTTCTACAGTCTCAGTGCAATGAGTTTACACTACAGCTAAATAACTGAACTACAGATTTTTGTATCCCAGACCCCTACTCAACAGATAATCTGGTATACAAACAGATTCAGTGAGACAATGGAAACACCTTCTGCCCCCATTTTGGGTGTGCACCCTCAGCTATGGCCCTTCTCATTCAGCTAATTGTTCTCCTGCCACAAGGATCAGTAGTAACAAGTCTCCAAGGCCTTCAGAACTGCCTTTCATACCTGCTGCAGCCACAACTAATGATCAGTGAACTAACACAGCTACAGAACTACTACCAGGCATTACAGCTCTGCTGTTGGGGTGTTTATTGACAGGGCTCTTAGTTTGATGAAGACACTTAACAAGCTCCACACACCAAAGGAGAGGATCTCTCAGACAGGATCAGCTGCAGGCTGCAGAACCCTACTCAGCACAGCAAAAGAGATAAACCCACAGCAGTTGCTGCAGTGACATTTTCACTTCATCAGGGAGCCAATTAAAAACAAAAAAAAGCCAGTGAGCAATGTAACTTCTATTGTCTTAATTATACGTTAATTCTCAAAACTGATCCCAAGGAAACCTTTAACTAGAGTGAACAGCAGTTGTCTTCATTCATTTTTCTTTTCCTTGTGCTTGAGAAGTTTGTTTATCTCCCTTTTCGCCATTCCAATATACTTTGTGATGATCCCATGCTGGTTTAGTCCAGGAAACAGCAAAAAGAAACTTACTATAGAGGGGAAGAAAAAAAAAGAATTAATACTCCCTTAACAAACTTCTGTCACTTCGCAATTCCTTGCTTCCCTTAAGCTCTATTAACTGCTTAAAAAGAGAAAAACAGAACTCCACAACAAAGATACCCCACCACACTTACATCATGAAAATTACTTCTACCAGTCTCACCCCTTCTCAGAGAGCTAACAAAAAAAGTCCCTGGTGTTTTGCATGTTCACACTTACCGATAAGATAAGTCAGAAAAAGATTGTGAACTTGCTGTCCAATCCAGGCAACCACGGCAAGAGTAAAGAGCATGGTCATGAAGTACTAAAAAGTGAAAAGGGAAGAGTTACCACAGACCCTGTTGGGGATTCTCCCCTTCCCTTCAGTATTTGGCAACACGTCAACATTTAAAACTAACTGGAAGTTTTCTGGCTCTTCCACATGCAATAACTATGCACAGGTGTGTTAAAACTGAGATTACAGCATCTGCAGTTGTATGTTCTCATCTATTTTCAGACCATCAGCTTTACAGGACTGCAGTTCTTTTCTGCCCAGATATCCCTGCCATCCCCACTGACACCACCTCAGCCTCACACCACACCCAAGGCTGTTTTTGGGACAGCAGCTCAGCAGTTCATGTACCAGCTGACACACTACTAAGATCTAGTATTTCACTGTTTGTGTACACAGCAAACAGCTCGTTTCCAAAAATTTACCTATCCAGAGAAATCCAGTCTGGCTTTATCTTATTATCAATGATATGCTCCTAAATGCACAGAACTGCAAGTTTTGAAGTCCTGTATCTTGCCCAAATGTGTGACCAGTGTCATGTCACAGCCAGAACTATCAGTTCTTGGTTCAAAATAGCAGCTTGTTCAGGCACATGCCTTGATAAAATACTTTAGACAAAGCTAAACCAAACAAAATCTTAATGACAACAGAGATTAACTCCTAGGACTCAGTACCATTTTAGGTTTTTCTTCCTTCAGAGCGAAGAGGCGTTTCCACCAGCCAACAATCCGGCGACGAGATTTTACCAAATTGCTGCAAATCTCATGAAATCTTTGCTGCTGTTCCGTAGTCCTTTTATTAAAGAAAAAAAACCAAAAAAACAAAAAACAAACAAACAAACAAAAGGCCAGAAATAAGAATTCAAGATTTAATCTGAAATTTATAAAAATCCCCCATGGCCTTTTTCCAGCAGTAAAAATATATCCAGTGCTTATCCTGGCATTTGCTTTGCTTAGTTTTATACCTCTTATTTACTGAGCACTGTAATGCAATTGTACATGTAATTTTCCTCTATGCTGACTCTCCTAAACTCCTAAAGAGTAACCACGTTCAAATCAGAAGACCACTGATCTTAACCTGATACCAGTGTGACACACACAAGTAATACACACCTGAGATCAGTGTCTGTTACTTTGGTTTTTATGTTAGTACTACACAAGAACTTTTATCCACCAGTCATCTTAAAGCAGATACACTAAAATTTACTTTAACTCAAAATTTAGTTCAAATTGGGTCCTTCTCCAGCTGACTGTTCAATCACATCCATACTCACTGCACTATTCTCTTCCTTCAGTATATTTAATACTGCCACTATACAATCAATACTCTTCTACATAATTATAGTTCTCAGTATTGATTATCCATTAATTACTAAAAACTAGTTTAGCAGAACTAACTAGCATCCTTAATGGAGAGCAAAGAATGTGTCTATTCCTTTGAAAAAAAAAAATCTTATTTTTCCAGAAGTAAAGCAACAATAAAGGTCTGCTGTAGTAATTATCTTCCAGAAAAAGAATGAAGAACATCTTACTACTGGCCTCACTTCATATATAACAGAGATTGCTGATTTCTCACTACAACGAGTCCACAAAGTTATCATTTGGTGTCTGCAAATCAGATATCCATTTTGATAAAGTTCATAATGTATTTACACTCAAGAAACTGTTTTAATTCAAGCTTTCCTCACCATTTATTAGAGCCAAAGATTCGAGGTGCAAGAGCAGGAACAAGGTAATCAGCCAAACAGAGGAACATAACGAAACAGGAGACGCCTGAAAGAACTGATGGGTCCAAGTAGTAGATCATCCTGCAGAGAGAAGATAAATTATTTCTGCATCCTCAAACTGCTAAATACTAGACATACTTGGTCACCTCTTCAGACTGGCTCAGAACTTCAAATAGTAGACTTACACACTCGCCCAACCTCAAAAAAAAAAAAAATACAAATTTGCTCATATTACTAATAAAGAGAGCTCCAAGTACTTCAACACTAAAACAGAGAAATAACAGGTGAAAAATATTTTTTTTTCTTAATGTACTGGATAAGAAAATGCCACAAGCATAAGTGAACTTAACACTGACAGAGGGATGAGGATGAGTAAACACATGAAATAACCAGGTAGAGTGAAAGCTCTAATTTTGTTGGTTCATAAGTCACAAAATTCAGATCTACTGCAGGTTGTCATTTGCTCTGCCTCACCTCTGAGAGCCAGACAAACCTGTTCCAGACAAGGAGCCATAAATCTCCACTTGGACAGTGCTGCACTGTCCATATTCAATGTGCCATCACTCAAACATGGCAGAAAGGAGACTGGACAAAAACCGGCTCATCTCCTAAGTGTCTGCTAATACCCAGCTGTGCCCTGTGCTACTTAATTGCACTTCACAGAACTTCCTGAACACTGGAAATGACCCAGTCCATGGCAGGGTCAGGCATTCTGTACATCTGCACAGTGCTGAGCTGAATGTTCCAGTTCATTTTTGATGAAGTACCAATTCAGAACCTGAAGTAGTTCTGCATTTCCTCAAAGTATTATTCAACTCAAGATCTTTCCTTCTATAATCAAAAAATTATAGCAGAGTATCCTAAAGTTCATGCAATTACTTCTTTCAAAATCTACTTTTCAGTTTCATTTGATTTCCATCCTCCTCACCTCCCCTGAAGACCACAAAATTTATATTAGCCAGAAGAGTGATTATCCCTGCCTCACCTGGGTCAATATTCAATTTTGTAACCCCTCTCTCCTTATTGCAAGAAAAGATACAACTAGTACAGTGCCCAGCTGGTGTGACACCTGCCTGCACAAGGCAGGTCAGGTCATCTTGACTATTACCATGTTACACAAAGGCATGTACAAGTGCCTCCAGCACCTCCAATCCAGACAGGCAGCATCCTCCCACTCGGCTGACTGGAAGTTACCTGCAGTCTTTCCTTTCCTCCTTTCTCAAAGGAGATGACAGAGAATGTAAAACCAACTGAACTCATCCTAAACACCACAGCAAAGATGCAGAATAGGAGATTTCACCCTACGGAAAAAAGTTTTCCATAATGATACTGCTGTTGGTTTGGGGGAAAAAAGCCA
>NW_016690221.1:4885811-5122427 GCF_001604755.1 Lepidothrix coronata | reverse complement strand
CAGTAAAATCTCCAGCAACCACTGCTGGGAAACAGCTTCTGCAGAAAGCTCTGTCCCTCCTCCAAACAGGACGTGACTCGTGTTACTTCCTGTTTTCAATACTTCTGGTTTTTCTAACAAAGTTCACACACTTTAAGAAGCAGAACCTGGAGTAAAAGCCTTCCTGCTAGATTTCTGAAGATATCTTCCTAATTTTCTTAATAGGTTTGCTACCCGTCACAGGGGGTGCACTGGTGCTGCAGGCTCCCCCCAGAAGGTACTTACAGGAAAGCAAAGGAAACAACACTCATCAGTGCCAGGGGAAACCAGGCTCGCTCCCAGCGAAGGACTTTGTCTGTCAGCAAAATCACTTCTCCCCATCCTTGCAACTGCTCTTCCAAGCCAGCAGTTTCAGAAGCCTACACAAAAAGAGAAGAAAACTCCTTTATTAACCAGAATATCAAATTAATTCCCACACAGAAGCAACTAAAAAAAAAAAACCCGGTGCAATAATTAAAGATCCCAGTCACAAACCTTTTGGAGTAATTAAATTACTAATAATCTTGTGAGTTTTGTACTAAGATACGACATTGTAGCAGTGATACTTTAAAATTATCAAGATCCTACCACAGTCAAGACCCTAGTGCAATATCTTATTAGACCAATTAATACCTCCTCCCACATTTTGCCAAGGTGTTTTCCCCCAATCTCCCATTTACCATACTCCCTCCTCCAAGATTAGCAGAAAGTCAAGTTTTAAAGTCCTGCTAAAACCTCTCAAGTTTTTCAACATGTGGAAAACTGCAATGTGAGAACTATTTAAAATAAATGTATTTTCAAAGACAACTCTAACACATTAAACTGAAGCTTTCCAGCTCCTGTCCAACACCAATTTCTTATTATGTGAAAGATGGATACAAACTCAGAATCCACAGTACAGAAGAGTTACCCAGCTGATCACATTTGGACTGCAAAGAAAGTTTTCCCACAGATTGCCTGGTGATCAGGCAGCCTTTAAACTCCACTTCCAATATGATTCCTACATTCCTCCCTACACATCTCCTGCACTGGCATCAGCTTGCTAAGCAGTTCACCTGAGGTGTTCCACATTTAACAGAGCTTAACAGTCTCCCCTCAGAGGGAGACAGGCATCTTAGAGATTACAAAACTCAGGTAACCATGAACAGAACCTAATGCTGCCCAAGTAGTAAGAGCTGAAAAGTCACCAAGACCTGCACGTCTGCTGTGCACAGGTAGCAGAGCAGGTCTGACTCTCAACTATGTGCTACACTTAATTCCACCACTAAAATAGCACAAACAGCTGAGAGCAGCTATCAGGGTAAAGCAGTTTTCTTGTGTGATACCACCGGAAACTACTTGAAAACTACAAAATAAAGTGTAGAAAACTACCTGGCATGCTGCTGAACACCTTCCAATTATACTTATTTCCTGTCATAAACACAACCTTGTCACATGAAGATAAATCAAAAACCTGTGTTTCTCCAGGAGACGTTTTATGACAAACTGTTTTGCTTTATTACTTCTGGCTATCTGCATTTAACGTTACAACCAAGAGAAAATTTAATGGGAAGCAGACTGGAATATAACAGTGTTACTAACACCAGCCTGCCTCTATCAGCCTAGGGGACAACTACTGTAAGTTGTTATCCCACTGGGCGAGGTAGGGAACACTTGAGACAGCTTTTACCAGCATCATCCTCACCCCCGAGCCCACCGGTCAAAAGTGTTTTCTCGTGAATCAAACAACAAAGCTTCCAGAACTGAGAACTCCTGCTCTGAAAGGGGTATCCCTCCCGAACAAGGCACGTATTTTTGGGAATACAGTTCCGTGCAGGCTCTGACCTCCCTCCCAGCCCTGCGCTCTTGGCAGCGGCTCCCTGTCCCCGGCCCGTGTGGGCAACACCGCAGCGCCCGAGCGCTTCCAGCCTCCCCTCCTTCGCTGTTAACAGCGATTTTACCATTTCCTAGAGCAGCCCTACAGAGATAAATATGCAAATCCGCGTATTTAAGCATTCGAGCCCCCCTTCGCACATTAGCTAAGCTCATCACAGGGCTCCTGCCGCTGTCCTGCACCGCTGCGGCGCTCGGTCCCGCAGCGGGAGGCTGCTGACAGTCACAGAGACACAGACAATCGGACACACGCACAGACATTCTGGGCAAGCCCCATCGGTCAGGTAAGGCCGGGTGTTGGTGCGGGCTCCGGCACAACCGCCGATGCTGCTCCCCAGGCCGGTACACGGAGCAGCCGCCCCGCCCGCGGCCCCGCCGGGCCCCGCGCCGATCACGCACCGAACCGCCTCACACCGCGCGGGCAAGGCAGGGCAGCGCGGGACCGGCGCCCGCCAGCCCCTCCGCAGCCCCCGTGGGGCAGCGCCCCGTCCCCGCGCCGCCCGCCCTCACCAGCTGGTAGACGCTGTTGTTGTCGCCCTCCGCCATCTTGCGCACCTCCCGCACCGCCGCCCGCCGGCCACGCCCTCCCGCGCCGCGCCGCGCCGCCGCCTTTTATAGCCTCCGCATGCCCCCTCGGCTCCCTGATTGGCCAAGCCCCGCGCCCCGCCGGCCGCCGGTTGGCTGGAGCGATTCGAACGGCGCGAGGCGTGCGCGCGGCCGCCCCCCTCCGCGTCGCAGTGCGGCTGAGGCGGGGCCGGGCCGGGCGGCGTCTGGGAGCCTTAACGGAGGGTTCAAAGTGGTGGTAACCCAATAAAAAATCACAGAATCAGTTAGGTTGGAAAAATCCTCTAAGATCACCGAGTCCAACCTTTGACCGACCACCACCCACCACCACCACCACGTCAACCAGACCATGGCACTGAGTGCCCCGTCCAGTTTTATCTTGGACACTTCAGGGACGGTGACTCCACCACCTACCTGTGCAGCCCATTCCAATATCTACTTTCTTATGTGAAGAAATTCTTACTGAAGTCCAATCTAAACCTCCCCTGGTGCAGCTTGAGGCTCTGTCCTCTCACCCTGTCACTGGGTGCCTGGGAGCAGAGCCCGACTGCCCCTGGCTACACCCTCCTGTCAGCTGGTTGTAGAGCGATAAGGTCCCCCCTGAGCTTCCTCTTCTCCAGGCTGAACACTTGCAGCTCCCTCAGCTGCTCCTCCTTGTGCTCCAGACCCTTCCCCAGCCTCAATGCCCTTCTCTGGACCTGCTCCAGCACCTCAATGTCCTTCCTGAACTGAGGGGCCCAGAACTGGACACAGCACTTGAGGTGTGGCCTCACCAATGCTGTCAGTAACATCAAAGCCCAACGTGTTTTATGTCCTTCATAACCTGTGGCAAGCACGGGAACAGACAGGAGAAAGGCACTGGGATATAAATACTGTTTCTGACTCAACTTTCTAAATGCTTTAGGCACGTGCATTAATGAGCTTAATCACATTGCCCAGGGTGCAATGCAAGGCTAAAATGAGAGCAAAGAAAACATCTCGGGCACCAAAACTGCTCTGGCACCAGCTTGGTGGAGACAAAAAAGAGAAGGGCTAAGGAGGACACTGTAAAAGCAAACACATGTCACTCCTGAATGGTTTGATCTTTCACAGAGTGCTTTTCCCACTCACTCAAGAATGTATGTAAAGAACAGATTCTTTACTGAACAACTTTAAAATGCATTCACATGCTGCATTCACATGTAACAGTATTTTGTGTACCATTTTACACTTATAAATGATGGAGTTCGCTCTCAAAATATAATTTTACCACAGCAAAACTCAAACAAACACTGATTTCATAACTAAGTGATACTAGCAGTAATATTATTAGTCTTTAAGAGTAAGGAGACACATAGAAGCATGACCTCAAAGCAACCTTCCAGTATATGAAGGGGGCTTACAGGGAAGCTGGAACTGTAGTGATGGGACAAGGAGTAATGGGTACAAACTGAAAGAGGGGAATCTTAGGTTAGATATAGAAATTTTTCGCTGTGAGGGTGGTGAGACTCTGGAACAGGTTACCCAATAAGGCTGTGGGTGCCCCAGCCGTGGCAATGTTCAGAGCCAGGTGGGATAAGGCCTTGAGCAATCTGGTCTAGTGGGAGGTGCCCATGGCAGGGAGGCTGGGACTAAATGATTCCAACCCTCAGTATTCTATGATTTTATGATGCATTGCAGTTCTTAGGAGTATTTGCAGTGTCCTGCAGCAGCGCTGCTGTGGCACAACCAGATGTGTCTGATACAATCAGCCAGCCCCCGGCTTCATCCATGTATACAGTTCTCACCACAAAAAAAAAAAAAAGCACTTACCAATAGAAAAAGCAGGCATTTCCATCATCTTCAACCCGTCACATTCATCATCTTCCAGCCAGTCTTTCCAATGCCAGCTCCCAAATCAGTCTGCCCTGGAATATTTTCTCGCATTCCATAGGGCCTGCAGAGGTGCCGTTCCCTCATGTTAAGTGTTGCTCCGTAACTTGGAGGGGCAGAGGGAAAGGTGAGTGTTGCTGGGTGCCCTCACACCCAGAAATACCAGAGATGGGCCATCACACTGCACAGAGAGGACAGCGTGGGGCCCAGCCACCTGCTCACCCCCTCCCTGCTGGGCAGCCAGGCCTTGTGAAACACCATGTAAAATCAGAAACAATGTGTGTGTGTGTACATATACATGTATATATTTATAAATTCGGTTGTTAAAATCTGAGCCCTGGTGCCCGAGGCAGAGGGTGGCAATAGCAGTAGCTCAGTCCCACCTCTCATACCTCACCTGAGCTACAGCCAGCCGATTGTTTTGTTTGCTGCAGTGGGATCCGTCTTCCTTTACTGAAATTCTCTCAGCAGATGCACAGAACATTAAATGCCCAAGCTAACTCCAAAGTACCTTTAAGAGGAGCAGTGTAATTGCTCTGTGCATTTAGAACAGAGACACAAAGTTTGCATGTCCAGCCTCCACCCTTTCATCATATCTAATATGCATTTATTATGCTATTAATAAAAAATTAGCCTGATGAATGGCAACATTGCTCTAATCAGCTATGCATTTAAGTACATGCAGTAGTTGTACATAATATCTGTATTTCCAATAAACTTCTCTAACTAAAATGTATACTCATAACCATTTTCCACTAAAGGAAAAAGTGCATGTTGTAATTTGAGACCGTGTTAAGAAACATGGGTGGCATCTTAAACTTTTTTCCTAGTCCAATTCTTTAATGCAGAAAGTGTAATAAAGTGTAAGTGTCTGCTAATTTTAGGAAAAGCTTGCCAAAAAAAAAAGAAAAAAAAAGGAAAGGGAAAAAAAGAAAGCAAAGAAACCTTTGAAGTACTTGAGTGTACTAAAACAGCATGTCTAATGTACCAGGCACAGAACACTGATGAATAATTGAAGCAAATTAACCTTCAAGACTACAGCATTCAGAAAAACAAGAGCTTTAACTTCTCCAATCCTCTCTCATATTTCTGAAGGAATACTTTTATATGGTGCTTCTCATTCAGATATCCCCAAGCAGTTTGATTTTACCAGTGCTGTTTATGGACAGCACTAAAGTGTCACCAATGCTTTTATAGATCTCTCATTCACTCTTCCTTGGAAAACTAGCTCCCTGCCTCTGATTGATGTCCAATTTATATGAGTCTGGAGTCTTTTACAGATACTTGAAAAATTAGACAAAATATTACTATTTAAATAGACTAATCCTTGAAGGCAAAACTAATAGTTACAAAGCAAAACCAGACCGTCAAGTCCCTACAAAGTACAAAAATAACTGTACAGATCTGTTGTAGTTTCATTTTCAGTTACACTGACACTGCCATTAACCTACCAACACCACTAAAGACTCCAGTTTAACACATCCCAGCAACCTGTTTGGCAGAGCTCACATCCTGGCTTTACAGAAGGGGAACAGGAAGAGAGGTAAACAAGCAAATGGATTTTCAAAGGGTTAGGAGCATCTCAACCACAAGCCTGTATAATTGGGAGGGGGTAACAAAACTGCCGAGCATATGTGGAATTTGGCTTTGAGAAATTACTTCATAGTATGATCCCTTGGTTATCATTTACTGCAGGTGAGTGGCACACAAAAAAACTGCCATCAGCTGAACTGTTTGACTCCTACAGCTTCAACTGGTTTGTATGTATTTAGAGACGTGATTCCAGATCAGCATTACCCTAGGTGTGCCTCACTGCAGAGAAAGGTAAACACAGCAGTTTTACTGAAAATAAATGAAGTATCCTTATGTCTTTATAAAAAACACATCTTTTAAGAGAATGTAACTAATGCAGTCTTACTTACTATGCAAGCTGCATGCACAGAATCTGGATTTTCGGTGTCACCAAGACTGTACTAACCTCCCATACTGTCAACATTTCCAAGAAAAATGCACCAGCACACAAAAGCAGACCCACTAACTCCTGCACATCTGAGCTGTCTCCTTTACATTAGCTATGCAAATTAAATCTCTGGAGAATCCTGCCTTAATTTGGGGTTTGGTTTGTATTTGTTTGTATCAGGCACTTCATTCTTCCCTGTAATTTTCACAACCACACGTAGCTTTGCATAAAAGGAAATTAAAAATACATATTCTTTTTTGTTTGTTTGTTTAAACTTTATTAAATTACGCAGTAAGAACCCATCTCCACACAAGTGTTTCATTTCTGGATTGCAGAGGTATAATACATGAGCCACAGGTGAGTGCATTACCCCTCCCTTCCCCCCAGCTTCCAAGAAACAAAACAGCAGGTACAACACACCCCTGTTTCTATGGTTCTCCAACAGACTGTTCGTAAGGTTATTTTTAAACTGGAGAAAAATGAAAAGGACCAACAGTGTCAAGTGTCTTGTTCTGCATATGAATGTTCTTCACTGCAACATTCCAACACCTTTCCTTGCGATGCGACGGGCGCAGAGGGGCAGGAAGCAGCGGCAGTGGAATGCATTTGCACGGGTACTGTTAGATGCAAAGCCTGTGACTTCCCTAGAGGTAATCAGGCAATCAGAGTGCAAGGAAGGCCATGTGACTGTTGAAAACTCTTACACTTCAAAGTGCATGTCCACGAAAAATTGGCAACAGAGGAGAAAGTGAATTCTAAGACCTACTGCGGAGGCAGAGCAGTTAGCATAGTGCAAATACTGAAAGGAACACAAGTTTGCCTGGCATTCATTATGTTATCCGAAAATTACCAGCCAAGCTTCATACTCAGATGAACTGCTTCAAACCCATTCAATTAAATTAATTTTATACCAGTAGTGGGCTTGGCTCAAATCCTTTAGTACTTGGATTTTAACAGAAAAATGCTGTATTTAAAGTGTGTTTTTACTCTGAAAAGTGACTAAAATGGCATAAAGGATCTTCCCCCATTTTGCAGGAACTGTGCATAATGAACTGATGAAGTTTACAGAAAAGAATTTTTTAATACATAACTACACAAATTTATCTGGGTTGAGAATGCCAGTGTGCATTTCTGCTTTAGATATCAGCACAGTATGATTCTGTAGTTGTAACTGAATTCTTTGGGGTTTATTTGCTCTAAGAAAAGGAAGTTGCCTTTTCCTAAAGGTGTCCCACTTAAAAAAAGAAGCAAGAAGTCTTTTAGACAACCAGCAGACAAGCAGGACCTTGATCCAAGTAAGATGATGCCATTTTTAGAGAGACTTTTCTGACCATAATCACACTTTGAAAACTGATTAAAAAAAACCTTGGTGGAAGATTCCCTACGGATGCATTACTGAACAACCATCTATAGAAGTAATATGGCAAAGGAAAACTACTTTGCAGAAATCTTTACAGATCTAGCTGAAAAAAAATTGGAGAGTCCTTCATTTCTTGGATTATACGTATACCCCTGTGACGTGAAGCAATAGAATTTACAAGTGTAAACTAAAAGAATTAGGAAAGTGAAGTAAAAAGCATATCACTCTACCTCCATCAGAACATCACTTTATTGTTTATCTGTCATCAACAATGTAAAACTCTACTAGATACTCTATCCTGGTTTTTAAAAAGGTAAAGATTACATTGGTTTAGCTACGTCGTACGAAAGAAACTACAGCAATCACAGTAGAATGAGATTGGAGGGACAATTTGAATTACAAAAAAGTGTACAGTGCAAGCAGAGGGAAGTGCACATTAAATCAAGTGCCTGTAGGATTCATTACTTTTAAATGCACAGTGACAATTTTGAGAAACTGTATATAATAGATCACAAAAATGACTTTAAAATAACCAGAATTACATTTTGCACTTGACCATCCAACTCATAAGTAATCATTGATGTTCTATATTTTCAGTGCTTTTGGAAAAATTGTTTACCAAACAAAATTCAAGTTGTTAATTTGACTAAACTGTGAAGTAGAAGGATTGAAATAAAAAGTATATTGGAAGTACACCTAACCTACAAGAATAAGCCAAGAGGGGTGTATGCAAGGAGAGGCTGGAAGGGAGGAGAGAAAGGAAAGAGGAAAGGGAGAAGAGAATAAAGACTTTTTCTTCTATCTCAGAAGTTCTTCCAATGCAGCGTATATCTGATGTACAGCTCTTTGCTTTCAGTCCATTTCTGAAGTTTACATTTTGTAGCCTTTTCCCGTACTAACTGGTCGACTCAACCAGCGCTGCTGCCACATAACAAGAGTAACAAGAATCTGAATGCATCAAATCTGCCCTTGCTGTGATTTCTTCACGGCCCCATTTTTCTGTTTTTCTTTGAACAGGGTTCGGTGTTTCCTGAATTGTTCACAGGGTCAGATGGAATTGAGTTCCAAATCACTCTGCGGTTTGTAGCATCCTGATTTCTTTCTGCAGCTGACCCCCAGACACGTTTGCAGTTCTTCCGTAGCAGAAAGACAAACCGTGTTGCTCAAGCGGTGAGCTTTCACCCTTGACCGTGGGGGTTGCAGACCATTGTGTTTAGCGTATCCCTGAGTGCAGCTATCCTGCAGGATTCACTTCCCAGTGCACCGAGATTTCCTAGGTTTCCTCAGATTAAGCCCCAGTATGCATCACCACCGACTGTGGTGCGGCTACGGATGCCTGAGGCCGAGTTGATTCTGGTGGATGTCTGACCTCGCTGAACCAGACCGATCTGCTGTCTCCCTACTCATACCCAGGCAGTCCAACCTTCATACAGCTGAGCCAAGTTATCTAGATTAGTTGCTTCCTTAATCACAAAGTCAACCTATTAAAAAGGTCAAACAAGTAATTAAAAATAAGATAAAATTTAAAAGGTGTTTAAGTGATCTTAGAATTTACCGTTGAATGTCACCTGCAGATGTTTCAGTGGAAGAAAAACTATTGTAACTGTAAACATAAACTTTGCACAGTCCACATAAGAAACAGGAATTTGCACTGCAGGGGCAAAAAAAGGTGATACAATCTCAATCATAGCCCCTGTCTGGAAAATAGCCACAACATTCTTAAATTGACATGGACAACTGGGTCCCCTGACTCCACTTCCCAGAGACAGGAGCGTGGCTGTGTTATCTCAGCAAACACAGACAAGTTCTGTCCTTGGACAGCTGTACAGATCTCGTGTTCTCCTTGCCTATCAACAGCTGTGGAACAAATGTTAGCTTACTGAAAGACAAAAGGCAGTTCTATCCAATTCATGACTTTACATAAACCTCCCATATAGAAAACAAAGGCATATGACAGGAAAAAAAAATGAATGCAACAATACAAGGCAGCAGCAAACCTGATTTGCACTGGAATATGTCCCACACCCCAAAAGGAACTTGAAAGTACACTTCAGCACACACACACACACACACAGCAGCAAACCTGATTTGCACTGGAATATGTCCCACACCCCAAAAGGAACTTGAAAGTACACTTCAGCACACACACACACACACACACATCCTTACTACCACATATTTAAAGCAAGGACCAGCACTGGAATTTTATTATTTTCCACTCACCTGTTCAGCCACAGACATTCTCCTGTTGGGATCCACATCTCGGCCCTCTAACTTGGCTTTGACCCGCTTCCACACGCTAACTGCGTATGAATTCCTTTCCTGCACAGCTAAAGGCACAAAATAAAGTTAATCCAGTTTTACATTCCTGCACAGAAAACCACCAAGGCATTTTAGGTTTTTTTGTTGCTGTCAGTGGTGGGATTTTTTTGGTTAGCTTTTTCTGTTTATTTCTTTTAAGGCCTGTATTTACCTTTTCCTGTTTTAGGGTCCCTGGCTGTCTTTTTGGGACTACAAGCAACACCTTTGCCAGTTCCTGGGACTGTGCTTGGAGGAGTATCTGCTGATGTTGCAAGGTTTTTCTGAATTAGCTTTCTTGCATTCTGTGACATCACCTCTGGCTGAGTTTTCTGCCCTGTATTGCTACGTACAGCTGGAAAGAAAGTTTAAAAGCGCTTAAAGTCTTCAAAATAATAATATATTATAGAGGCAAGAAAAAGCATAATTAAATGTGTATCAAATGCAATTATCACTCCTTCAGAACAAATGCATTTTAAATTTGCATTTTAAACTCTGTGCCAGTTTTCAATCTTAGCATTTTCTAATTTCTTTCACTTCATAAACAAGAAGCTTTATTCCACTGCAAAACATTTGTTTACATTAAGCAAATTTTCATGGGCTCTCAACCTCTATCATTTGTAGGGCAGTTATAAAATGCAATCCTTTTTCTTGATAGAAGTTATAAACCTGCACCTAGTCCCAATATTCACAGTAGAATAATTCTTTAAATAGAAAGGATTTCTCATGAGAAATGCTATTCATGTTTTTAACTGTAATGAAAATTTTGCAGACATGAATGTTTTCGTAGGGTTTCCAAATTAATTCCAAAGTTATCATATATTTTAATACTAATTTAACAGAAACTACAGTTCAGGTGATACATATGACAGTGCTTTCCATGTGTTCTAGGTGTTGTGGGGTGAAACCAGATCTCAAAGGCTATGATCAAGCAGTCATTCAGTATTGTATGATGTATTACTTAAATTTTATGGGGTTTTATAATCTTATAGAAGTTGTCCGTATTTCAAAATTTAGTAAGAGCTAAGATCCCCCCTCTAATATCAATTCCTGGTGGTTTCATGTTTGCACTTGCTCAAGTATTACCTGCAGCAAAGGTTGGCTGATATGTAGGAGCAGAAGTTGGGCTTGAGCATTCATTTGATGTATCCGTGACTAAGGGTGATGCAAAACCCACCAGATTATTGTAGACACTAGAAAACATAATGAAATTGATAAATATTTGTGCAACTACTTACTGAAAACTCGAAAATTAAGTCAAGTTTTGCAAAAACATTTCTGCTTTCTAAGACAACCATCAAGTAGGTGCCTTGTGATGTGTTCCTGCTACATGAAAGCAGACAAGCAAAATGCCTTTTCTCACTTCAGACAAGATGACTTCCTTACCTTTGGCTCTGTGTTTTTAGTTCTTTCAAGGTGGGAGTTATTTCCTGCAGCATTTCAACATGTTCCTGACTGCGGACTTGACCCATAACCTGAACTAATGTAAACAGAACTGTCTGAATATTATCTTGCCACGATTTATATTCGCCCAAGAACTGCCTAACACTATTCTCATAGGGAACATCTTCACCATCTGCCAAAGCTGCTTCTTCATCCTGTAACAAAGATGTGCAAAAAGGTTAACTGCTATATTTTGGCTGAGAATAAAGTTGAGCATCTCTTAGCCCTTCCAGCCTCTCAGTTTGTCATTTGACTACTAATAAACATAATGTTCAGTAGTTACATTTCAAGAAGGTAAATTTAAAAATGGTAAAACGTTTACTGATTGATTAAAAACCAAGAGAATTTATAAACAAAGTATTTCAACTGCAAATACAGAGAAAAGGTTCGATTCAACCAAAGCCTGCTTAGCCTAATGTTAGAAAGTTTTATGAATTCTTAGAGATAAAATTAACTCTATGTCTTGAACTCCATATGCATGAACACATTTCACTATTTCTAGATACTTTAAAAAGCACATAGCTGCAAGTGTTATCTTTCTTAAACTGTATTGACATGAGTTTGAGGAATAAATTTAAGGATGTTTCAGGCATACCTTTGCCATAGCTTTCAGTAGATGTTTGACATCTCCAAGTTGTCTGTTATGACCCGTAAGCACAGTTTTAATACTATCCACCAGATTCTGAATTGTTTCACAAACTGTTTCTATTTGCTGTTCTCTTTCTGTTTGTACTGTTCTCTGGGTAGATATTTCCTGGGTCAACTGCTTGTGAGCTGAATGAAGCCATTCAGAGCTGCCAATGGGATGTTCAAGACCAGTGCCCTAAAAATAACAGAAACATTTTATCTGTATCCAGAGATAAAATTCAATTACTGTGTCGATGCCACTGCAAAGTGTTTATCAGCTGACAGCACAAACCCTGTGATCCACACCCCATTTGAAGAGACACATAACAGTGACTTAGAATGGAACACAAAACTGAGAACTCCTTACAGGGATTCTATAATGTTTAAGTTTTGCTTTGACCTTTGCTTACCACTCTCTGGAGCAGGCGAAGCTCCAGGTCAGACACTGAGCTGTTGAACTGTGATGCAAAGGAGCACATTTGTTGACAGCGTTTGAGAAGTTCAAATAATGCAGCATCAAGGTTTAAGGCTTCTGCTGTTCTAGTACGTAAACTTTCAAAATGAATGATATTACTGCAAAGGAAAGTGACCTGAAAAATCAAAGCAAGAGTGAGATAAATTATTCCAGTTCAACTGCCTATTATACAAACTGCATTTTTTTCACATCCTTAGAAGTGAGAATTTTAAACACACAGATACTGCTCTGTTACAGTAGCTGTATCATCTCAGGGTCATCCAACCCTGCAGCAATTCTCACAGAGATTATTCATATTGCTTTTCAAGAGGGATTCCCAGAAGTATTTGGTTATCTATGTTTGGCCTTTAGAGGCAGAGCAGAAAAATATCTTCTACATAAATCTCAAGTAGGAAATGAAGAGTGAATACACTTAGAATCAGTAGTACTGTACTTATCTACAATACCTGACTTGCTCTTTGACTTTCTTTAAGTACAAGGTTTCTTCTTTCAGCAATAGTGGCATCAAAATCTTGCAAGACTGGTGCCAGTGCGGGATTAGCACCTCCTGCCCATTTTAAACGCTGCTCAATACTTGCTTCAAGTGCTGCTAGTTTCTCCTGCATCAGGGAAGAAAAAGAAATCCAAACCCCACTTATATATACATATATACAATCCATACTGATATATATCATTCCAAGTCTAGCTTAAAAAAAAAAAATATATATAACACATTTTTATACCCATATATGTAAAATACTGTGATCTTCATGATTGATAGATGTTAATTTATGCTGTTTAAAGGTTTATTTTCAGTACACATCACGATTGAGGTTTGATTGTTATAAAAAGTAACCAGTCTAGATCTCAATGTGCCATTAAAAAAAAAAAAGCAAAAGTAAGCACATTTTTAGGCTAAGAATTATATAAAATCATGGGAGTCCTCAATTATTTTGCAAATAATTAAAAAAATTATTACAAATAGTAGCTTTATAACTAAAAAGGGAAATTAAAATTCAGGAAGCTAAGCATTATTTATTTTAAACAATTAAGCATTCTATAATACCGACACCAAGAAAAGCTAAAAAGCTGAGCCAAGCCACAGTACACAAACCTTAACACACAGAATAATTTTGCCCAGATCTACAAAGGAAGCTTCTGACACTTAGCTAGTAAAATTATTTACTATCATTGTAGTAAATTCTAAAGGCAGACAAAGAATAGGACCATGAGCACCCTTCAGAAAGAAAGGTACCTTAACAGATTTGTATTTTTCCTCAAAGAGATTTACTGATATTCCAGAGAAAATGTTTTCAATGAGACAGCAAAATCAAACACTGTGACAGATAGATCAGACATAATGAAAGAGATCTATTAAACACCCCGACATTTGTGCACAACAGCAAGACAGATAACATAGTTTGAAAGTGGCAGATGATTTTGAAGTTTGTGTTAGAATCACATTTCAATATTCTGGTGAACAAACCTCCCCAAAACAGTCGTACCTGTACTGTTGCAATTGAAGCTTCAATCTGACTGAGCGTGTGAAGTTTCTTTTTCATGCTGGCTAAAATTGCAGAACGAGGTGGAGGAGTGACAGAAATAGCTTGTGGGCGACTGATGAGGAGATCTTCATGCTGCCACTTTAGGAAGGTAACAGCAACACTCGGTTATCAGTACTGCTCAGCACAAAATACTTTGCTTCATAAGCAGCAATTCTAGTGCTCTGGTACATTTTATGAGTAAGGGCATTTAAAAGGGCTGCATGTCAGATGATACCAGCATGGCTTCAAAGTTCTAAGTCATTAGAGAGCGTTAAATTATACAAGTAGTTGTAAATTATGTTCTGCTGGCTTGGATGTTCGTACCATTAAACAGTCACTAACTTACTAAAAGTGATTTAAGCACATTTTTTTGATCTGAAGGAAAAGCCATCAATATTCAGAAACAATTCATTTGTGATGCATTAAAATCAATACAACTTTGCTCACCAGCCTATGGAATGGTTTATTAACTGACAGCAGAGAAAGCCTTGTCCCTTAACCTACAAATCACTATAAAATCAAGATCACTGACACTACAATACAACTGGATACCCAGTGTACAGTTCAAGATACACAATGGCATTTATCTAAGGCCTCAGAAGAGCATTTTTCAGGATTGATAATGCTATTTATATTTTTTGATGAGGCAAACAGTGGAGCAAGGACACAGCTAATGCATTAAAACTTTGAAGGAAAGATACAAGATGACATTCAGCAATGCATGCTGTTTTAAGCAGTCTCCTCCCTTAAAGTCATAATCTGTTTGGAAAACAGAGGGAGAATGGGACAGCACTGCTAGTAAGAAAGCCAGTGAATGACCTATTTTCTAAGAAATGACTTAATGGTTATTGAAAAAAAAAATTACACATATTGACTCAAAAATAATTTACACATTGCCAGATTTGCTTCTTATGAAGCAGCTAGTCTTCAAAAGGAGGTAGTTCTAACACTTTTTTTCCATGTATATTTACAGCCTAATTTAAAACCAAAATAGAGGCCATTAAAACACTCTAGAACTTATGCAACAAAATATAAGGTTTTGCTGAGCTCAGACACCCTAACCCACGCTCACTTTCCACAGACACAATTCAGAAACAAACAGCCCTGGGCTGTGACCTTACCTGGAACATGGCAATGTGCAGCTGCACTCTCTGCAGACTGGTCTTGCAAGAAGAAATACTGGTCTCAAGTCTGCGCACCAGGTCGTGCTTCTTCCACGCGGTGTCGTATGAACTCGCCAGCACTGTCGCCCTGTTCATCACCAGCTGGGAGAACTTCCCAATCTGGATGTTGTGCTCCACAGCTTTCTTGCACAGGTCATCCACAGAAACTTTGCTTTCTGCTCCAAAGTCTTTAGCCTCTACCTGAGCAATGATATCGACACCCAAAGCGCTGATGAAACTGCACAAAGTCAGTCCCAAAGCTTGATTTGGAAGGCCAATTAAAAGCTGCCTCACAAAGTCTGCTGTAAAAGCCTTAATTGGTTTGGCCATTTGATCTTCACTAAAACAAGAGTTCCTGTAAAGGGCTTTCACATTGACAATTTGAACAGGTCCATTTACTGCATTCTGGTCTTCAAGTGAACTGATTCCTTTTAAAGGAAAGAAATAGTATTTTTGTTATTAAAAAAATATTTGTAGCACCTGGAAAAATATTACTCGACTTATAAACACAGATTACAGGAATTTATTTTGAATTTCTGCATCCTTGACATATATGAAGGGTTAAGTTACAGTAAAAGTGCCCATTTTATGTTCTTCTGAACAGGATGAGAAGTGGATAAAGCCATACTGATTATTTGGTAACATTTATTTACCTGACAGTGTTTTAGAAAAGGTACCACAGAGCCTGAAAAATTCTTTAATTGTTTGCAGTCTCTTCAGAAAGAAAATTTCCTCTAGAACTTGCCGATTGTTGTCATCATCAAAGAAGTTCACTTGGGTGCTGCGGGCTTCCCTAATTATGTCAATCTTACGCCAAGCAAGAGGTATCTCCATCTTGTTTAGCTGAGCAATATAAAGGAAATAAATTAGGTTTGCTTTTACAAAAGCTTCCTATTTTTGACTCAAAGAGTACTCTAAAAAGAACAGATCCATACCTTTTCAATCAATAAACCAAATGCAGTTTCCACTTGAGCAAACATTCCATCAAAAGCTACCAAAAGCATCTGACCAGCTGACATTTTGGGAGTTTCATCAACTGAACCATTTCTCGGCTGAATCAGTTCACCATACTGAGCATGAAGTACTCTTAAAAGAAAAAAAAAATAAAAAGGAAGTTTACATGGTTTTGCTTAGTCCCCAGTAAACAGGATTTTTTTAAGCTGATTGATCCCACAGATAGAACGGATTGGAATTAAGATGCACCTGCACAAGGTGAAATTTTTGCAGGTTTTTCCCACCCTCCCTGCCCTGTTTCCACATGAATCCCAATGTTGGTCTCGAGAACAGCTAAGGACACCATATAAGACAAGATCGTATTAGAGGACCACCTACGAAGCTATAAATAATATAGCTATATGTTTTATAATAGCCTTAAAATACAGGTAGAAGATACAGACTGTATTTCCTATGAGCATGTTAAAGTTATGAATAGCTAGAGAGGCACATATCACCTTTCCTTCCTTGTAAACCAAGCACTGGTTTTATAACATGCACATATATAACTGACAGGAGTGTGGGGTAAGAAGGTGGAGGGTGAGGTCTCAGGGTATGGCTGAGACAGTTTAACAGCTGGGTGCTCCTGAAGGGTGGTCTCATCCCCTCCTTCCCTCGTGTCACTTTTGACCCTCAACTAACAGGCTGAGCAGGCTTGCCAATTAGTAAAGGAAGAAAACTAATCTAAGAGAAACAAGGTAAATTGTTTTCAGTGGGTACAGCCTTGGCTGTACTGCTGATGGAGCCACCACAACTGGCTCAAAGGAAGCTTTGGAACTGGCTCAGTTGTGTACCAAGCACTTCCCCAGAAAGGCACTGTCCCACATTACAAGATGCACAAGTCTTTTTGTTTGTCTGGGGTTGTGTTTGTTTGCATTTTGGTTTTTTAATCAAGTCACTGACTCATTATGCAAAAGCTGCTCATCAAACCTCCTGACGAGGAGTGCCATGGTTACAAGCTCTCCCTTCCATAGGTTCCTCCCACAAACTAATGAACCAGCTCCTATTTTTAGCATCCTTTAACCTTAAATATAAAATCACAGCAACATATTTTGGAACAAGGTGACTACCATAACTCAGCTTTAAGCAGATGTAAGTGTAAATTGCCATAGCTCCCTGTTTTTGTGTATCCATGTGGATAAACACACAAACTCAGAGGAAAACTGCACTTCAGACACTGCACTTTGCTTAATGGTATTCTTGGGAAAAAAAGCCTATATATCAAACAATAAATTTACACAAACTAATGTTCTGCAGTCTTCATTCTCTCACACATGAACTAAAAAAAAAAAAAAAAGGGATTTACCAAACTAAAACCATGTAATGAGTATGTGTTTCTTCCTCTAGACCCATAGCAGCATTTCGTAAGTAGGCCTGAAGAGATTCAACCAGTGTTTGCAAAGGGACTCCATCAGTTGTTTGCTCTATAAGATTATCCAATTCATGGAGCATACTTTCTAAAGTATACTCTCCTTTCATTAAGCACCTGAGTGCTTCAGGAAAAATGATTTGTCGGAAGTTTGAGTTCAATTCCTGTTGGGGAATAAATATGAAAACATAAGAAATTTTCCTCCCTCAGGAAGTATCATATGCAACATTTTTGTCATTTTAGTATTACACCACCCTGCAGCAGGCATTATCTAAAATATAACATGATGCTGGTCAGCCAAGAGTCAGAAGTCTGCTTTTTAACTTTAAAGAAATCAGGAATACATTAGACCCTGTACAAACCCAAAGGCTTGACATTTGTAGCAATGTAGCAACAACTATCTCCACAGCACCAGCTGCAGTACCTTACAGCAATCCTCAGCAGAGGCTTGGTGGCACATAGATCATTTTGTAAATCAATTTCAGCAAACTATGCAGCTTTTCTTTTCCATTACATAACTATGAGTGAATTAAATTATTTACTGAATTTATGATTTGCTAAAGTCATTGGATTAGGCAAGGGAAAAGAATTAGAAATTTGTCAGGTAGTGATAATTTTGCTGGGGTCCTACTAACACCACAGGAATCAATGCAGGGAAGGAAAACAGTACTTCAAATGACACAGAGCAATTTCCCCCAAGTAGAATGCACCAGAGGGATAAAAGCAGATAGAGAAAGAACCAACACGCTCTGCCTCCAAAATGAGACAAAATACAACAAAAAGACTGGTTATCTTGACTGCTCAGGGAGCTGCACCTCAGATAAGAGCTCACATGAGGGACAGCAATGTGTGGGTGAAAGATCTCCACTGCAATGCGATGAAACTGCCAGGCACGTTTCTGAAACATTCTGAAATGTCACTACTTCAAAGACGGAAGAAACAAAGTGATGAAAATCCCAATGCACTTACACAGCTTGGTAGGAGAATACTTTTCAAATACAACACAGTGGAACCAAAAGCCTTAAAAAGCTATTTACATCAGCCACAGTTTATAAGTCACATCAATCTTCAGCAGATATTTTACTCAAGCTGCCGTTGATGGGTTTTTTTGTTTGTTTCATTAACATGGAAACATTTCTAAACCACAAAATTAAAAATTCCTCTTTCTCCTTCCCAATCTTGGAGATAAGGGGCTGTACAACAGGTTCTCAGAATTTGTTTGAAACTACTTGTTTCAGGTGAAAATAATCACAGAATATTCTGAGCTGGAAGGGACCCAACAAGGATCACCAAGTCCAACTCTTAAGTGAATGGCCCATACAGGGATCAAACCCACAACCCTGGTGTTATTAGCACCACGCTCTAATCAACTGAGCTAATCTCAGGGTTAGAGTAGGTTTAACAGGAGCAGAAAACAGAAAAAATGCAATTTGAACAGTTTGGGAGTTGTTCTGGACTGCCAGCAACAGAGTAAAAGAATGAAAACATGACATGAAGCTAGTGTGTCTATAAATCTGATACTAACTACCTCTTCATGGTTACTTACTTGACAGCAGTTTTTACAATATATCACGTATAGATCAAAATGGTTTCTTTCAAACAAATAAAAATGTAAACAGCAGAAGCAAATGCCTGTTTAGCTCAGCCAAATACAGCAATCAAGACTAAGATTTAATAAAAAAAAACTCAACAGCATCATAAACATTTAGCCCTTTAAGGAAGAATCTATTAAAAATGGCTTAGCTGAAGTCTTGAATGTTGGGGGAAAACGTAACATAAAAGTATCACCTGAAGTGAGATATAGACTCCATTTGCCAAGTGAACAGCTTCTGATGCTTCAATGGGGTTTGGAATGTCCAAGTCCTGAGGTACAAGATGACACTGCTTCAGCAACTGCACAAGGCACGTAACATTCCCACTCATGCTGCAAAGCTCCTCCAAGAACCAGGCTCCGTCTCTTGAAGTCAAATCAACCAGCTGCTCTCCAGCACTCGATGCTGCACCTTCCATCATCAGATTTCGCCTAGATGAATCACGACACTTAGACAACGTGCCTGCTGTTGCATTCTTCACATAATTACATCACTTGAATATTCCTTGTCTCACACAAGCTCACCAAGTTTCACGAGAGGGAACTCACCTTGTCAGCGCACACAGAGCGGAGATGATAACACTGGCCAAGCTCAGCGAGCCCTCCTCTCCATTTTCGTGAAGGAAAACTTTTATGCACCGTTCGATTTCTTTGAGCTGCTCTTCACAAACAGGCACAGTGACTGCCTCCTGCTTCAAACGCTCCACCTGCCGGATCAGCCTGTTGTTGATATCAGCTGCATAGCGCTGCAGGGTCATTTCCGTGGCAGTGATGAACTGGCACATGCTCGGAGGGGGTTGAGGAGCATACTGCATTTCATACCTGCAAAGCAAAAGCAAAAGGACAAAATTTTCTTTTCTCAAGTACTAGCTAACTGCATTCTTCTCTGCAGATGGGAAAAATACTCTGTGTAAGACAAATACTCTCCTTGCAAAAGTATTTATTTTAATTAGAAAATTAGGATAATAGCTTGAAAATTTTTTTGAACAATGCACTATTCTGTTGACTTACTTCCTAAAGATATCCTGACAACGCTCTATTGTCATGTTACAAATGAGCTCTTCCATCCAGGTTTTCCACTGCTCTATTCGGTGCTTCTGAAACACAGCTTTTGGATACTGCAGAGCAACTGTTGCATAGTTGTGCAATTGTTCCAGACACCCACGTAACACGGATCTTCTCTGCTGGAGAAGAGCACCAACTTCTCCTTCCAGTTGTTCACACTGACTGATTAGATGTGCCTGGCCTGCATTTTGCAGAAATGCTGTTGCTGGGACATAACTTGGAGGACCTTTTAAGAAAGATGGTTAAAAATTAAGATGCATCTCTGGAGCACACACATTTTATAGCATACAAACACTGAGCTCTAACACCTTTTCAAACATATTCTTTTACTTGTGATAAAGGAAGCATGGAGAATTCATACTGAGAATTTTGAGCACAAGGTGAGAGAATCATCTCATGCCCAGAGTGAAGACCAGCACAGACAGACAAGTTCCTTCAGACAGCTTGGCACAGAAACCTTGAAGTACTCTAAATCATCCTCTGAAGAAGCCCCTTTCTTTTCATTTATTACATACAGGTCCTTGTCTTTAAGTTAGAGGATACTCATAATGCCTCCTTGATATTGAACTCTAGTTGTTTTCAAACCATTAAAAACACGCTCACAAATACATTTGGTTTTATACCTAGATCCATTTGTGTGCTAATTTCTTGAAGGAGACTTGCAAGTTGGGTTGCCTCTAAGTTACTGAAAGCAGTTTGGTAATGTGTTATCCACTGCTCAAACTCATTCAGCTTCACTTGGATTGCTTCTTGGACAGCTCTTTGTTGAGACTGCAACTGTGTGTGCTCAGAATACCTGAAATTATTGAAGCCACAGAATCAAGTAACTACGACAAGAAAAAAAATACTTAATGCTATAGAAAACATAACCATATCAAACAACACAACTACTGTGTTGACCAGAAAATGAATATATTCTCACCAATTACATAAAAGTAACATTACATTAATGACTGTTTCCCTACAATATAATTAATGCATGTGCCTATTCCTGCAATTCTGGAATCCTTCATCAATTTCAAATAGCCTTCAAAAATAACTTAGATGAAAAGATGTTTGTGCTATTGCAGTAGCTGCCTTATGGGGATTATTCTGATAGAACACCACATTCAGCACATTCTTTCTCTTGCCTTGAGGGTCAGCTTGGACTAGCACAGGTTACATTGATGGAGTATCAGGTGCAGGACATACATGAGATTATTCAGAAGGAAAATGGTTTCAGTAGTTCTTCTTACAATAAGCAGGTCACTCCTTGTACAGAACAGCTTTTACCCAGCTATTCACCTCTCTCATATATACACATTTCTAACATGTAACCCATAAGTACATTACTAAAACACCAACTGTATTGAACTGTGAGACTCCTGCCAGAATTCCTGGCTCCTCTGTACCTGTGCTGAAGCGTGTGGGAGGGATGATCCACTCCTTCTGCACCTTCCAGAAATTCTATCTCTTCCAGTAGTTTTCCTTGCAACTTTTCTACATCTGTCAACTGCTCTTGCAGGTTCAGATACTCTTCTAAGCTACTGTCCAATTTTGGCAGCACAGCAAGCATTTCATCCCTATTCTTAAACCAGTTAACCTGTAAACAAAATACAGATATTACAGAACTGCACTTAAATCAAGCAGGTAAGAGAAAGTAAGATATGGCAGAACTTAATCCTTCCATGAATGCTGTTCATCTAGGACTGCTTCCAGTGCTACAAGTGCTAAATCTTCACAGACATTCTTTATTTAGACTGCTCTCTAAACCTCTATTTTTATTCCCCTAGCCCAGATGCAACCAAAACATCAAAACATGTTTTACAATTAAGCATGCAAAAATTGAAAATTAAATACTTGCAAGTTTAATATAAGCACTTCCCTTAATAGAAACTCAATTTAGCTCAATAATATTTCTAATAAATGACCATATCTCCCACCATCCCCCAAATGCAAATAAATGAAATTAAAGCAGAGGTCTAGTTTGGTTTTAAAGTAGAAAATGAATGTAGTAAATGCACCTTTATCTCCGCCACCCTCGAAGAGAAGAGACTGCGTGTAATATCTCTTTCCATTTCCCTTTTGCTCTGTTTGTTTTCAGCCTGCTGGCCACCACCACCATAGACAGCTCCAGCAAATCCTGCTTCACCTCCAGCTGTCCAGTCAACCAGTGGATCATAAACAAAAGCTTCAAGCAACGTGAGCAAAGTCTCTCTCCCACGGCGCATGATATGAAGGACCTGTGTCACATTTTAAACACTCATTCTGATTCTGCAATTATCCTCATAGAACAGTGGAAATTTAGATGCAAAATACTGTACTTGAGTAGGTACAGAAATCTGTAACATAGCCTTAACCGCTACAGAGGCAGGAAGAACACCACAGTATGTACAAATGCAGCTAAGCCTGTAGGAACGTCACCAAAATTCAAGACTGCATTTTAACCTTCCACACAAACTCTATACATCAGCTACAGACACTTGAAGAAGAAAACTCTCCCTTGTTCAGAGTATTTTTCTTTTTAAAAATATATCTCGTTATAAAGGACGAGTCTCAAAGAGGGTAAGCAAAACATCACAAAGAAAAGATTCAGGAAAAATATAACATTTTATATCTAGAGCTAGAAGTTTCCCCTTTCCCCCTAAATCATAGCTATACCACTACTCGAATGTGTGACATGCAAGTATCTGACATTCTCATGTTTCTTAAATACCTGTCATAGGATATATCTAAAATAAGTCCAATAAAAATCACAGCAGAAAAGGTGAAGGCTTTATAAACCAGCAGCAGAATGTTTAATAGAAAAGTTTTAACACAGTATTTGGCAAGTGATAGCCCTTAGTTTTCAAGTTTCCTAACGTACCTGTTCACAAGAAAGCCTGAAAACCCCTTCTACTCCTGTAACTCCAAGTGCTGTTTCAATATTGTGCGTCATCCGGAACGGAACCTTCTCCGGAACCCGAAGGCTCTTCCCTTTAAGATAAAAATTTAAGTTGTTTCTTTTAATGAGCAAGAAGGGAAACCTTTTATTTGAATAACATAGAGCATTTTTTAAATTACCTTTTTCAAAGCAAACATTATAATCTATGTGGACAACTTCTCCTGTAGTCATATCTATAAGAACATTATCCAGATGTCTGTCTCCAAGACCAATGATGTAGCCAACCATGGACATAACTGCAGTGGATCTTGCATACGACTTTAAAGAGAGTTTCAGGAAAAAATTATTTGTGGGAATCCTCTGCCAACACATTGGACTGACTACCATCTTAAAACAGTATTTTAAGTGTAAGTGTAAGACAAATCAAACCCAACTTATTCCAAGCAGTTTTCTATTTGTTGTTTGATGATATCTTACAAGAGCTTTCATTTCTTAGGCTGATAATTCTAGTACAATAATGTAGAGTTAATTAGGTCTATACCCACTTTTTAATTCCAGATGGTACAACTGCCAACATTTCCTGTTACATCAACATCAGCAGTGCTAGCTCTCCAAACTCACAAGTATCACTGCTTGCACACATCTTGGTCATTTGTTGCCCCTCATCCCATTAAAATCACAGCCTCTCAAAGGTAAAATACAGTTGTCATAACTCACCTGTGTAACTCTCCACCATTCATCTGGTGTGGTACATGATGACCAGAGCTCCTTAGCAAGGAGATTTGGGGGAGTTGCTTCCATCAGTTCTTCCAGAACAGCCCTCATGACATTCAAGGGCCAGTCACGACGTGACACATCAAGACTAAGCCCGACTGCCTTTAAAGCAGGTCCAATTTTACTGTAGTAAAGTTCACTGGGTCTAGGCACTATTCCAGGATTCTGAGGACTCTGGTAAGAGTCCTGAGCCTAGAAGAGGTAAAAAGAGTCATTTATGTATTGCAACTCATTATCACACAAAAGTATCCCAAATTCAGTTTTGGCGAGAATGAAATACGAAATCAACGTCTCTACTGAGGATGATTTTTACAGCTCAAGAGAATTCTTTCAAAATTCAATAGTTAAAGTTTTTGTAAAATCAAAACACATTGTTTTGGCCTAACTCTACTCTTACCAGAGTAAATCCCAAAAATATAACTGTAAATTCTGTATTTAAAATGAAATGAGGAGGAGAAAACAAGATATGGAACTAAAATAATTTTAACCAAGGATAATTCTATTTGTAGAGAACAATTCTCTTTGAATTACTATGCCAGAACAGCATATTCATGTTACACACTGTAATTATATATAAAGACAATTAATTACACATAAAGTCAATTTCATTGACTTCTGGTGAAATCTCAAGAGATACAAACACACAGAACCATTCTGCATTATGAGGAACAGAACACAATCCTTCTAAGACTACGCCATTTAGAACTGCAAAGCAATCAAAAGAGATGTTCCCCTCCTGACTTGATCTACTTATCACAAAAACACAGTAGCTACCTTTTGTGCTTGCAAAGCAGCTTCACGCTGTTGCCAGCGCTTGTAGAGACCAAACAAAGGTGTAGCTCCATCCACCCACTGGATCAGGCCTGACCTCGTTCCCAGAGGTGTCACAGAGTAGTGCCTTGCATGGAACCTTGGTGTCTCTTGGCGGTTAATAGTAGCAAACATGGTGTTCACGATTGATAAGAACTGCATGATTCTTTCATCTAGATGCAAGTCTTCCAAGCCTGCAACAAATTTGTTTAAAATTTAGTTTCTTCTGGAGGAAAAAAAAAAATCTCCTAGAGCCCAAAATTTAGCATTTTTTAAGCTACTTTATTTCAGACTATGAATATCTTTATAAATTATGTAGGTTAAGCATGAGTTGTTAAGCCTGAATCTGAATATTTACATGGCATTTACCTACTAGAATCACCAGTTTATGCCAGCCCACTCTGTCAGAGGTACACACAATAGTTACTAACATAACAAACAGATCTTTCCCTTTCAGGGAAGGCAAGAAGTCTCTAAAGTTCTCTTTTAGGTGCTACCTTATGCTTCTGAAAAATTGCATCCAGCTAATCCAATCACAACATGCAAGCAGGACACTGCTTCTGATGAAGGCCTTATAAAGATGGGATTTGAAACACCCCAGACTTACAGCTTCACAAGGCAAAATTCCTTGAAAATGTTTGGTGAAGTAGGAGGTAGAGGAGAGAGCGAGAGAGAGAGAGAGCGAGAGAGAGAGAGAGAGAGAGAGCGAGCGCACAAATGCTTCAAACTCCCCTTTCTCCGTATCATTCAGGCAGATAAAACACAATTTGCACCGTGCAATCTTCCTGCCTTTAAGATAGTCTAATTTGTAACAAGAGACAGTGCCTTGTATGAGAAAAATGCAATTACTTACCTTTGAACAGGTAGGGATAGTTCTTCCCATCTGAACCCAGGAAAAGCAGCTTTTTAGGTTTCGTTTTGGTAGGTAGGATTGTGATGGTGCTGCCCACACTGTGAATTGTGACTGTGTCCCTGGTAGATACTTCTCCAGGAAGTGCTATTTCAGTGTTCATCATGGCAGCCAACCAAGGACTGATTTCTTCAAGTCGTAAGAGGTAACTGGCCCGTTTCTGTGCTCTTTGCTGCAAACTTAGCATAACCTATTCCAAAGAAAGTTTAGTCTTTTAGGCAGAGGTTCACCTCAACACCATTAAAAAACAAAAACACCACCAAACCAGACTTAATGGTGGTCATTTCCAGAAAGCAGAGATTTTTCTTAAATTCCCTTCCACCCTTTCCACCCTATTCATCCAGATACAGTTTAGAATGAAGATGACAAAAACTAAAAGACATCCTTTATACAGAAAATATACCCTGTGCAGTGATAAGCACTGAAATCACAACAAATCATGCTCCTCCAGAGGTTTGCTTCTGCATATTTCTGCTCAAATATTTGAGCTGTGGTTAAAGACAGCAGCATTCAGCAACCTCCTGTTGATGTATCTGCATGTTGTTTGTTCTGCAAAGCAGAAGGGGAAGTACAGGGAAAAGTCTAGCAAGACTTTTAAAAACCACCAGACTGGCTCTGCATAGCTGAGTGAGTATTTTGTTTCTCTTCAGACCCACAAAAAACTAAGACAAGATCACATAATCGACGAAGTACCCCGGGAAGGGTTGATCATTTGAAAGTTGCTGCGTAGCTGGAGGAATATGCTTAGATAACCAGAGAATTAACTTGTTAAAATTTAAATCCACTAAACTCAAATGGCATACTTTCAGAAAAATGGTATTAAAAAAAAAAAAAAGCCCTCTGCTCCCAGAACTAACAGAGTCCCAGACAGCAGAAGATGAAAGATCTGAAAAACAAAATTATTTCACTGGATAGAAATGCAATAATGGACAGTCAACAGGACTTCCCAGAAGCAAAAATTACTGTGCTTTAGTGTCCAGGGTGCCTATGTTGAGAAGACAAAGTTTCAGGCTGCAATTCTGATATGGCAAGAAAACAGGAGAAGGAGAGGGTCAAGCAAAAGGTGCAGCAAGAGTAGAAAGTCTCTACATTGTGCTCGTCATCTGTGCATATAATACCTCTTTAAATGGGAGCCAGCTGCTTCCAGGTTTAGCAGGATTCAAAGGATTCTTAAGTTTCTCTAGTGCATTTTCAATTGCATCTCCATAGTTATCCTGAAACCACTTCTCATGAGGAGTTTCTGCAGGAGCTGCAGTGATGCTCCGCACGTGTTCCAAAGCAAACACGATGGGCTTCATCAGAGCTGTGTGCTTCTCACGCATGATTGCGATTTTCTCCTCTCTGTTATAAAACACACACCAAAATTTCTTCTTAACGCCATAAAACCAAGTTACCTCATCATCAGAGCATTAAAATAACGACAAATGAGATATTGAAGAATTCACGAAAATCATTACAGCTCTAAAATGAGATCTTCAAGGATGATCATATTAAAAGGAAGAGTATTTCATTCCACATTGAATGCAGTGCTCCTCTGAACCACACTTTTTTTTCTTTTCTTTTTTTCCTTTTATTTTTTTTTTTAAATGAAACATTTGATCTGAGTTCTTCATCATTGGAAACGCTGATGAGAAGCTCTGAGCAGAAACCACTCTAAACAACTGATTGCCTTTAAGAAAAGAGCACTTTACTACTACTTCTTGAGGATGTACCACACTCTAAAGAAGGGGAAGAGAGATTTAGATCATTTTGTTCTCCCACTTCATGTTAGACCTGACAAAAGGGTTCAAGATGCCTTCTTAACCTTAGCCAGGTTGCCCAGTGAATGGATCGCCTCTTCCACTAATCCATTCACAGGAGAATCCAGGCGAGGAGAAAAAAAGACTTGCTCAACCCTGAAAACTAAAAGCAGAACAAAACATTCTGTTTACTCCAAACATCTGTATTTACAGTAACCTCTAAATAGATTATACCCTTCAACACGCTTGTCCTCATTTCATCTGACTTGGAAATCAAGAACTACAGGATCTCATAATCCCCGACTTAATATGCATTAGGTTTAACACATTATTACTAAAGAAATCCCAACATGGATTTACAGGTAGACTGTTGCTGTTTCTCATTTGATTAGAGTACAAGCTGTAACATCAAAATGTTTTGAAATAGGGCTGCAAGCTTACAAAGCAGCAGCTGGGATAGTATGAACTCAGGAGCAATATCACTGCTGGTTGGTTGGACTGTATGCTTCCCAAGATCACACAGTTGTTATGTTGTCATCTGAATTACTGACAAAGACATACTTCCGGAGAGTGTTGTTGTTTTGGACCCTCTTGACTTCATCTTCCAGTTGCTGAATCCGTCTGAGGACATACATGTGCTGCTGCAGTAAAACTCCCAACCAAAGTTCATCCCAAAGAACTGTAACTCTGCGCAGCTCAGCCACCAGCATCTGAACCTGTACAAAACAAGATTAGCTTCTTTTAAAAGAGCTAGTATTCAGACTTATTTCTGTAGATGAACAAGTTGAAAAAAGATGACAGCCTAAAGCAAAGAAACACCAAACTTTCAGTAGCCCAACCCCCAAGATAAACAAATTCCATATTTTGTCGTTCAAGTGCCCAAATAGTGTTCATTTGGATTATTCACCTGCAATACCATCGTTGGATTTGCAGCAGAGAGTTTCTCCACAATTTTGCTGTAGCAATCTTGCATCATTGCTTGATCTTCATTTAATCCGGCTTTTGTATCGTCTTTACTACTTTCTTGGGAAGCTGGGGTGCTCCCTCCATCACATTCCCCACCCAACAGTTCTTCTCCTTGAATATTACCAAGCAAAGTAGGGATGGCAGAAGGCAGCTTGTTACCTAAATTAAAAACAGATGTTAAAGTATTACCTAAACTAAGATATATCACTCCATACTTCATTTAGCATCAGGCCCCCATATTACACATGAAGTACTGGCAAAGTATATGAAAAATATGCAAAATTGAAAGTCTTATTTGTCACACTAGTAAATTGGATAAAAGGTATCAGTGAGGTTCTATAATAAAAATATTCTAAAGATACAAAGTACCAGAGTTACTGAGGAAAAAAAACCAAACAAATGCTCAGTATCATTTTATCCAGTAAATAAAAACCTATTAGCTCAAGTTTATTCGAATGCTTATTTTTATCTCCATACCTGAAGTCTGGGATTCACTGCTAAGTGAAATGGTTCCCACTATTGCAGGATAGAGTATGAGATGAGGAGAATCTTGAGCCACTCGACACAGTAAGTTGCAGATACTTTGACGAACATACACTTCTGGGTGATTCAGGCGGGAGAAAAGCTGGGGTATAATACCTGCATGAGGAAAGGAAAGTGTGATGGCAAATGAGGCAGAATTTTATTTCAGTTTTAAAAGCATGCCTTTTTCTGAATTGTGAGAAAAAAATAAAGTACAAATTTACAAAAGAGTCCAAAAGAAAGTGCAATTTTACAATAGTTGGCCTCCTCTTCTGCTGCCTTCCACACTAAGTCCATAACCTTTTGAGGGAAAGTCCCTGAACAACCAGAACCAGCAGCGTTGTAACAAACAACTACTTTTGAGACATCTGGCTTTAGTCACACATCTTTCTCAACTGTAGCTAGAAAAAAAAACCCACCCCATTTGTTTAAGGTGGTAATACAATTAATAGTTCATAAACTACATCTCCTTTTTCCTTCCCAGGTCTTCAGATGGGGAAAGGAGGGGATCAGAATCTGTGCTACTTAACTACTCTAACATCAGAATGTATGGCAGACCTGAATATCTTTACTACATTATTTAGGCTCTCTTTCTACGATGCTTACATAAAAATTTTATCAAAGTGCAACAAACAGCTTTCTGCATTTAGAGAAAATGCATCAAAATAAATTTTAACAACTAGATACCATCTATTTACCTCTCCAAGGAGCAGTAGGTGTAGTTTCTAGTCCATGCTCTAGATACTGTCTAAGTTCCCCAGCATGTTTCACAAGCAACCGTAACAGTCTTAGGGTTGCCATTACAATAACATCATCAGTGCTTTGCTCAGAGGTGTTTCTTAAGTGCAGTCTGGGATCTTCTTCATCAAGTGGAACCTTGAAACAAAGAAATATTCTCTAAGTTAAGTATATAGCTCATACCATCATTTAGAAAAGTTTGTAACTGGATTTTCTCATCAGCATGAACACTAACCTGACCAGCATTGAGCTTGAGGAAAGTAAAATATGCACTGCAGGAGAGTTTATAGAGACTGAAGATTCTGTCTACAACTTTCCTCCACACTTTAATTAATCCTTCTGTTGCGTTTTCATCTAGATCTGAAAGCCAGGGACAACTTGTTAATAACTGACGCCATATCACATCCACCATATCATCTTCCTCGTTGTCCTCATTTTCAGTGATTTGTAGAGTCATGTCTTCATCCTAAATACAAATAAAGAGAAAACAGACTTGATTAAGTCATCCAGCAATTTCTACAAGCAATGTTAGTTCCTAATCCAGTTTTTGTCATGGAACTGCATTAGTTGATCACATTACCATAGTTTATGCAACAGATGTGTTACCACTTTCCTAACAGATAGTTTCTTGTACTGTCTGAATTTTAACTTTTAGACACTTAGAAGAGTTCACATGAATCACAAAAATAAAGAAAAATAAGGTTTACACTGAAGCTGAACATTTTTTAAGCAAGCAAATTTACACTCACTTGAATCCCGGCTGGACGACACACTGCCTGCCCAAGAATCCCATAGATTTTCTCTTTATCTTCCTCTGCAATGTTGTCTGGAAGCAAGTTCTGAACCTCAGATTTTTCCCGGGGCAGCAGACGAACACCTTCTCCCTGACTGTAACATTTAATGAGTTACTGATCCCTGTTACATGGGTATTTGTAGAGATACTGAAACCATTAAGACTATATATATAAAAAACTCCTTGAAGGAAGAATCATCTTTATCTCAGAATTAAACTAGCTCCTTTTTACGGAGGGCAAGTAATCAAGAGAATACTCATTTCTCTGCTCAAATGTGACTTCAGGCCACAAACAACAGTAATCATAGATACAAAGCTAGGGTTTATCTTAAGAAAACCAATTGTGCTGCATAAATTTAAACATTAGGATGAATTTACCTGGCATTATCAACTACTTTCCGGCCCCATCTATAAGCCCAGCTAGCCAGGGCTGCCCAAGACTTGGCTACTTCAGGTGCCTGTACTGAAGACAAGTGATACAGTTGGCCCAAGATGAAGTCTGGTTCTCCAACTCCAATGTTTACTGTGATAGGAGAAATAGAGCAATGTATGTTATGATGTAAAACCTACTTCTAATTTCCTTAACACAGAAAATAACATCAACATATTATGAGCACATAATATTTTTTCAGTACAATTAGTATCCAAGGGTGTAAAATCTTACAAAATGAAATTATTTTTCAGTTCTGACACTGCTGCTAAATAAAGCAGTCTTCATTTGTTAACCACCACTGCTTATAATCCGCAATTGCTGCTTCTTTTGCAGGAAAATGGAAATGAGGCAAGAAACTCATGATCTCCAAAAGAACACAATGCTTCAGAGAGCAAGTAGAATTCTATGAAGTACCCAGGGCGGTGCAGTTGTGTTTATTTGTATATATCTAAGTTATTTATGAAATCCATGCTTAAAGAAAGACAGAGTTTATCTTAACATTTAAGAAAAAAGTCTGCTGAAAACTGGGAATGAGAGTACATTTGCAGCAACAGCAGAAGTGCTCAGATTAAGCACAGATTAAAGATCATGAGAAAACCAAAGTACTTTTCACACTTATCAGGGCCTTCAAAACATAAATCCTATCCACGCTTAATCTAAAAGATCTCATTCAATCTTTAGCAAATAAATAAGATGAAAACAAACATACATGGGAAAAAAATTTATATCCTCATACAAAATAGGTGCATACCAGTTTCTTCTTAAGGCCATCATCATTTCAATGAGAAAAACGTTATAGAAATATGACAGAAATTTTAAGGTGTTTGGGTTTTTTAACTGTATACAGTTACCTACTGCAGAAAACACACACTGTTTATATCTGTATTAGGAAAACAAATACGAGTGATGGAGCACTTAGTCCTTATCAATATAACTGGTGCTATCCCTCAGTAGAATCATCAGTAATTAATTTAAAAAACAAGAAGAGGGAGGAGAAACGTACCTGTAGATTCACTTTCAATCCTAGGATATTCTTCTTCTAGCGTATTAACAGCTGGGAGATCAATCAAATTATATATGTTTTTAGACAAGGTAGACAGACCAGTGTGATTCTGCTGCTGTCGAGCTCTATACACTTGTTTCAACTGTCCTGAAATCTCTTTCCATTCTGCTTGAATCCATTTAGCCAGTGTGAGAATAGATTTAGCAACTGCATATTCGGCTTTGGCAGATTTGCAGAAAGATATGGCACAAGAACTCAGCATTTCCATGGCATGTGTTGACTGACCTGCATATCATGAAAAGCAAATCTTCAGTACTGTGTTATTATTCAAAACACTTCCGAAATTCAATGTATTCAGATACAGCTTGCAGCAATGTGTTTTTACACAGAAAATTCTCTTTTGAAGTTAAAAATGACAAGTAAGAAAAGATTTGTGAAAACCCTTTCAGACTGAGACAACAGTTAATAGTATGAAATCAGTTCCTAATGATACTGTCCTATTATGATTTCTTCGAGATCAGGGGAATTAGCCTGGTTATAAAGACAAGCAGCTCCAGCCACTATAACACAAATAGCAAACACTCACCTGCTGTGTATAACAATTTTGTTTTCTCAATATCGAGTTCAGGGCCCCATTTTTCATCCATCTGACCCGGAGCAGATAACTTTTTGAAGTGCTGGACTAAGTCCTGAGCAGTGGTGGTTTTTCCCAGCTGAACCTCGCTGCACTGGGCAAGCAGCCGTGTGGCCAGGGCGATATTTCCTCGCTTCCGAGCAAATTTCGCTGCTGTTAAGCCCAATTCCATTAGATGGCTTTTAATTGGGACTGTTGGTTCTGCAGAAGGAAGCAAGACATTGTATCAGATAACCATTTAATAATTTTGTTGGCAGACAGATAATTTCTGCCCAATGTATTCCGTACGTGGCCATCAGTGAAAAATTTCTCAGCTCTCTCATTTTTTATATTTCCTTCAGAAATTGAGATGATTTAACTTAGCCTAGAATATTCACACACCCCCTCTGAAACAAAAAATATATCCAGAGATTATCTGCTGGGCAAAAGAGATTTTTTCCACTATAATCACTCTTCTTAGCTAATAAACCTACTTGTCCCCTGATAGAACTTTCCTCCCATTACCTCTTATTACACTGCACATTTAAATGGCTTTTGTGACTGTTTTTAAAGACCCGTTATTCATACTGTTGAAGTGTTCAAAAGTGAAAGCATCTAAAGTGCAAAGAGTTGAGCAAGCAAGGTGTTATTAGGAGAGCACAGAACTGCTAAACACTTCAGAATACATTTTTTTCTTTTTAACACTGTCTATATCACAGCAGTAATTGAGACCATGAGTTGTAAAGCAAGACACCCAAAGGACAAAACTTGGCTTTTAAAAAGTAATCCATCTAAATAATAGAAAAAGACACAGCTGCTGCTTTCAGCAGACAATTCAAGTTCAAGTTCTGCATTTACTCTTCACAACACTAATATGAGAGCTTACATACCTTTAAGCTTTTCCATCAATTGATTCTGGTACACCGTGTACCTCAGTGCATGCATCCATGGCCTCACATCATGCTGTTTGCATGACCTCAAAGCATCATTGAAGAGAGGTACAAGACAGTCCTGAAGAGGCACAGAAGTTTCATAGTTGTCATAAGAGACAACTTTACCACAATGTATTTTCACTCATTAAAAGCAAAGACCATTTTAGTGCAGAGGAAACATTTTTATTTGTATTAGTAGCCACACTTTGTCATTAACTAATAAAATCTAAATATGTTTTATGCTTGATTTTGAGAGGACAACACTAAGAATTTGCTCAAAATCAAGTTGAATTCTTTTCTGAGCACTGGGATTAGTAATTAGAACTAGATCATTCATACCGTTTGGAGTCTGACAGTTTTTAATTGCTGAAGTAATTTTTTTAATTAGAATATTTTCAAGTTGCTTTTAAAGTAAATTACATGTTTTGCACGACTAAGTGTTACAATGTATCTAAAGAAGAAATACCAACACTTCTCTAAAAGGCAACTACCAATAAAACTCCAAAAATACTGTAACTGAAAGAGGTGTCATACATTTATAACTATAAAAAAGTCCAATTGACATGTAAACTTTAAAAAAAACTCGGGTCAAGGCACATTAGTAAACTGAGATCTTTTTACAGTATGATTAACAACTGTCAGAACAACTGATGTATGTTTTATATTCAACACTCCACAACATGACATGGAGAAAGACATTACCCCAATTTAGCTTTTAAACACACAGATATACCTCAGATGTCAGCCTGTTGCACACGGTGTTTTCCAAAGCAGAAGAACAATACAACTGAAGAGTGCTCAACACTGGTAAAGACTGAGACACAGTGAGTGTAGAAAGTCTCAAAGGCCCAATAGCAATACGGGATGTTTGCTTTAAGTACTTAATAAGATTTCTGAAATAAAAGGATCAGAGCAGTCATTTTTGTTAACTAGACTTTAAGAGTAAATAGTGATATCAAAATTACTGAAGAAAAACCAAATTCAACATCTTTAAAAAGATGACAAGAAAATCTTGCACTCTTACACACAAGTTACAATACTTTATTAATAAGCTGACAAGAAGAATTACTTTATCAGCTCAAAGGACTTTATCAATTACATAAACTCCAAGTTAAACATCATCTTATTTTTCCTCAGTAAGCTTATAACTCACAACAACTAGAACTGGCAGCAAACTACTATAGGTGCTGAAGCTTTACACAAAGTTATGTTTAACAAGCTAGAAAAGGTTTTCACAGTGTATTACATTCATTCATAGCACATTTCAACTTACTCAGATATTGACTGCCACTTTTGCTCCTGTTCTATGTGGTTTACAGCTGTTGCCAGACACACTGAACTTCTCAAAAGCTGTACTTCAACTGCTTTTTGAAGTTCTCTTGGATCAGGACTTAGCATATTAGGAAGGAGCTTCTTCATGTCTACATGGAGATTAAACAATTGAAACCAACTAGAACTGCCAAATTTTATCAAATTCCACTATCTGAGAATGCATTTTTGACAGTAAGGAAGTTTGGGAAAAAAAACCTTTTAAAAATATATATTATATATATATTCATGTTAGAAATCCATGACAGATTACTTCTAAACAGTCACATTAACTCCAGAAAACACACTTGCATGAACATTTAGGATGACCACTGCCAATTATCTTGAAGCCTGATTCATAAAGTTTATGGTCAGTCCACTGAACACAGCAAACTGCATTCAGAAGTTTCAGCCTGTCATTTATAGAAACAGATATATGAAGAAATATTTACTTTTGTATTTGAAGTAATATTAATTTATGCATTTATACCTATTTTTTCTTTGGATCCGCCTGCAAGCAGGTTGATATTTTCTCCTGGTAATAATTCTAGTTGTTCAGTGCATTCAGTAAGTTGTCCAGACTCAAAGCTGCTCAAAGATCTGCAATTCAATGTTTATAGTTTTATTTCCACATTTTTTACTTTACTCCAGTTGCTAAGTCTATTATACAACAAACACTCAAGACTAACTTCAATTCTAGAGTGCTTACAATGAATTCTAAGCAAAAAAAAATCCCAATTTTCACACAGATCAATAAAAGGCACTAGTACTGCACCAAATGGATAAATTGAGTATTGAAGTGACAGGGAAGAACAGCTTTCCAGCTGTGAAGCTTTTCCTATTACCATGTAATACTCTTCTACCAGAGTCTGGAAGTCAAAGTAAACCCAAAACTTTTTCCCCTGTCTATGCACAGAAAAGTTTCATGGCAGAATTTCATGAGGTCACAGTTTCATCTCCTCAGTTTACACAAAACCAAGACTGCAGAAATACTGGAGTATTTGCAGGTCATAAACAAATTTATATTGCTTATTGGTTTATATTGCTTAACAGCCTGAAGCAGCAAATCTAACGTTTCCCGCCTCCCCCCCGTTCTACATTAGAAAATAATTTGGGCATTACAGATTTTACAGAACTACACAAAAAACAGGACTGAAAAGCTAAGAGGCTTGATGTCTCAGAATATTCCTGTGTTCAATATTCTTGTTACTAACCACTGAAGGAGGAATTGCCCAAGTATCTGGACTAGAAAAGAAGCAAAAATTCAGCATGTGAAATTGCCCTTTTCTGCTCAATTATTTTGATTCTCATTACTACAGTGTCTCCTAGCCTGTTCAGGGTCAGAAGAGTCAAAGTGCTGTTCATCCTCAGGAGTTCTCTACAGGATTTTTCTCATTAGATAGTACCTTACTTCCAGTAATTATTTGAATGAAAACTAACTTAAACCAGTCAAAATGATGAGACCTCTGCAATGGTACCACAAGTACAGTGGGTTTAGTTTAGAAAAACACAAATACTCAGAAATGACACATTTTCACATCCATAACAAGCACTCATCCTCCTAATGAATTAACTGCACAACTGCAATAAGGAAAAGGATCACCCCTTTCTCTGACAGAAGCACCTTGTCAGAACTACAAGATTTCATTACACTGATTCCTTCTATCCTTTTATTTCCAAGTCAAGAAATTTCAGCCAGAAGGATTTTACAATGTTTACCACAATAGTACAGGGATGGAAAGTAATCAAATTGTCAAAAAAGGACCCTTAAACCTTGGACTATTGGACTATTCAATGTCCAATTTTTTCATGAACCAGACAAATACCAAGGGTCAGGAAATAAATGCACAAACTACAATTCTAAATTCCATTAAAAAAAGAAACAAAACAACAAACATGAAAGCAGCCAAGACTGCTCCTTCCTATATTTTTTACATTGAATTAATGAATTAAAATATTTAAGAACTGTACCACTGAAAGGCATTTTACTTCCTGCTATTATTTAAGCTGTGCAAAAGGATGCATCTTCTGCTAAGAGAAGCAGAACAGATTTGGTATATTTTTCCTTCAATGAAAGATGTTTTTCTTGAACACTAAGAAGCCAGAAAGGTATAGTAACTATTTAGAATGGTATTACCTCTTCACTCATCTGTAAATATCATAGCCAAGTTTTCACCCTCCCCAGAACACAACTTTCTTATTTGCATGCCTCTATTTAGAAGCTGACATTTTCTAAAATCCATGTACACTTTGTTTCAGTTCTAAATTAATGAACGCCAAGGTACTGCTGAACAAATTAATTATATCCTTACTTTATGTAGTTAAAATCTGCTTTCAGATTGATTGAGGTATTACTATTGCTTTTCTTCAATTCGTGGACCATATTTTGCCACTCCTGAACAGCAGCCCAGTCCGCAATGGAAATGTAACATTCACATGCCTTGTTACCCAAGTAGTTTATAACTTCAGGTGAAGAGTCACTTGGCTTAGTCAGGACAGTTTTTCTAGTTTCTCCTGTGAAATGAAAAAAATATATATATAGACACACTTAAAGTTACATTTTAAAACAGCAATTCTATTACTCAAATGTAATTTCTATGTCTTTGGTCAAGAAAAATACTTAATTTTTTTAAAAAAATCAAATAGTTACACAATGTCTACAGTATTCTTCCCCTGACACTCTTCCTAAGGGAAAAAAAAAAAAAGAGAACCTTTTCAAAACAGAAAAAGAGAACAACTAAATTAGGAACAAAGAAGGTTCTTTCTCAAAGATGAAACGGAATACTGTAACCAAGTCTTAGTTAAAAACCTCTGAGTAACTAGTGTATTTATGATACAATTATGTCATAAATACTAAGGTTTAAGTTATGATGATCTAAAATACATTAGAATTAAATTAGGAAGTTACAAAGTATTTTACCTATTACTTTTAGTTTCATTGAGCTAGATCTCAGCACTGCAAACCCTCCTATCTACACACAGTATCTGTTTCAATGGCATTAGGTGGTTCAGTTTAACTGCAGACAGAAACACGTTTTCGGATTTCAGAGTCAGACATTACCATGGCTGCATCATTGAACATTCTCATTTTCTGTACACACATTTACAAAACTGCACTTCTCTTAAAAAGCAAACAATAAACACTGACCATTCAAGGAATGCTTTGGGCTGGCATTATTCACACTGTTTGAATTGGCCAACTTCAGAACAGTCTTGTCAAAGCCTGTTATACAGCAATCCACTCCCGTCATGGAGCACAGGTGTTCCTGGTATTCCGCAGTGGCTTTTTCAAACCTTAAACAGTTTAATATTTTCGTCAGCATTTTCAAGAACCAGGTTAGGGGATTTTTTTTGTAAATAGACGATATTTTAAGCATTCCTTTACCCCAAAACTCAAAAAGTTCACTTCACCTTCAGCAAAAGACAGGGATTAACATAGGATACAAGCTTACTGGCTCAATTTTCCTGTTACAGCGTAAGATAAAAGCTTGTCCATTCAAGTTTTAAAGTCAACCTCAAGTCAAGTACAGGCAGAAGGAAATAAATTTATTTTATCTTTGACTGTCACTCTTTTTACCTGAATGAGTAGAACTGAATACTGACTAAATACATATAATTTACTAGAGACTGCAGAACTGGCTCTAGGGCAACAATTCACACCTTAAACTTGATATTTCTGAGAAACTTCCCACCTATTGCAAAACTGCACGTGATTTTAAGGAATCTTACAAAAAAAAGGAAAAAGACAGTTATAAATTTAAAATCTTTGGGTTTGTTTGGGGATTTTCACATGGAAGGTAGATGATAGGTGTCTCTTTTTCATTTCATACAGAAGAAGTGATGCATTCCTTTAAGGAGATGAAAACACCAAAATGAAGGCACATCCTATCTGGAATGATGACCCACTTATTTGTATCTGTATCCAAAGATTCTACTGCAATAAACACAGAAGCCACCTTTTCAAAGCTGAAGTAAAACTGCAAAGCATGTCCCTCTCTTGGCAAACTGAGGCAGGTATTCAGATAACACACTGGTCAGAAACTTCACTAGAAAATATTTAAATTAATACTATTTTGCAATGGAAAATTAAATACAATATGAAACCAGCATTGCTGTGTATGAAAAACTAAGAAAACAATTTGAGAACGCAGTTTATATTCAGGTCCTTGTAATTTATTTAAAACTAACAGTTAAAATACCTAAAAGTGCTGGATGCATTAGGTATCTCTGAAAAGATACACTGATTTTAATTGTCAGCCTGATCTCGGTGCCTGGCAGAGTTATGGAGCAGATTATCCTGTGTGAAATCACACAGCAGCTACAGGATGGACAAGGGATCAGACCCAGCCAACATGGGTTTAGGAGGGGCAGATCCTGTTTGACCAACCTGATCTCCTTTTACAATCAGGTGACCCACCTGGTGGATGAGAGGATGGCTGTGGATGTGGTCTATCTGGACTTCAGCAAAGCCTTTGACACTGTCTCCCATAGCATACTCCTGGAAAAGCTGGCAGCTCATGGCTTGGACAGGGGCACCCTGTGCTGGGTCAGGAACTGGCTCGAGGGCCGGGCCCAGAGAGTGGTGGGGAACGGAGCTGCGTCCAGTTGGCAGCCAGTCACTAGTGGTGTTCCCCAGGGGTCAGTGCTGGGCCCAGTCCTTTTTAACATCTTTATCGATGATTTAGATGAGGGGATTGAGTCCCTCATCAGCAAATTTGCAGATGACACCAAGTTGGGGGGGAGTGTCGACCTGCCGGAAGGCAGGAGGGCTCTGCAGAGGGACCTGGATAGACTGGAGAGATGGGCTGATTCCAATGGGATGAAGTTCAACAAGGCCAAGTGCCGGGTCCTGCACTTTGGCCACAACAACCCCCTGCAGCGCTACAGGCTGGGGACAGAGTGGCTGGAGAGCAGCCAGGTGGAAAGGGACCTGGGGGTGCTGATCGACAGGAGGCTGAACATGAGCCAGCAGTGTGCCCAGGTGGCCAAGAAGGCCAGTGGCATCCTGGCCTGGATCAGGAACAGTGTGGCCAGCAGGAGCAGGGAAGTGATCCTTCCCCTGTACTCTGCATTGGTGAGGCCACACCTTGAGTATTGTGTTCAGCTCTGGGCCCCTCAGTTCAGGAAGGATATTGAGGTGCTGGAGCGGGTCCAGAGAAGAGCAACGAGGCTGGTGAAGGGACTTGAGCACAAGTCCTATGAGGAGAGGCTGAGGGAGCTGGGGTTGTTTAGTCTGGAGAAGAGAAGGTTTAGAGGCGACCTCATCACTCTCTTCAGCTACCTGAAGGGAGGTTATAGTCAGGCAGGGGTTGGTCTCTTCTCCCAGGCAACCAACAATAGGACAAGGGGACATGGGCTCAAGCTCTGCCAGGGGAGGTTTAGGTTAGATGTTAGGAAGAAATTCTTTACAGAGAGGGTTATCAGGCATTGGAACGGCCTACCCAGAGAGGTGGTGGATTCACCATCCCTGGAGGTTTTTAAAAAGAGATTGGACGGGGCCCTTAGTGCCATGATATAGTAATTGGAGTTGGATCAGGGGTTGGACTTGATGATCTTGGAGGTCTTTTCCAACCCAATCTATTCTATGATTCTAATTGACATGGAAATTAGATCAGCAGTCTTGACTCATCCCACAATCTAAAAGACTCAGGAACAGAACTACCCATAAGAAGGAAAAACGTCCCAGTTTGTAGCATCCAGTTATTTAAGAAAACTTACCGCCCTTCTGCTTGTTGAGCTACAGAATTGATCCAGGAGAGACTCTTCCCAACTACAGCAGACGACCAGACAGCAATACCCTGAATAGCTTCAGGACAGTGAAGCTCACATAATGCTTCTACCAGCATCATAATTGTCACTTCCAATTCATTTCCCTAAAAGCAAACCAAAAGCATTATTTAACAAGACCCATATAAATTAAGAGCTATATACACGCGTGGGTAAATACTTGAAAATGGTGAAGCAGTAGTTCATTACAAGCATCTAAAAGTGCTCCTCATATCCATTCACTGCACTGCTTTTGGAAAAGCAGGGGAGCTAAGGTGACAGTATGTGCTGTGAAACCACAGCCTGAATGCCAGCAGTCAGCAATCACTATGTGATGGTTTATACCTATCTGAGAATTCATAAAGCAGCATGAATGAAACGAGTATCTATCAATCCTTCTTTGATAAAATATTTAAGCAAATCAAGTCACATACTGAAGAAACTATTCATCCTTTTCAAGAAGGCTTTAACCACTTTATCCACTTATCCCACCCCTGCACTTAACCTGCTAGTTACTTATAGAGGAAGGATACCCTCATGATACAATCCCCTTCCTCCTCATACCCACAGATAAGCAAAGACATTACACTACCATAAGCTTGGGAAGGCCTCATACTAATGCAGCACCAGTTTCATAAGGTTTAACCAGGACCTTCTACTTAAAAAAGGGCTCCATTAAATCTGTGAATTAACTATAGCACTCATTTCTGTGTATTATTTGACCACACATGTACAGTACATCCTAATCTTCAACCAACCTACTGTATCCAACTTACAACCACAGAAGTCTGTCAGTTCAGAATTAAGAGTTATAAATGTTAAATAACACATTCCTTTACATACCAGTTGGTTTAATAACAACTGACTGCCTTAGCTTAGTTCTTTTACAATACAATGGGAATATTTTTGCAGTATCTACAGAGTTTGAAAAGAGAGTACCTGAGAGATACTATTATTAGTTTTCATTTCTGTGAGTAAATCAAATCCATGCCTGACTGTCACAGCAGGTTGGCCAGCCAGCAATCCAACTCTCATGATGGAAAGTCTAATCCGTGTCAGCCAATCCTGGCACGTCTGACGATTAGTATAGAAGAACGTCCTGATAACCTTTAAAGACAGAAGAAAAGTTTCAAATCACCATTCTTCTGTACAAATCAAAATAGTTACATTAAGTACTTCACAATAATCAAAGGCAGGAAGGTTTCCTTTCTCCACCTGAGATGAAGAAATGGGTAAAATTCTGCATCTTTCATTTTATTAACACAGATGGTCTGAAATCATGTGTAGCATCCAACTGGTCAGGCACACTGGCAAGCTAAAAGTCTTTAGACTAACTGACTGCAAATTATGTATTACTGTCATGTCAAAGTCTGGTAATTAAACAGCTTATTTCAACAGGGAAGAGTGTTTTGCAGTTAGAACTACACAAAGAGGTATGTTGCTTATAAATAATTACTACATTCCTCAGAAAGCAATTTAAAGCCCCAAATAACTGTGTTACTTTATAACAAAACTGCTGACAATCTACAAATAGGAGACTGCTACAAATCAGAGGTACTACAGACTTGATTGATTTGTACCACTACACAAACTGGAACTCCAGAAATATAGCCTGGTTTAACATGTTCTCCAGGAATAAGCCCAAGTCAAAGCCAGACTTTTTTAAGAGTCTCAAACTTTGTTTGAGAATTTCTTCTGAAATTTAACAGTTAAAAACTGAACAACCCTGAAAACACTGTTCACTCAGTAGATTGCTCCGAGTAACATCAGCACTGTAAACAGACGTACCTTGGGTGGGGAGGTCAGGGCATTGGCACATCCTTCATATGCATTGTACATCAATTTTTCTAAGTTCTCCAAATACTGCAGAAGGAGAACAAGCCTAAGCTGGTTGCTACTGTGTCCTTCATCGTTGTCTGCAGTAGTCCACTGGTTGACATCTTGATCAGGGTTTAATGTATGGGCTGCAAGGTTCCTAATAATACCTACACATTTTACCAAAACATGGGGGGAAAAAAGTTACCAGACAGTATTGTATTTAAACATGTCAAAGGATAAAAGCTAGTTCTCAAAATCTCTCAAAACTATCTAAATTAATCTAATCTATCAAAATTAATAGTAATTATGCAACATTTTTAAAATCTGTAATCACTGAAAAATAAAGCCATTGTGCTTGTTGCCTTGAACATGAAGACCTTAGCTTCACAACCTTATAAAAATCCCATTAAAATAATCTTGTTTTTTTCACTTTACCTTCAATTGTTTGAAATGTATCTTGGGCTCTACCCAGAGGAGTTCGTAACTTCGAAAGAACAGTGAACTGAGCTGCTTCCCAAACAGCCCATTGCCAGAGCACAGCATCAGTCTTCAACAGGTTCCGAGGGATGGTTGGCTGATCTCTCTTATCTAGTCTTTGACAGCTATAGAACAACCTTTCTAACCAGTTATCCTTCCTGAAAGAAAACATCACTACATTAGCACAAGTTCATGTGGTAACAAGTTTATACTGCACACACTTCATCATCCTGTTGCTCTCAAATCTCTCACGAAATTATTTTAAATCAACAATGTACAACAGGCAAATATGCCAAAAGGTGTGTATTTAAGATATTTGTAAATACCAAAAAAAACCTGAAAGTAAAGCAATGTAATTTGTAAAGATAATTACAAATTCTACACTAAACATAACTCAGAACTGTTCACTATAAATTCAACATTCATGGATTTCAGTTCTACAAGAAGTTCTTACCCAGTTCGGTGGAGGTTTCCATACAAAATAAAACTAATGACATCAGAGAAATCCTGTGGGTGGAATGTATTACTCGGAGATTTGCTCATATGACTTCTTATAGCCAAAGAAATTTCTTGTATTTCTGTGTGGGTACGGTTACTGCAGGAAGAGGGGGAAACAACCCATGCTGTAATGTACTTGAATAAACCAAAAGAGCTGTGCAAAAGAGTTACACAGACACACATACATGCAATGACTGGAAATAAGAATATGCTTTGGTATTAAGGCAAGGTGCCTTCAGAGTTCAGGTCTTCAAGTCAAACTGTAGGACATAGTATTGCTGAAGCTCTGAATAACATGGACCTTACAAGCATTCATATTTGCTTCAAGAAGTGATACACAATTCATCAAATTTGCTAATTACTTTGCTACTATCTACTGTTCTTAAACCTCTAAAAAAGTAAGAGATAGCAAGACACTTCACACTTTTTGATTTTAAGTTAAGAGAGTATGATGACACTGCACTGGCATTATCTTTCAGATAAGTGACACTGAAGAAAGAAACTAAACAATTCTTTATATTGAAGCTCCTTTGAAAAACCTACCTCAACACAACATCTAAAGGAATTGACTTCAGAAGTTTCCCAAAAGCTTGTCTTACACGAGCACCGCTATGTACAAGTTGAACACGACACACATCAACACACCTGCAACAGCAAGGAGGAAGAAGGTGGTAAGATCTCCATTGACAGCATAATTCAAATAACATACAGAATTCTGTGCAAGTACCTTTGTAAAAGGTCATCTGGAAGGGAGGAAGACAGGGCATGGAGGCTACTACATGCTTGAAGACAAATGTTTACATCTTCCAGAAGTGCTGAATTAAGGAGTTGAAAGAAAAAAAAAAAAGTTATTCTTGCTGGAATTAGATAACTCCTGCATTACTCTGGTTGTGGCACAGCATCTAATCACATTTCTTCAGCACAGCCAGTAAAAGGAGACATAGGCTTTAAGCAATAGTTTTCATTTCATTTACTGGTTTTACTATTACAAGCAGGTGCTCAGTAAGAAAAAAAGTCACTTGTGCTACCAGTTTCAGTAACAACTTAGGGGCCCGTTTTAACTGCTGACAGATAGATCCTTCTATGATCTCCGCACATTGGCATTACAGATATTTTCTTTCCCCATTGAAACACATTAAGGTAAAGTTAGTAACTCCTGGCCTTGGGAAATTACTGCTAGTATTATGTTACTGAAAGCATTTGTTCCCCATATTTTTGTTTACAGGTTTTGAAATCTAAACCACCATGTCACATTATGGAACAGTTCTAGTGCTTTTGATAAAGTAATAATTTTTGATTGGGAAACTGATCTACCAAAAACGTCACCGATGTATCAAATCTTACTTGTAAGACAATTAATGGTTACGTAAGTCCTAGGCAGAGATCCACTTGATAAAAATCATAAAGAGAGAGTGTAAGTTTTTGCACAATACAAACTTGGAGCATCTCCAAAGTAAATGAATCAAGCACAGTTGCTGCTATCAGCAGGATAAGGCCACCCATGTACTTAATTTTTGAAATGTAAAAGACAGTTAAGTAGAAATATGCAGTATCTTACTGTTTGCTAAAAGTCCTTTACAAAACTTATGGAAAGATGGGAGGGAAAATAACGGTGCATATGTTTCTGATTTTTTCATCAGAAGAGCCACTTCCAAAGCCCACGTTGTAAGTAGTTTCCTTCAAAAAACAAGAGTATTATTCGCTCTACACAGTTACAGAAAGGTACTTTCCAATATAACTTCAAACTACTTCACGTTACAGATCTGTATTATAACGTAATTCATTTTTTAAAGAAGATGTTTCATAACTTGAAACATGTCCCCAGCTTTCAAAGCATTTTGGTAACACAGAGTGGCAACTATTGTAAAAGGACACTTTCAGTGAGCAAATCCTTTCTTTCAATAAAGTCTGAGAGCTCTGCTTTTACTGTATAGATCTTAGGATGCTTTAAACTCTTCTAGCTTTCATGTATAAAAACGAACAGCTACTTTTTTCCATGGGTATTTAATAATTAAAGTTTTAAAAACCCTAAATATTTGACTGCTTAAATTTACCCCAAGTTTTACAGATAAAAATTATCCTGGTTTCTGAATTAAGGCATTCTACTGGGAAATAAAAAAAATACCTCCTGATTCCTAAAAAAATGTTAAGTTACCTGGTATCTTGAGTAAGGTTATCCTTCTTAAGGAGTAGCCCCAAAAGGTTTAGTATGATTGAGAAATGTTTTTTTGTTGCTGTGGTTACAGTACTAATAACTGCTCCATCAAACAGAGAGGGAGAGGAAGAACTGAGGCTACTGGATATGAAATGGTCATGTCTGAAAAGGCAAGAAAAAGCAAAATATGTAAAACCACCCCAAGATTAGGGATACTTCCTTGAAGTTTACAGGAGGGAAGAAAACAACAACAACAACCAGCAGAATTTCAATTTACACCCTCACAGTAACCACACTATGTCAAAACCCAAGTGTTTTGATCCCTAGCCTAAAAGAACAAAGCTACAATTTTACATCAGTCCAGGCAGCCCAGTAACCTATTTTCAAGTGTCTGGTATCCAGTGCTTGGTGAAAAATCATCAATACCAAGTCACGTACAGAATAACAGTTAAACTAGTATATTCCATTACTTAGATAACATTTTGTACTAATAAGGTCTGAAACATATTTACATCTGCTGTTTGTATCTTATTAACTATCCTGGATCTCTCAGTAAGGAAAATCATAAATAAATATTACTTCCTTATTTACTTTCAGAAGAGTTCTTCCTCAGTTATCTCTATTCAAACACAAGATTTCCAATCTGCCTTTGAATAAAAGGCCAACTTTAAGCCATGGAATGCTTTCCTGGCTGAGACACAGCTTCCCTGCAATTAATGGAAGTAAAAAGTGATCAGGGAAGTCTGGGCAATAGTTTGATTGTAATTGGAGCTTATTTAAATTCGTCCCTTCAACAACATATTCTTTTCAGATCAGTCCATCCTAGTGCTCTTAAAATACTGATGAATTATTAAAATTCATACCTGGAACAGTGGGAATACAATGTATAGAGCACTGCATACTGGACAGCAGGGAAGTGAACTGCTATGTCACCATGGACAATCATCAGATTTTTACTCAGCAGTGCAAACACAGTCGGTGAAAGGGCCCACATCTAGAAAACAATTGCAACATAAGCAAAGAAACATAATAAACAGGAGCTATTTTAAGTGTAGTTTCCATACCATTAATTACGTTTTGCTTTTTCCCATGGGAAATAATTTAACTCTATTATTTTCTGACCTTAATTGTAACTATTTTCTTTCCCCTTTTTAAACAGTCTGCTAAAAGCAGTTCATGGTTTTATTTGGAAAGATCTGGAAAAAGTGTTTTCACATGGCCAATATACTCCCAAAGGACACACTACCTGCTTTTATCTGTCTTGATTTTCAAAAGCAATTACTATGATAATCTTAGAATCGATCCATTAATAACCTTGTAAGATGCTCTTCCCTAGAAACTGCTTTCTCTTATTCACCAACGAGAGATACAATCCACTGATTACGTTTCACTTAAGTTCTAATATTGGAAGTTTTTCTATAACAAATTAGAAGACAAGTATGATCATTTTAATCATTTGTATGTGCCCTACTGGTGTAATACAATAGGGTATATTTTGAGTAATAAAGTACTTTTTACACTTATGGCTCAACCGTCTGTAGAGTTTTTACTCACCCCAATTAATGAGTTTTTAGCATTTCCAATAGTACTTAGAGCACTGAGGTCAAATATAACAACAAACTTGGCATTATCCACATTGGATATAAGCTTCTTGAAAGAGTCATGCTGGATTTCAGAACAGGCCTCAGGAAGGTGTAAACTATGAAGAAGACTATTTAGAGCACAGGTCATTTCTCCTAGAATCAACCTGTAAGCAGTCTCCAAAACAGGAATGTTCTTCAGGCTCAATACAGCTTGGTATACAGCAAGGGCTGCTGCAACAACCTTGGGAATACAATTAGAACAAAATCATAAAATATACTGATTAGCAACACAGAATTTAAAATTACTCTTCTTTAATAGCCTGGTCTGGTGCACATACCTATTTTCAGCTTTCTGTAATTAAGTACCTCTTGCTTAGAGCATCTATTAATTACTTTCTTGATCATCCACCTAACACACTGAGTATCAAAGCCAGGTCAGCTAAAGACTTCTCTATCAGGATGGCAAACTTACCCATTCTTTATCAAGCTATATCTGTCTTTTCAGAAGTTTCACAGATACACAGTTAGATTAAAAAATATATTTAAGATGAACAAAGTTTTACAGCTTAACATATTCTAGGAAATTCATGAAGGCTCTTGTAATACACCTGTAGAAGTCACTTCCTCTTACCTCTTTCTCTTTATGATAACGAAGAACAAGTAGTTTAGACTCTGGTATAAATAATTTCTCTACAAATGATGATGGTAGTTTCGTATTTATTTGTTCAACAATCTGGGGATAAAAAACAAAATTATAAATATCTTCAATAATATAAAAAAAAAAATTAGGTAAAGATTCATTAAAATACTGTTTTTCTAGTTTGTATACACTGTATCTAGAAAAAAGTTTCCCAGCAGGAAATTTGCAGTTATTTTCAGGCTTTAACAGCACAGTTGAGAGATGTGTGTGATTATTTACATCAATGTAAGATTTAAGAGTTTGCAGCCTACACATTAAGTGCTGTTTTGAAGAAGTTTGACTTTCCAAGTCATGGCATAATTAGATAAACAGAACATATTAAGCACTAAGATTCTGAAATCATTCAGGTGGTGTTAACAACTGCAAAGGCCAGAGAACTGCCTTGTCCAACAGTCAAGCCAGACACGAGAAGAGAAAAACTATGCAAAACAACAGTAAAAAAACAACCCCACCAGAAAACATGAATACTCAGGCTAAAACTAAATGCCACTTCATCAACAAGCCAAATGCCTAAACAACCCAGCAGCACAAGCTATACAGAAAAACAGCATTTATAACAGGAACTTCTTGCTTATGATCAGGAAGAGTTGAAAATATTTATCTAACACACACCCAAAAAAAAAGGAAGGTAGCTTAGAAGACAATGTTTTTCAATGCAAAACCCCCACGATAATAAAAATATGTACAAACCAGTGTCAACAGATTCAGGACTGAAATGACATAATCAGTGCCACAAGTCTGACAATTTTCCATTTGATCTAATCCATATGTGATGACCATGTCACAGTGTATGGTCATACTTGGATCCAGGCTGCCAAGTAAAACCCCAACACACTCATTGGCAGCTGTAAGCACTGCTTCAGAAAAGAATACTTGGTTTGCTGCAGTCACACATCTCATTACTCTGTACAGAACCTGAAAAATTAAAACCATAACTGAATTAAACTCCATTAAAAAGAGATGGTATTTAATTGTATTCACATCCTTTTGACATCCTGTCCCACCACCTACTCTGCAGCTTGGTCAATTCTATTCTGAATAATGCACATGACAGCCTTACACTTCAGAAGTGTAAGAAAAAACAAACTTTCAATTGCTTGGTTTCCAATTCAACTGAAGACCTAGGAGACCTAAATTCATTATTCACAATTCTGCTCAGTTCCAACAGAACTCCTCTTGTAAAAGAGACTAGTTTGAATTTTCTTGAGACAGACTAGTTTCGTCACAAGAATCCTCTACAGATTAAGACAGAAGTTACATAACTGTTTTGTCTTTAACTGGGAAATCCATACACTTATTTATCCACGAAGTTGTGTCCCTCACAAAATTCTGCAAGGGCATAAATTCCAGCTGTGCAGTTCACACAGCAACAACAAGATTTTGACTACAGGTATTTTTATCTATCTCCTCCTCCCTGTTACAGAACTATAGCAGCTACTTAGCATATTATATAATATTTATTATGAGTTCACACCATGTACTATAGAACAAGAGGAGTTTTCTCAGATTTGAGAGATACAATTTCAGTACGAATAAAACCCTCACATTATATAAAATCAAACTCACAATTTGAATTCAAGTTTTTACAGCATCATAGCTATCTGAATAAATGGCAACATGGTTTCAAAGACAGATAACAAGCATAAACCTAGCCATATGAAGTTAAAAAACCTAAAAAAGTTCATTTCTGCTATGTGATTCCCATGTGCCACTATCACAATCTATACTTTAATATTTAATAAAATTATCGTAGCATATTTGAGAAAACAGATTTACTCAAAGCTGAGAATATGCATATTCATGTAAAATCCATAAAACCTAAATAAACCCAACAACGAATAGCATCATTATATGGTGATAAATCATGCCAGCAACAAAGAAATACAAAGAAAAACTTGAGTTCTTACATCAGTTACGTAAGCTTCTGTAATTGGTGGTCCTCTAATGGGGCTGAAGCGCTCCCCAATGCTCCTCACCACGGTACTGAACACCCGAAGAAGTGCAGCCAGTTTGGGCAGTGACACTGAGGGAGGAGGAATATCCTCATCTACTGATTCCCCAGAAGCCACATGGCTGAGGTCCTACAGCACACAAGTTTTATGGATCAGTGCACATCACTAACTGTTACACATTGATAAAAGATCAAAATATGAGATTGAAAATACTTCAGCATCTGTTTTCCAGACATTAAACTGTGCTATCTGATTATGGATGTATTTCTCCAATACCTCAACGACACAGGTGGGATATAAGCACACAAAGACCATCAAGTCACAGAGCAGTAGTGAGATGCTGCTCATTACCTTAGCCACTGAAACAGAGTACTCTGACTACATCTTGTGAATTAAACCAGAGGCTCATGGAGTTCCTGGTCCCTGGAACATGGTCATCCATATTGCTGCACTGTTACAACAGTTGTCTGCGCACTTTTACCACTCTTCCAAAAAAGTCCCATCCACAAAGTGGAGTTGATCTTTGACTGGTCATTCCCATCACACTGTTTACGTGCAGTGACGTTGATCTGGAGACTAAGAGTTTACTAACAGACTACTTCATGCCAGCTGGCACCAGTGCCTGGGAACATTCCCAGAAGTGCTGATCTCATCAGTATAGATGTAGCCTGGGTCTATCCCACTGTGAGATAAAGACACACTAGCTGGAACCACCTCCCCCATGACTTAAGTTAACACATGTTATCTTAAAACTCCTCCGTGACTAAGAATACACACATTGACCAGTTCACAGCAGACAAGTTGATAAGCAGCGACTTCCTGCACTGGTCTGTGAATCCTGACCTGCGAAGCTGCACCATCAGAAGCCCTGGGGTACATGTAAGTACACTGATCAAATTACTGATTCTGCTTGGATTCTGCTCAAAGTACAATTTTACCTATGGAATCTGCATGTTAACATATACAATATAGTATAATCTAGCTACAGGCATACACACATAGGAACACATACACCTTAACAGGCAACATTCCCCCCAAAACCCAAAACTCTTCCTTTAATGACATCGTCAGATAAACTCTATGCCCTGTTAACTAAGTAAAGGTTACAAACTTAAAGTATGTTAAATGGATATAATTCAGTTTTCCATCAGTTCCTGCTACATTATTTCCTGCACAATATAATCTGTTACTTTATTTTAAAAAAGACAGGTTTATATCATTAGTCTACAGAAACATTAAGATTCCCTCTCTCCCCCCAAGAGTTACTACATCTGAAAAAACTCTGAAGTTGGACAATTAAAGAAAACACCAAGGAAAGACTATGTCTTCACTGCAGCTCTTTAAATATGAAGACATTCCTGTTTGGTCAATTGTTTTTATTTTTATTACAACATGATTCTCAATCAACAACGGCTGAAAGCCTGGCTACGATACCACTTAAGTAGCTCAGGAGGATTTGTGCAGAATGGTCTTTGTACATGCATTTAGTATGCTCCATAATTTGGTCCTCTTTTCCCCAGGAAAACCATGTCATTTTATTTTCTACAAAAGTAACACCACCATAAGAACCACAGCTGTGGAAAACCGTAACAGTTAACTCTGGTATATACCATAAAGTCCTGTTTACCTCAGCATAAGCTTCCATATCTTCCAAAAACTGACCCAACAGTGTGGTAGAAAAAGTAAGATCAGCTACCCAAAAGGGCTCCAAGCTCTGCAGCCATCCTGTATAAAAATACCAGGCCAATTAATACAGGGTAACATTAAATTTTAGTTGCATATTGCTGAGGGAAAAGTTGCTCAGGTAAAAGAAGGTTATCTGCATGAAAATTTTAACATAGCTTGTTTTTAAAATAAATACAAGTGGTATTTCCCTCTTTTGTCCTTCTGAAAAATTATTTTTATGGTTCAGTCCTGCCCCATAGCAGTTAAATGTTACAGACAGAATCTAGGACCATGGCACAAGAAACATAACAGACTTGCTATGAATAACTTCCAAGACAACTGCTATAGCTATAGAAAAGTTTCCCCATTTTTTAATGCCAGTACAGTCTTTACCACAAAGATTTTCTAGAAATACTTAGGAGAAAATATAACCTTCCACAGAGAATATATTAAGACCTATAAATTCATTAAAAATTGTCATCAAGTTGCACAAAACTATTGATGTTTAAATGGACCCCGATTAAAGCATCCCATTTTTCCAGATTTAGCATAAAATGGCAAATGCAAATTTACTAAAAAGCCAGGAACAAAGTCTCTCATTATGTAGCCAGAAACTCAATTTGATTTTATGTCAACTTCCATGTTAGTGGAACCAGACCTGTGTAAGTAAACCCACAGCATTTGCAAGCCAGAGCAAACTACATGAGCGGCTCTGGCCAAACTCACCAGACACCTGTTGCGTCAGTGAAGGTTTCTGAGTGTGATCGATGTGCCACCCAACCAGTATGTCCACTGTGTCCTGGAAAGCAATCATGAAAACAGATTAATTAGCCCATCTGCTGCACCAACATTTCTGTTCATGAAAGAAAACACAGAGCACAAAGTAAGCTCACCCTAAAATTGGTGCTGAAAATGTGCGGGTAGCATCGAGACACCAACAGGATGCACTTGACACACTTGCACAGTAACTCTGGAGTATCAACATTTTCTAGAATGGACTGCAGGCTGGTCATTACAAGCTAAAAAGTAAAGCAAAGCCATTAGACATTTCACTTCGTTAAAACAGTATGTGAGATCTACTCAGTGTTGAACACACAGCAAACTACTTTGATTCAAACAACAAACAACTCAATACTCTTTCTGCAGGAAGTCAAAATGTGAAAAGCATCACATATTCTGCATGGAAATAATCACTTTCAAGTGGGCATTTGCTTGAAATATGGTGGACCCAGGTCAAAAGCTCGGAGACACAGTTTTCTTCAGTTCTTTAGCCACAGAACAACTTATTGGTTTAAGTTCCTATCTCTCCTGCTGAAGTTTTTTTGTTCTGTAAAGTAAATATTAAATCAGAGCACAGACCTGGACATAGCTCTTCTACACCCAAAATAACAGACCCTAAAACTTGAATGAAGGGACCACATTCTGTCTGCACATATCCTACTCCCTTTAAGGTCTATTCACAATTCAAGTTAGAAATTGTAAATAGGAAGTAGCACAAAGCAATAAAAAGGTTGGATTTTGTGTACCATTCCACTTGAGTTCTATTTTTGGTCTCAACAGGATTCTTCTTCTTGGATCTGCTATAAATACTAAAAAGTTGCATCAAAGTAGATATCATCCTACAAAGTGCTTTCTAATGTAATCAGAATCAAAAGAATCCCATTCAGTCAAAGTTCCCTCCCAGTCATAATTACATTTACTTATTATGTCAATATAGCACTACTTATTGTTCCTTCCAGTTTAAAAAGTTCATTCAAGCATTGCACGGGAAAAATCATTAAAAATCCTGTTTTAACTTGTGTTTTACCTGCATTAAAGATGAAAAGGCTTTCTTTTCTCCTACAGTCTCTAGTGCTTTGTAGGTTGCACACAAATAAAGAAGTTTAACTTCATCTTTTGTGGATGAACTGAATTTGCTAAAAATCCATTTAAAGATCTTCTCAGCCTCGTAGCTCAGAGAAGCACAAAGAAGGCCAAGACAGCAAGCTCCTTCCTGTCTCAGTTCTTGAAGCAATTTGCTACTGTATTTTTGGGAAACAAAAAAAAAGAAAGAAACTTGGGATCTCCAGACACAACAGCAGAAAAGAACAAACCATGAACAAATTAAGGCAATTTTCTAAAGCAAAAAAATATATACATGAATGAAGCTGCTTCACCCCAACTTAATAGCATCAGTGATGAAGTAAAAATAAAATTCTGTTAAATATTATTTCTATAGAATACGTCAACTTAATAAAAGTATGCAACAAACGTGCTGGTCTACTTGCAACACATATCCAAGGAAAAAAATTCTTAACATGAAGCTGAGCCTGGGTAATAACACTGACCTAAGCACCAAAAAGCCCCCCCACACCTGAACTCCCTCTACACATGCTCTTCACTGGATGTAAATGAATCAGCTTGTAAAAAAGCTGAAGTTCAATTTGCAGCTACACAATTACAGCAGTGCAGTGCTACACCCAGCTGATCAAACACAGCTGAGACAGACTTCACCTTACCTATAACATCAAAGCCACACTGGTGCAGTGTCATTCTCTCCATGGGAAGTGTACCCTAGACAGTCTAACAGTATTGTTGACATGCCTGAGAGTCTTAACTGTCCCCCAATTACAACCTGTTCCTGCAATATCACATCCATGCAAAATTAGTGAATTAATTCCTTTCAACCTTTCCCTTTTCTCCATTCCACTTCTATACTGAAATCCAAACCTAATGGTGTCATTTTTCCTCTTTAAAGCCTTCAAATTGTTTAGTTTTCCCAGCTTACCTTTCATTGAGTACATCATGAATGGCAGTCAGGATATTATCCAGTTGTTTAACTAGTACCTATAATATAAGATACATAAAAGGCATAAGCATAATAATGGCCCAATACTGTCTCCACAATAGGTCCTGTTTACATCCACATTAAACACACCACTGCCAATTCTGCTTGCCAATAGAATGCTATTATGCTTTCCAAGGCCACTGCAGACTAGCATGAACTATATTAAGCAATACTGCAATATTATCCTAGACGTTATATTTAATATTTATTTACAGTAGCCATGAAAATAAACTGGCAGTCTGCTATCAAGGTTTGTTCTAAGTTTAGTTCTTGCTGATAACATTTCATAACAAATGTAAGACTCACCATACAGCTCATGAATAGTGTGTACTGAAGACCAAATCTCTTATACTAATGATCAGTTGTATCACCAGAAAGTTTAATGGAACAGATACTATAATCTGAAGTTTCTACTTAGGCAATCCTGAATTTCAATGAAATGGAATACTATTTTGGGGATAAAACATGATTGATGAACCAGTGCTTCTCAGTAAACATAACAAGAAATACTTGTTTTCCTAATGTGCACTAAACCCACACCACGTCACTTAGTTGATTGCAAAATCATACATTAGGTACAACTATGTAAGATTAACAAGAAGTTTCCTCGACAAGTTAATAAAAAGGTTTGTTCTCTTTTCTTAAAGACATTCATCTTTAACACAGTAGATGTTATCCAGGGTTTTTTTTGAAGATTTGAACACCACCACGCTTTTGAGAGTGGGGGAACAGAGAGAGGTCCACGTTTGGCCTCTCAGAACTCGGAAGGACATACTAAAAATGTGTCTGGTATCTGCCAAAGGGGCTGCAAAAGAGACAAGTGAAGGCATCAGTATCATTTAGAAGCTGGAGCACAATGCCATTAGGTGACAAGTGACTACTGACATACTGCTTTGTTGAACACACATTTCAACTCTGAGAATGAAAAGAACTCCGTTAAACCACATTTAACAACGTCAGGAACTGCAGGAGCCACTTCTGGATTAAACACTGTCCATTAGCAAGTTTTAGATTTGCCATCTGATCATATCTTCATTAGTGAACTCAGAGAAGTTTAAACACAAGTTTTTTGGTGACAAACTTTTAACATTCTGACCACAAACAGAGTGTCACCACTGAGTTAGACATTAGAATGGCAATTCCAGTATGTTCTGAGATACTAAAATAAAATGCAGTTACAAAATGAGAAAGAAACCTGGGGGAAAATGCACAGAGAATGGAAGTAATTAATAAAACCCAACCACAGAATAATTGTGGAAAGCATTTACTCCCTAAATCCTTGTAATAACAAGGATTTTGTTTCAGAGGAAAGCTGAAGTACTAGCTTGGCTTGAACAAGGGCTTCTTACACCTAGCTGCACAGGCTAGAATGGTCTCATATTTAAGTATGAAGCCTTTTGGAAAAGAGTACAATCATGAGTGGTTAATTAATATATAATGAGAGAATGAACCAATTTCTTATAAATATGACTAGACACATGCCACAAAAGAAATATATCAGCACTGCCCGTAAATGAGTGGCAGGGTATTAAACCATCACTTCCTGTTTTTTCAGTACTTGAAAGTACTAAGCTCTCCAAAACAGTGGGTGAGATGTGTCAGACAAAATACTCTTTAACACTTCATTTCAAAATAAGTAATATTAAAAATGTATAGCCACTGAGGGATACTTCCCTCCCCCATCCCCAAATCCTTAGGAAACCCTTGAGAACACTAGAGACTTCAACGAACCATTAAAAATCCTGAAGATGTAAGGAAAACAAAGACTTATTTAGTTCTCTTCCCATAAAAGGGAATCCACATACAAAGATGTTTAGTTAGAAAGCTGAGTAACTAAGATGAAGCTATTCACAAGACTAAATACCTGTATATTTTTAATTTAAAATACAGAAACAGTTTTTAAACAAGACAACACCACGTTCTACTTCCTTTTCCCTTCGTTTCCTTGGTGAGGAATCCAAAGGGCATTGCTAAGACAGGTCAAAAAAAAACACACACACATGCTGTGTTTACTCCTACAGTTCATACATTCAAGGAGTTTGGTTTAAGGCAACACATCATAAGTAATCAAGCAACAAAAAACTTCCTGAATTAAGGAAACAAGACAAGACAATCCAGGAATACACCCTCCTTTCTTGTGGAATGAAATTCCTTGTATCCAAGATATTCCTCGCAGACACATCCCAACAGTCTGATTTTTAAAAAGACAGTTTTATAGAAAGAGTGCATGGAAATTCCAGAGCTACGGAAAAGGAGGAATTACTAACCAGTTTGTTTTCTGGTTGCTGAATGAATTCTTTCAGTTGCTTTACAGTAGCCAGTCTTCGGTCTCTGTCGTCTTCCCGAGTAATCCTCCGAAGAAGATTTGACAGTCGAGACTCGTCAGAATAAGACAACGATCGCTCTGAAAAAAGCAATTTATTTTTTTTTTCCCTACAGCATTTGATCAATAATGCCTTGTATTGTCCAAAATGTGTATTTTGGAACTTAGTAAGTAATTAATAGTAATTTGAGAAAAAAGATAAATCATGATTTATTTTTAACTTAGCAAGAAGAAAATTAGATGTAAAATCTAACTAAGCTGCCAAAATGTTTCATTTCTTCCCATGGACAGCCCAATACGTACATAAAACTCATACAGAACTAAGCAGAACTGTTTACTTCTACACAAAAACCTGGATTTAGTTCCCTTCTACATAAATGAAACTTAAAAAAAAAAATGGGTGTGGCAAGGTTAAATCTGACAGAATAGATAAACAAAAACAATTCAACAAATACTATTTAAAGAGAATCTTGTGGATAAAACAAGCTGCTTCTTGAAGCAAAGAACCAGAGGTAAGCTCAAGTAACTACAAAGAAACAAGATTTTCTCTACTATTTTGGTACAAGAAGACAGTAGCTTTATGAGTAGTTTTATGATGGGTAGCAAGGTTCTGCTTTGGAAAGGAAAATAGATCTACTCTTCCTTTATTGAGGCACAAAAGCCCACAGTGTGCAGAGGTGCAGGGGCTATTTGCTTAAGCAGACCATAATGTAGGAGAGTTAACATCTTCCTAAGAAAACACTTCATTAAAGTTGATCAGCAGCACTCAATACCAGGTGAGGTGACAGCTTACCTGATTTAGTACCAATTACCTATGAACTCATACAAATAATTCATTTCCCTCTTTTGCAAAAAGGAAACAAAGTTTCTTTCGAGACGTTTAACATTAGCTGTTTCATGGTGGTTAAAATCAGAGGATTCATGGAATATTATGAGGTTTTCTTAGTCAGTCAACATGACTAATGAGAAAATCCACGACAGCTACAGACAGCTTTTTGCTCTGGTATGTCACACATCAGTCATCCCATGGGAGCAGCCATAAAGGCAACCTGGTTAAAATGGGAAGGTTATAATGGGAAAATACTGACAGAAGAGGTCATCTGCCAGCCTGGGAACCTGGAGCATCCTTCTAGGGCAGTTGGGTACCTAAGAACAAGACATCTCAAGCTATCCCTGATAAGCACAAATCCAAGAAACTGCAACAACAGATTTGTTGTCTGCAAAGGTGAAGAACAGACTGTAATGGTGGGAAAGCAGGAATTGGCAACAGCTATTGGCTGCTCCAGTTGGAAAAACAACAGCAAACTGGGAAAGCAAACTTGTCTGAGAAAATAAAAAGCAGCAGCATCTACTGGCTGTTCCAGGTGAAAACCAGTAGGTAGTAAAAGCTACTGGTGGCTCCAGGTGGTTGAATCCTACACCCCCTTATATGTCTGACAATATAAAAATAACTTGCTTTCTACTCAAAATGAAGCTTCTCCCTGCAAAGACTTGGCTATGTGAGATCTCCTGGGCAGACCAGACCCTCCCTGGGGATGCCTGACCAACCCCTAGCTCCAGGGTGCAGATCAGCTTTGATCTGTCATCAACCAGCCCCACTCCTGGGAGAAGTGTGGTGAGTGCTGTACAACTAATGCTTGAGTAGTATATAGATGTGCATGAATGTAATCAGAAGTATATATTTGCTTTACTAGTGGTAATTTGCAGTACCTTGAAACAAATTTAAGAAACAAAAAACCTTGGTGTCCTTGTGTATTACAGATCCTATGAACCCACCCACAAGCCAGTAACTCCTACAGGTTGTGCCATCATCTACAGGAGAGCATGGCTTCTGTCTTATACTCACAAAAAATATTCTCAGCCTTATTTTCATGTCTCTATTTTTTGAATTTAAAAATAAAAGTATGAACAAAACAGGCTTTGATAATCTGTTTCTTGCCAGGCATCAGTTTAAGCAATTAATTTTGAAGACACCTGACATTCTGAAGGATTAGGCAGGCTTAGCAAACATTAAAATAGCAGTAAGAGTCTGAAGGATCAAATCTACATTTTGTTCCTAGCTAACACAACTACACAAGACATGCAGAGATGTTATCTGACAGGCATGAAGAGCACTTCTTTTGAGAAGTCAGTGATTTCACAGAAGACTAAAGCATACACAGCCATTTAGAAAGAATTCAAGGTTCTTTTCCCTTGCTTTATCTAGAAACCACAGGTTTCAGTAGTGACAAAAAGCTGCATTTCTGGTGAGAAACATACAAGGAATCATGATCAACAAAGACACCTTCTGAAGCTGTATCTGAGGTCTTCCTGAGTGCTGGTGCCCGAGCAATAACTACAATCCCAGCTAGATGGACATTTGCATTGGAACATCTCCTTGTATTCTGCCCAGAGCTGAGCCAGCAGCTGCAGTCCAAGGCTTGCCTGCCAATGGTCAGTACACAGCCAAACTTCAGAAGGATGGACCTAGTGCAGTTATCCATCCCAAAAATTTGAACAGCCCTAAAGAAGAAAGAAAAGGACTACCAGGAAGACTGCTGTCTGCCCAGAAAACCAGAACTGTATAAATGAAACTACCACCACCAAGATTACTGGTACGAGACACACATTTAACCTCCACTAGAACAAGACACACCGTTCAAAACTTTCTACGAAAGCAGTTCTGGTTTTATTCAGTTAATACCTAGTGAACACTGGCATTACTCCCCAAGAGAATAAGTATCAGCTATTTGTTAAGTCACACTAATAATCTTTAAAAAAACCCCCAAAACACTAACCAAGAACATGACTGAAGCTACACTAACCAAAGCACTAAACTAAATGCCTGTTTTACTCTTTGTGAAAAATCAGCAAGGTCTCGGCCACAGGCTAACAAACAAGAAAATATCAAAGAATTTAAAAAATAATCCCACTGTATTTTAAAAAAGCTATGAAAAAATCAAAGTGACTTGCTGAAACCTACAACAATCATAAAGACAGACAAGTTCAAAAGGAGAAACTCTTGAAATCTGACGTCTAGAGGACAGAGAATTTACAAAACCCAGGCAGTAACTTCAGTCATCCAAAATTATCTATTTTAACCTTTTAAGGATTAAAGAGGTGCTCACGTACCTAGGAGAAAAGTCTGAATTTACTATTATTTAGTACTAGCAGAAAATTCATGCATGAGCCCACCACCAAAAGTATTATTTAAAGAGTTCTCTATTTCCTCTACATAGACATAAAAAGACACTAAAAAGACTAAGTAATTTTTATAGCAAGACATCAGAATGGGATCATAAAGTCTGAGTTTAACCCATTCCAAAGATCAGGTTTTTGAAACAGTCATATCACCACTTGCTCCTCCGTTCTTCTACCTCCAAAGCACACTGAACACTATTGTCTCTTTTTCTTCTGAAATACAAATCCCTGAGAAGAAACACCATATATGTTTATAACGTGCCTGGCATAAAGCAGTTACAGCTTTTAGTAGTGGCCTAACTACTACTTATACTAAGTGATGCAGTGACAGTGCTTACTCATAACTAAGTTTCTATTTTCATTCAGAAGTCCTTGGAACAACTTTTTTTTTTTTTTTTTTTTTTTAATTCTGACTCAAACCTCAGATAGTGGGAAGAGTCAAGCCTTCTTCCTCACAAACACAAGCCCAGCATTCTTGCACCCTCTTGCAACTCCAAATTTGTTCTCGCTGCATCTCCCAAGACCTTGCCCACATTCCTTTGATGCCTGCAGTTCGTCCCCGCCTCCAGCCCTGGGCTGAGCAAGAGGCAGCATGAGCTGTGGCAGGCTCAGGAGTGCCCATGGCCTGAGTAATCAGCTGGTACTGTGATGTGATGACTCGCTGACCTGCAGGCCAGTGACAACAGGTAACGGCTGAGCTCACCCGTGCTGCTCTTCCCACACTAGGGACTCACTGATTAACAGCTTTTTACTCAGGCACCAATTTTGAACACATCCAAGAGCAAATTCTCCTTCTTAAGAGTTCTTGATCTCTCTGCCAAATTTGCTGACCTAAATAAGGGTTCAAAAGCCATTTAAAGGAAATTGAAAGATTGAGAGCCTAAGCCATATAGTCCAGGGATCTGCCCAACCTATGGAAGAAGCCTCAATGCAGGGAACAGTAAATACCAGATGACAGTTTCCATCAACATCATCTAATAAGAAATAAAAAAAAAAAATCATATAGAGTGCCTGATCACAGTGAACTTCTTTTCATATTCTGAATACAAGAAATATTGCCAAAAGAGATACTCTCTTCCTGAAAATATGTGATATCCTTACCCTGTGATTTCCTCATGTCTTTTGTGGCTAAAGCACGATTCCCATGCGGAACACTGGTAAAATCAGGATTGGTCACATTGTTAACTCTCAGCTCTTGCCCCAACGACTTCCGACCATAAGTATTTTCCCCAGATCCTCCATTGACACTGTAGCCACCTGTGGAGAAACCAACCTGACATTAAAACAGGCTCTCAGACCATATATTTAGTAGGGTAGTGAGTTATGAGCTATTCAATTCATACACAAATTAGCAGCCCTATCCTCTACCACCTTCTTTAGGCTCCCTTTTCACTTTCACATGCACCAGTGTTTTGTTATATCCTATAAGTTTCCAGGTCAACATATTTAGAATCTTGGTCTTTTTTTGAAGCCCATGAGAAAACCTCTACTGCAATGAACTTTAACACCAATTTTGTTGTATTTGATGTTTTCTTATTATTACTTTGACCTTGTATTTTACAAAGAGTTTCATGTCAAACTTCTACTACATGTGGCTAGATACATTCACTTACTTGCTCCTTCATTATGCACATCAAATCTCCATTCTGTTTTTGCTATAAACCCACCACACAGGCTCAGTAAAATGGTCCAAAAAATGAGAAAGCTTTTGAAAAGCCAAATATTATTTGCATGTACAGATTGAACAACTCTCTCAACATAGAAAGGTCAATATTTTCACACACTAATACCACCATTATCCTTAATTAAAGTCAATCCTACATTCTCCCACTTGAGATACATCTTTAGTAACAACATAAAATTAAAATAAAAATGCCATTTTGAATAATTCAATTACTCTTACCCCTTACAAGAATATACATACTTAACTACTGAGACTGAAAATTCTTCCAGTCTACCACACCACTTTGAGGGGCAGGTTGAAGTGAAATTGTCCCCTGAGTCTCCCAATACTTCACTCAGTGTATTAGAACTCATTTCCAAGGCAGCTTTCTAAAGTGCCTTGCCCCTGCCTGAGACAGGGAAGAATGAACTAATAATATTAAACCCAGAACAACAAAAGATATGCAAGATTTCTTTCAGAAAAGGCATTTCCTCAAGTCCACCTGCTTCAATGTGTAAAAGAAAGTCTGGGGAAAAGGAGAGGTGGTTCCCCATAAAAAGAGGTAGCTCACTGAGACTAAAGGTTGGATAAAAAATAAGTTCAAAGATCAAGGTGAATCTGGACCTCAGCAGTTGTGAAGAACATCTCTTGAAGGCAAAGTTTTTGATAAAAAGCAGATGTTAACTACTGGTAGACATTTGTGCATTTCTATACAGACAGGACTACCCTACTATTACAGAAAATCCTGTGCAAAGTCTCACTTGTAATTAATCAATTACAATTATGGGAAAGATAATTTGTGTATATTTGGATTTACATTAAATTTTACAACTCAGTTTTTAAACAAACTACCAGGTATGCCCTCTTAACGTTATGTTGTCAGAATAAACCAATACTGTTCTATGAAGGAAATTACTTCTAACAGCAATTAACACATTCAACAGAAGTGTATCACTAAAATTCAAATCAACAAAGAAAAGATGACAGATGATCATGCATTCAGGCCACAAACATCAACTATCAAAAACAGAGAAACTACCATCTACTCCTGGAGTTCTTAAAAGTTATTTCACATTTTTCCTCTAGCACATAAAACATCCAAGCTTTTCTGGTTGTCTGAAGGGGCATGCAGTATTTGCTACAGTACATTTGACATCACCTTAGCTGAATTAAACACAAACCTATATTCTCCCACTTAACATGTAAATGGTACATCTTTAGTAATAATATTGCTCTAAATCACAATTTATTTAACTAAAAAACAGCAGGACAATCAGGTTTTTTGCCAATAAGGCTGTGAATACTATATTCTAACTCTTCCCTTACCTTCTGGTCTGAAAAGCTTTTAAAAATCCTAATATATACTAATTCTATATTTATATGTTAAATCTCAGGCCAAATAAGAATATGATCAATTATGTCCCCGCTATTAATTTGAGCATAAATATGCAGATACCAAGACATAGGAAATCTTTTTAGCAGTAAGGACTAGAGGACATCATAGTTACAAATCAAAAGGGAAGAAAGGGTTGCAGCAAGGGAGAACATCTCATCTGTAAGTAAACACCCAAGAGCATTCTATTTAGTTTAAAAACTCACATCTTCCAACTCCCCTGTCTTGTTTTATAAGGTAAAGGAGAAAAGTTAATGTCAAGGGTTATTTATAACAAAAAAACCCAACAGCCAGACTAATCTTACAGATGCAGAGCAAAAGGACAGGAGTCAACAGTCGTAAGCTGCAGAAAGGGAAATCTGAATATCAGAAAAAAATTGAGTGGTAAAGCACTAAACAGGCTCTTAAGTGAGGCTGCACAACCTCCCATCCTTAGAGGTTTTCAAACCTGAAAAGCTCACAGAAACTATCAATTTGGAATTAACTTTTGTCATCAACACCAGAAGCTGGGGTAAGGTGAGTAGGGGGTGTGTGAAATCCAGGACAGAAAATCTCAAAAGAAAATTCCATGGCAGCAGACACCAACACATGAATTGAAAAATCTTATTAACAAAGAAACTACTCTGCATCTGTAAGCTAACAAATTTCTCCAAAAACAAAAATGAACTAGACATATTTGGAATTTGGTTTTATAGTAAAGAATATCCTAATCATCTCTTTTCAAGTCACACCTGAACAAAACAGCCCAAAGTGCTGAGCTAGCAGAGACATGCCCTGCAAGACAGAGCACCAGAGGGAGAGGTCGGTGCATTTTTCTTTTCAAATGGCACTTTCCCAGCAACTTCACAAACTACCTTTCTGAATTTGTCCAAAACTTACTAGTTCAGTACACTGCCAGTACATTCTTTAAATGCTAGCACACTTCAATTTATAAGAATAACCTACTATGTCAGTGTTAAACACAGTATAACATTCCACACTAGCAGACACACTGAAAATACTCCCTAAGCAGTTACCCCATTAAAGTTAATAAATTTGCATCCAGCTGTAACTTCCCCTAAGATACAGCAATTATTTACAGACAGTTACAGGGCAGAGAAGTAGGAGGAGTACCAATACTTTGTAGGTTCCTGAACAAAAACTCCCACACTACTAATCCTGGGAGATTTTTTTGAGTCTGGCCTGCCTGAAGATTTATATAGTCTAAGAAGTGATTCTGCAAGTAAGAAATCCTATTTGATACCTGTATTTGGCAATTAAAAAGAAAAAAATCAGAATATAGATTTCTTTTTATATATGATTCTGAATGTTTACTTATTTTTTAGAGACAGTATTTCCATCCTAAAAATAATAAAAAAACACCCAGTAAAAGTGTGTGAATCACACATCACGTGATTTATATGAAGTCAGACCAAGGCACATGGAAGTAGAAACTGCCATTAACGATAAAATATAGATCTGATTACCAAACAAAGATTCTAGTTTGGTGCAGTAAAGCTGCAATAGGCCATATATCAGACTAGTAGCCTGTTTAATCCAATACCAGAAGCACTAGAGAGTATTCAGGAAGAAATCAGCCTGTAGACCAAATATATCCAGAATACTATTCTTCAGAAAAAAGTGCTTATTCTCTTAACACATCAAGTCTTCTCTTGCATTCCCCTCCTAATGCAACTGCATATTTTTGTCAGCATTCATATCAACCACAACATTTCTTCTATCTCTGACAAATCTCTCAAAACAGTGATACTGTGACAATGAGTCAAATCACTTCACTGCCTTTTTTGGAGGGAAAAAAAAATAACAAACCAAAAAATTCTCCACCATTTCCAGTTTACTGCCTTTCCCTGAATGTCCTCTCACAATTCATACATGAAACAGCAACTGTATACCTTTTTCTTCATTCTGTATGTCAGTGTGGACTCTGATATCATCGTGTCTTTGCCGAGACACCACAGCTGAATTTGAGGGTTGTAATCCATAGGAGGCAGAACTGCCCCGATCTCTGGATGAAGAGTATTTTAAATTGTCCTGGTCAGCTGATGCACTGTCAGTTCTACAAAGAGAAAAATATTTTTTTTTATGTAGGGGTATAACAGGAGTGGGATTCACATTCACTTACAAATATAACATATTTAAATGACAATCCCAAACGTATTTTCCTACGTAAAGAAGTTGTACATCTAACCTGCTTCTTAAAATGTGACCTTAAATTCACACTGGGATGAGAATTCACTAATTATCACAACAACATGCAAAGGAAATGCATTCTAGTGCACCAGTGCCTTTTCTCAGGACATTCTCAAGTCTCTTTTCAGCTGGATGCCTATATAAGGAAAAATCACTTCCCAGAGGTGACAAATAAAATACAACTAGGTACAGGTATGTACCACAACTAGATGACAGAGTGCCTACCATCTGTGAAAGTCATCACTAATCCACACATGAACGTTTACATAATATGCCATGGGCCTTACTGAGCAACACAAACCCTCTTATTAGATGGAAGAGTTGCTAGCACGTAACTGACAATCAACACAGAAATCACATACTGGGTTTTTACAAAATAAAAACTGCAAAACAAAGAAAGAGGCTTTACTGGAGAAAAAAGGTAAATTAAAAGCTGTTATCCTTTAGAGTAAATGTTTGCAGATAAAAGGTGAGTTAAAATTCACATTAAGTTTAAACCACTCTCATGTCAGAAAACTGATTTATAGCCCAGAATAAATTTTGAAGGCAAAAGATTAAATTATGAAACCAACTCTCTCACTGGACATACTAAGTGGTTTAATTTTCAAAAATACAGGGACTTTAATGAAATAAACTTGTGTGCATGAGACTTCAGAATCTAAACTCAACCAACTATTTTAAATGCATTCTTACAAGCAATGCTGGGGGTTTGACATTAGAACAAATAACACCCATCCAAAAGAAAAACCAGCAGAATTTTCTTCAACTGAAGTATATTTGAGTTGAACAGATTATTTACAGCGAGTTTTCCCCAACCAAACTCTAAAGATCTAATATTTTTACTTTAAGCTTTGGACAGTTCATTTGATTATTTTTAAAAAAGGCAGGACAGGTCACTTCTGTAAATTAACTACAGTTTGTGTAAGGATGAACACCACATGTTCCTGAGAAAAAGTATTTCATTTTGACTCTTCAAGAGAAACTGTGATTAAAACTGGTAAATAAATTCAGGGAAAAGAAGTCAAATACATCTCGAGGCCAAAAGGGAAAAACACAGGTAAACTTTTCGAAAAGCAGTTGTTACTTAAGCTGTCCTGAAGGCTTGCTACTGTCAAATAAGGCTCAGTACAACTGAAGACCCAGACCATCAGGGCTGATATTTTCAAAACCAACTGGAATTAAAGACATAGACACACATTTTGTTCTCTGGAGAATGTTCAGACATTTTATTATCAATCTGGAACAAGAAGAAAATTGTGCTTTTGCCCTATTCTCACAGTGCAAGTTGACACTAGGTTTGATTGGCAGATATTATTCCCTTTTGCACTATAAGCAAATTCATTTTTAGATATAGACAGTAAGACACTTTTCCTCATTCAGTATTCACTGTGCCATCACATCTACTGCTTTGTCGAGCACTTGCTTGGACTATTTATAAAATAGGCTATGCTACTCAAGAGGCAAAGCCTTACTGAAAGTCTTTGTTCATGACAGTCAACTAGGATTGTAAAAATCCTTATACAATTGGACCTTCATCATTAACCTAAGCTATGTCAAACAACAAAGCTCAGCACTGTACCTTCAATGGTATGAACTTCAAATGTGTCTACACCATGTGCAGATTTTACAGACAGTTACAGAGAGCCCCCTTTCCCTAAAACCTCAGCAACTCCCAGCCCACTTTAGGCAATTACTTTAGCCTTTCAATGAAACAGGCTGACAAATTTTCAGTTGATAAATTTAAGTACTGATGGGTTCTTAAGTTTACCTTCCCAAAGGGCATCGCTTTTTTAAGGCAATGTGCTGTAAAACTGAATCATCTCCAATTGTCAACCATTAAGCCTGAAATTCCTACATCTGAAGGCAAGATGATTTAACATACAATTTTTAACACTGCTCTGCACTTCCCAATCAACTGGAGGACTACCCATGTTCTGAGCTAACCCCACTTCCCACAGTACAGCCTTTGAATGCTCTGTATAATCTTCCACTGTGGTAAAATACGTAAGCCTATTGTTTCCCTGGGAAAACCCACACACTCACTTCATTCTGGCTTTGGGAACAGCTATTTACAAGCTAACCTGCTCACACTTTATCACCAACCAAAAGGTGAGTCCAATTTTATTAAAAAATACGAACTTGTTCTCCTATGTATCAGCTTAAGAGACAACAGTTCCCACTACAATAAATGTGTAGCTTAGGTAGCCAGCAGTTTCTATCCTTCCTTTATGAGGCAGAAAAAAAAATACTTTCTAGAAAGATGCCATTTCCAGAGAATGAGGTTCTGTGACCCCACCAACTGCTGCAGTCCTTATTGCTTGGAAGGAGGATTTTGAACATGAAGGAGCTTGCAATGAGATTCACACCAGAAGCAGAGCCCACCATCTGATGGGCCTGTGCATTTCCAGCTGCCCAGTGACACACACTGTTTCTCAGGTGGGAAGCACATTCAGGGTCTGTACTGTAGGCTCCTGCACCAGCACTCTGGGAACTTGTGGCATGGGCTCATCAAGACTTGTGGCTGCAGCCCCAGTTCCTGTTACCTGTACCTGTGCTCTGTCACCTGGGTGGCACAGGGCACTGCTGTGCATCCTCACCACGTGCACAGGAAGAGACACTGAATTTCCAAATCCATTTCTGAAAGACACTGTTTTTCATGTCAGGAATGTAGTTATGATTTTGAAAGACAACCACTTAGAACTCAAAGGCAGGTGCTCTATGGACAAGTTCTTGACAAAGTCTTACAAACAATCACTTCTTCTGCCTCCCTCCAGCCCTTTAGGGTGCACTGCATCCTTTCCACCAGGTGATAGGAAGAACTGTACTCCTGGCTACCTCAGCTCATGCCTGTATTTCAGGAGGGCACTGCTCCTGCTCACATGGCAGTATTTCCACTTTAATTGTATTGTGCCATGCAGATGGCAGGTTATGTGACAGACCTAAAGCTCAGCATCATCTTTCAAACAACGTCTCTGTAACAACAAACTTATGTTACATATATTGACATTGTCACAGGCCTCACAAACATTATATACTAACGGAATCACAATGTGCAATGTTAGCAACAGACAAGGAAAAATAAAAATATATATGTGATATTACACAAAGTCAGAATGAGAAATTGCAAGGATGAACACGACTATGACTACCTTATATTGTAGCTTCCAACGCTTATTTGGCACTTTATGTGCTGTTTTATTTCCACATGAAAAGCTCACTGCTGGAGACTAAGCAAAGCACTTCAAGAGCTCACATGACAGTTTTTATCTGTGCCTGGTTCTGGGTGGAAGATTACCCCATCACCACCAGCACCAACTGGCTGCATACACTGTTTTATCAATATCACTTATACAAAAGAGATTGCATTCGGTTTTCTGGAGGGTGATTTTAAACCTGCCTTTATCCATCAGAAAAAGAAAATAGTTCATCCACCCAAATAAGCAGAAATGGCCACTACTGTGTCTCCCCTCACTCTCCAAAAAGGCTGCTTAACTTTTTTCCATTGGCATACAAAAGGAAACATAGGCTTTTCAAAAATCCATCTAGATCTCATTCCATCAAAGGTATGATTTGACTTGCTGATTTGTTTGACTGAAGAGAGTATGGATGAAAACAACTGGTTTAAAAAAAAAAAAAATCTTTCTCCAGAAAAAAGATTTTAAAAATATAGGTCAATCAAAAATAAATCGTGTTTCTTTAGTTATATGGAAGCCTTAAGAATTTTTGTCCAAGAAGCTTGTTACAAACAATCTGGTGTATACTGTTTTTCTGTAGCTTTTTCAGAACAACCCTGCCATATGGATATTATTTTGAGACAAAAATCACTTAATTATTCTATTTGATTTTATTTCCAAGTACAGGACCTACATGAAGGCTTTATTCTGAGACAACTCTACTGTGTGAGCTCTATTATTGCTCAAGTCGGTCAATTTTAATTGTTTATTTGCTCTGTTTGCCGGTTTTATTTGCCATAGCAGAGATAAATTCTTCATTACTTATATTATCAACAAAATATTTAAAATTTAAGAGTCACTGTATCCACTCAAATTAACAGCTTCCCACCAAGTTTTTAATTGTTCTTCCACTGGCAGACAGAGCCGTGACAGCCTCCTTTTGCCATGGTCTTTTCTCATGATTTGGTCCACCTTGCCAAGCTTGAACCTGGCTGAGCCCACTCCAAAGCCTACTTTTGTTTCTATCCCTGTGTCAAGAGAGTGGCCGTGTTTTCTACTAGTGAAATAACAACTAATTAACTATCCTCCTACTGCAATTCTGCAATCTCCACTGCTGGACATCTACCTGCAATCACAGGAGCGTTTCAAATCACCTCTTGATTCTGCATCACTCCATCCTTACACAGTAGCTCACCAGTTTCATTCTGTCCTGTGATGGACATTAGAAGGAAACGTCAGGGAAAGGTATCATAGGCACATCTTCTTCTTTTTCCACAGGTATCTATCTTCTGATAGCCATTTTTGGGTACAGGATATTATGCTAGCTAAATCATTGGTCTGATCTAGTATGGCTATTCTTGTATGGAAAACTATCTGCACTCCAAGTTTATTCTACTTTCCACCAACACACTTTCATCTTCTTTCATCTTTCTCACATCTCACTCTCCTCTGTTTTCACATTAAAAACAAAGGTTTCCACATTACAAATTTCAGGTCCTCCATTTTACCAAAAAACAAAAAAAAGATCTTTGATCTCACACCTTCCCAACGTTATCAGCATATTCACTTAGATGTGAAAGGAGATAGAGAATTATGGCTGTGAATGAAGCCATTCCTGCTCAGCATCTCCCACAGGCAGTCCACAGGCAGTCCACTGAATCTCTTCCCAGCGTTTCCACTGGCATCTTGTTCTCTAAGCTGCCTTCAACATCACTGATCGTTTTTTTCTCTCTCTCTCTCTCCCTCTCTCTCCTTCTGTACATACCTGTATCTCTCAGTCTTTGCTCTCTCCTCTCTCTCAATTACCCCTGAAGAGACAGAAGCCTTATCAACTTTCGACCTACATGACTCTACACACCCATTCTCAGGTAATTTCAGCAACATCCTCAAACACCTCTGTGTTGCCAACTTTCAGGTCTCTCACCTGTGCAAACTAAGGTTTCAGCCTATTTCTAACAAACATTTTCTGTGTACCTTGCTGTACATGCAAACACAGAAGAAAAAGAGTCTCTGTCTCCACTTCCCTCATACACAGCACTCACGATCACCTGCTCGACATTCACTCCACGGATCCAGCACTATGATCAGACAACATCCACAGTGAGTGCTTGCTTTTTGTAAAAGACATGCCTCTGCCCTTCACAGCCACATAAGAAGCACTGCTCTAAACATCACTTTCCTGGGCCATTTGCTCTGGTGAGTTTCTTTGCTGTCTGCCAATACCTCCCAATCTGTCTTTAATTAAAGACAGGGTACTCGTCCTCAGTCACAAAGCTCCAGCCAATATGCTCTCCTGCTTAGGATATAAGCTACCTGGAAGGAGACCCATATTTTAGTGTCTTGTCTCATGTCTAGACCCACTGGGCCCAGGCAGTAACTTGGTGTGGCAAGCACCATGCCAAGAGAGATCAGTAACTCATACCACTGACTCACACTGCATGAGGACACATGCCATTTTCGAGAATGAAATGCAGTATTGAACCTAACGGGACACTTCTGGAACTTTGCTGAGATGTGAAAGATCGTGTTTTACACTTCTCCACATACTCCCCTGCTAACTGCATTTATGATGGGAGAGACAGAGAAGTCTTGTTCATTAAAATCTTATATTCCTTCTCCCTCTTTCACCTAAGCATGTCATAGTGCACTTGCTAACCTGCTACCCTGCACTCACACTCCTGCATTTCCTATCAAAGGGCTGTACTGCTTGTTTCAGTACATAATTAGCCTCTAGTACTCTAACAAATTAACTCTGCTCACACACGAGGCCTGCACACTGACATGATTTTATTTTTTGCCCCAGAAGTTGCAACAGGTAAAATGTAGTGAGATCTGCTAAACAAAAACAAAACCAAAACCAAAAAAAAAGAAAAAAAAAAACAAAAACAAAACAAACAAACAAAAAAAAAGAAGTAAAGGTCTAGACAGTTGTAAAGATTAGGAAAAAGGGGAACGAGATCTTATCAAGCCTTCTCAAAAAAACTTGACTGTTCTCTGTCACATACATCCAACATTTATATACAAAGTTTTTGTGTTGCTATTAATTTAGAGCCTGGTACACAGCAGTGCACAAACTAATATGCCCCTATATCTCAAGACAAATTCTTCCTCTATAATACAGAGCTCTATCAATACACAGTTGGAAAACCAGTCCACATGCATCTGACACAGAGGCACAAATTAAAAAAAAAAATCAAATTTTAATTAAAAACTACTGCCCCTTAAAGAAGGATTTACAGTCAAACATTCAGTTTCACACCATTTTCACCCCAAGCCCCAATGGTGATTAGCATCACTAAAAACTGAGAGGAATCTGGACCTAGTAATGAAAATCAATCTAGTACATACAGAAATGTGCATTTGAAAACACAATCCATCTGACACAACACCCATGCATCAGCAGTTCCTTCTTTTGCCTTTAGGAACTTGAAACAATTACAATTACTACAGCTTTCACTACTTTGGCCATGTCCCTCCCCTCTTCTACGCCCTGCAAGAAAGCATTTACCAGCAACATCACCTGAAGTAAATGAAACTAAGAGTCACCAGAAGGGAAAGGGGAAGGAAAGAATATTTGTATATTTGTCTTGTGGGGTTTGTTCAAGAGTATATTCCAAATGACCAAAGAAACAAACATTGTCAGTTTTAGGTAACAGATTTCCTTTCAACCGTGCATATGAGTAACTTTTAAAAATTAGTTAACATCAAATCAACGAAGACTGATTTAATCTCTGCATTGCCCTTTAAGTCTGTAGTGTAGAATCACAAGAAGTTCCCCATCACCAAAGCCATCTTTTTGAGATGTAAAAAACTGGAGCGTAACACACAGAGGAAAACATGCTGTGTTTGGGACTGTGTGAACATTTCTGACTCCTGGGCTCCCTCGGAAGAATAAAAAAAATGGTAATATTTAAAGGAAAGGATAAAGTTAAATTCTGAAAAGTGACAGGACCGGTGTGGAGGTGTCAGCTATTTCCTAGCAGGAGCTCTTGGTCACACGGTGTGATGGAAACAGAAGGAGGCCCTGTCCATGCTGTGAGGCTCCCTTAGGCCACCACACTTTCTCTAGTGCTTTCAGAGTTTTGTTTCTGCTGTGGCTTTGTGGATAATTATTTTAGCAGCTCAGTTTACAGCAGCAGTACTTCAGAGCTAAGGTGGCACCAGACCACAGCACAGGGAAAGGACCAGAGCCAGACACAGGGGTAACAGTCTAACTTCTTAAACCATCCTTATCGCCAGAAAAAAAGCATTTCTGCACCTACACTCTCAGTTTCACCCCTAACACCACTGAACCTACAGCAGGCAATACTGTATTGGATGAAATCAGCTTCCTAACCCCAGTAAGATGTATTTTTTAGACTAAAAGGTAGAACTCATGACAAATTGATATATCCAACCAGAACGCATTTATAGAAGCCACCCACTGCAAAGTTACATCCAACTTCTTTCAGGTGGGAAGGTCACAAGTTAGGGCCCAGAATTCCAGACTGCAGCCCAGATACCTGAAGCGAGGTAATAGTTAAGGAATATGTGAGAGACCAGACTTCTTAATTCTCCTACAGAAAATCTAGATGCTTTAAGAAAATATCACTAACCAGGTTCATAAGTTTTTAAGTAAGGAAACAATAGTAAGTTATTTGACCAAGTAGTTCAGTTACAGAAGAAATTAGAATTTAAATAACCATGCCCCACACACCATTAAGAACTTAACAGCCTCTAGCACTCATCAAGCAAAAGGAAAGCTTCTTTCACAGTAAATGCTGAAATTACATCTGTGTTTCTTAAGATCTACCTCCCCATCCACTCAATTTTCCCAGTCCAACTGCATGAGACTGGGACTATCATCTGTCAATACATTGCCAAGCACGTGCCACTCTGTTCTCTGCTGGAAAGTTTATAAGTAAGATCCCACGTTGTGTTAAACTTCCAAAACCACTACAAAAGCCTCATTAAAACACACTAAAAAATAAATTAAGAAACACCAAATTTACTTACAATTTCTACATGACAACTTTGACTCTTCAAATAGCAAGGCTGAGCAGTAGAGCAAATACACTGGCATCAGACACATTAGAAGAAAACAAGATTTGAAATACACTCTTTATACATACCTAAAGAAGCCAATAGACTTCGAATTTTACTTACTAAAAACTGCCAGGTATAAACAGACCTAAAGCCTTACAAAACACATTGTAAGTAGGCTGGGGTGAGAGCTTATACAGATCGACTGCCCCCCCCAGATAAAAAAAAAATATATATATATACAGAATAAACCCGTACTATATTGTTAACACTCGAAATATTACGAGTACTCTCGCAGCCTCAGCTCTCCCCTGGTTGTCTGCCAGCTGAAAAAAAAACAGGCTGAAAACAGCGGCCCCGAGCCCACCCCCGCTCCCCGCACCGCAGCCCCCGGCCTCGCCCCGCGGCCGCAGGGGGGGCAGCGCTGCCCGCAGCCACCGCCGGGCACGGGCACGGACACGCCGCAGGCCGCGGGAGCCGGGGGGCCCCGGGGGGAGGCGGGCGCGCTGCCCCCGCGCCGGGCGCTGACAGCCCCGTCCCTGCCCCGTCCCGCCCGCCCGCGCTAGGCCCGGCCGCCAGGAAGTGGCTCCGCCGCCGCCCCGCTCCCCCAGGCCCGGCGCCGGGGCCCGGCCGAGCCGCCCGCTCCGCCCCGCTCCCCCAGCCCCGAGCCCCGCGCCCCCGGCCCTGCCCACCTGGGTTGCCAGTCATTCCAGCCCCGCGGGTGGTAGTGCTGCCTGCTGCCGGTGCCGCTCAGCCGAGACCCCGGGGCTCTGCGGCTCATTACCTTGCCCGAGACGGCATGGCCGGCCGGGCAGCGGCGCGGGGCAGGGGCGGGAGGCGCGGCAGGGAGCGGGGCGGACGCGGGGAGAGAGGCGCGGGCGGCGGCTCCTCGGCGGCGCTCGGCGGGCGGTGCTGCTGTCTCACAGCGCAGGGAGGAGACGCGGCCGCCGCGGCTGCTCCGGCTGCTGCCCGGGCGCGCGGCACGCCGGGATGGCGGACATGAGCCGCCCCTCCGCGGGGCACGCCGGGAGGGCGGGCACGGGCTGCGGGGCCGCGGCTCCGCCCCCGCTGGGCCCGGCGCGGGATCCCCGCCCGGGGGGGTTCCCGGAGCCGGCACCTCCCCGCGGAGTGTGAGAGGGGTCGCGGCCTTCCCGTGGCAATCCTTCGGGTGCGGGGTGTGAGGGCAGCGTGAAGGGGGAACGCAAGCACAGAATAAATGAGGTTGGAAAAGACCCCTGAGGCCGTCGAGTCCAACTTGGAACCGAACATCACCATGTCCATGTCAACCAGACCGTAGCACTGAGTGCCCGTCTAGTTTTACCTCTAACACCTTCAGGGGCAGTGATTCCACCACCTCCCTGGGCAGCCCATTCCAATGTCTAATCATCTGTTCTGTGAAGAAATTCCTCCTAATGTCCAACCTAAACCGCCCTTGGCACATCTTAAGCCTGTCCTCGTATCCTGAGGATATGGGTGTCCTGGGCCCCGAGAAGCCTGGGGTCCCCAGGGCATGGTGGGAGGTGTGGGCTCCCAGTCCCCCAGATGTGAGGGAACCCAGAGTATCCCAGACCCCGGGTCCTGAGGGGATCCTGGGCCCCCCGGGTGCTGAGGGCCCAGGTCCCCAGGGTGTGAGGGGAGCCCTGGGGTCCTCGAGCCCTAAGAGGAGCCGGGGCTCCCAGGCCCTGAGTGGGTCTGGAGGGAGGACCTTTGCCTGCTGCCCTCTCCCATTGTGGAGAGGATGCAGACATCTCCCCCGTTCCCTCTGTGCTGCCCCAAGCCTCGGTGGAGTCTGCAGGGAGCTGTATCCCCCTGAATGGGACATTCATCCCCACGTTTTTCCCCATTAGGACACCACATCGCCTGTGCGTGACTGCCAGGAAGAGGTCTGATGTTCAGCATTGGTCCCACACTAAACACTAAGCGAACCCCTAAAGTTTCTTCTTCCTCACAGACCTCTTTCCTGCAAGCCCGGAAGCTGACATTAGCTGATTTGATAAATCAGTTCCTGACTGCAGAATATTCCCTTACTTATGAAAAATTATAATAGTTGAGTCAGATATTCAGCAGAGAGACCTGGGTAGATCAAACTCTTTTTTAAATTACAATATCCGAGGTTTGAGATCACTGCAAGACCTGAGGAGACTTTTGAAATTCTCCTGTGCTTAATACACTACGGTTCTGTTGGAGACTTCACTAGGACAGATGGCATACTGCCGCCTCCCTTGGACTCTGCTGGGCAGTCATCATCCTGCTGACACTGTCTTGTTGGCTTACAGTCCGTAAGCAATGTGTGCAAAACATGGAGATTTCAAAATCAATTTCAGGGAAAAAAACCAGAACCACAAGGCTTCATCATGACATAGTGACATTTTGGTGCAATGACCCTGTGCCCATGAGACTGCATTTCAACTGATATGTGTTTGTGTATCTTGAGTGAATTAATTTTGCAAAACCAGTCAATTCTGTAAGCTATGTCAGATCTTTTCTTTCCATCCTTTATAATTGAGATGGACATCCAGAATTACACAATGTGCCACAAATTTTTTTTTTGTAAGTAGAGCAACAACACCCGTTGCAAATTTGCTGACCCCTTCCAACTAAGCCGAGCAGATCCTCTGCCCTAGTGATGCACCAGGTGATTCTTTTTGTTTCATGACTGAGTAGTATCCCAGCAGTAACAATGTGAATCACTTGAGGGACAAGGTAATACTAGCAATGTATTTTTAACTACATTTCAAATTAATTTGGCAAGGGGAGGCAAGAAAGCAAGTTAGCTACTATAACCAACAACTGCCTGCTTATAGCAAGAGTTTAGGAGCCACTGATTTGGTGTTCAGTAGAGTAAATTTTGTATCAGAAATCCTGTATTCTAGTGGTGAATTTGCTGCAGTCTGTGTGGTCTAATGCAGATCCCTCTTCTGAGTGCAGTTGTCTCCATTTGTAAAATGGATCAGTGATGTTCAGCTTTCTAAACGGCTGTTGTGCACTGCCTTAAATCTGTAAAATCTTATATAGCTACCAAAATAAAAGATATACTAGATTTGTTTCTGCAAGGATGATTATATTGTGAAATTTTAATGATATTATAGATAATAGTTTAAAAGCTCATCAAGATTTGTGAGATAGAGCAATAATTATTCCTATAGCATTTTCTCAGTGGAAGATTTCAATCAGCCACAGATGGATAAGGGCATTCAGATATCACGCTAGAAATTAAGAAACCCGGGGAATCTGAGGCCTGGATTTTCGGAACTGCCTTCTAATTTTCAGTCCTCAAATTTGGGACTTCATTTTTCGATACTGAGTGGCCAGCACAGACATCAGTTGGAGCTGTACATTCTTGAGTCTTGCTAAAAAATAAATAAAGTGTTTAAATCTGGACCCTCTCAAAATAGAAATATATGGACTTAAAAGACCTGCCCTAAATTTCAGAAAGAGTCGATGACACTCACAGGGATTTGTGCCCTGTCTCACTCCTGGGTGTGTGCTCAGTCCACATCCATCCGAGCGCAGAACGCTGTTTTGACGGACACTATGAACCACACTTTCCCTGCTTTATAGTTCATGGTAATGGTTTCTTTATTTAGTATATCAAAGAAAGCTGTATTAATCAGTGTTATTTTTAGTTGGAATCAAGTGCAGATTGTATATATTTAATGTGCTGAAATAAGGCAGTAAGCACCATATTGCATCTTTTACCCCTCACTAGTTTATTTCCTTACTAAACAGTATGTCTAGAGAAACCAGCTTGTGCTCAGGATTGCAAGTCACTCGTGGCCCTTGGCTCCCTCTGATCCATAATAAAGCTACAGATTGAGGGAAAAACAATCACCAACCATAAGAGGGAAAGACATGCTATTTCCTCTTCTGGAAATAGGACAGAAGCCAAGGAGCAAAACAGTATTTAACTAGTGCAGAGAAGTACCAGTCGCCAAGATCCTGTAGTCTGTGTATTTCGGATGGATGCCTCGTAAGAGTTATATAGGATTCCTACAATAGTATTCCCTATACTTGCCAATTCTACTGTTTTGATGGCAGAATCCCATTTTTATCAATAACTGAGCAGATTTTCAGTTGAATGGCCCCACAGACTATTTTCTGGACACAGCAGACTCAAAGCACATGTGATGCACGGCCAATCTGTGCAGGCATCGGGAGCCCAGGGTGTCCAGAACATGTTGTACTTGCGGCGCAGGCACAGCCGCCAGCGCGTGCACAGGAGGTCCCCCAGGACTCCCGCTGTTTTCTTCATTAAAAACGTCGGCAGGTACGAGGAGCTATGGAGGTTGTACTGCCCAGCAGGGATACTGTCCATCACCAGTAAATGGTGCAGTCCCTATTGAGGCATACCTTGTCTCATCCCAAACTGGAATTTTTCCTTATCTCATGGGGTGTATAAATAGAGAAATTCAACGTACGATTAATCCTAATAGCAAGGCATATGGAACCGTTCTACAATTTTTGTTGAAAATTGTTTTAGCGTGAAAAAGTTAATATTATATTTTGGAATTCCGATTTGAATACTAATAAAAATAATCTTTTACCTTCTTTTCTTTACTTTAAAGACTATGGAAAACACTAATTTATTTTTTCTGAGTATTTATAAAGCCACTTTAAGTGGGATAGCACATGCAACCATCTGCTCTGTTTTCTCAAGGTCTTTTAGAGGGTATCTTTTACTGAACAGTATTCCTCTACAACAGTGCAACAAATACAAAACATTAACCTTCTTAGAACTTGCATCTTTGCTCTACTGAATTTATGTCTAATACATCTTTAAGGCATTTTACGTGTCCTAGGTAAGTAGCATTATATACAGTATGTGAGTAAATATTTGAGTTCCTGTCACAGACATCATCCTGTCATTATCGACTTATTACATCATGAGCTATATTAGTCCTTGTTTGTGTGTATAAGCTGTTTCTTCATTTTCTGTTTATTAATTCTATGCTTCCTTAAATGTCCTAGACATCATTTACGTATTACCAGCAACAGTCATATATAATATACAAACTTTCATTTAAGTGACTGGTTTCTAAACAAGTAGTTGTTGCAGTTACTTTGACTTGACAAATACATAACCTAAACCAGTTGCAGACCTTTAAATATTTAGGTCTTGAAAGTCTAAGGAAAAATTATAGAATAGTAATTTTTATTTTTGTCAATACAATCAGATATGTTGCATTTGTTAAATTTCATCCAGGGTAAAAAAGGAGAGATAGCCCAAAGCAGTAGTTTCCATACTGGTTTCAGGAGAGTGGAAACTGCAGCAATCCCTTTCTGAGTTTTGGGATCCACATGGGATGCCTTAGTGGAAAGTCACAGCCTGCATGCAGTGTGTTACCTAGTTAAATTGTCAGCATCATAGCAACTCAGTTACAAAAATGTTTCAGCATCTCTGAAAATCAAACTTCGTGGAACAGTTGAATGTCTGATGTGTAGACAGCGCTGGCTGAGAATCAAGCGTGCTTTTACTCACACCAACTAAAATCTGTGCTACAAGCAGCAGCTCCCTCTCCTCTGCTCAGTGAGACAGGGCCGTGCCCGAGGTCCTGCCCGAGATGTTCTGTAACCTGCACACCAAACAGCGTGGCTGCAGATCACTTCATGCTGCTGCAAGAGCTGGCTGTGCGGACTGGCAGCTGTGGGGAGAGTGGTGCTGCTTGCATTATTTCTGGAGAGCCCGGGCAGAAGCCCAGTGACAAACGCTGCATTCTGCAAGAGTGAAAAGCTGAATCGGGGCTTGCGAGCACTTGCACATTATGAAACGCTGCACAAGGCAGGAGCGGAGCTGGCATGCACTGCACTGCACTGCAGAGAAAGGCACAGTTGGAGCAAGAAGCACTTGTCTTTCACCGTGGATGCCAACAGTACAGGATTATTATACTGTGAAGTCCTTTTGAAAAATTAATAGTGCGCTTGATGCTTCACCTTTCTGGTGAACCTGAGAATTTCCACCTGTTAAAATAACTGCTCTCGCACATAAATTTTCATGCTCTACAGACCCAAGTTTATGTCATGTTTATTGAAAGGGTAATTTGAAAGAGGCTGCCAGGAAAGTATCAAGCCTTTAAGGCATAATAAGCCCAGGGAAATTTGTTCAAATGGTGTAATGAATCCAACTTGTTAATTTAGCTCAGTTTGGTGCTTAGTGCTGGTAGTAGAGGGCTATGAAAATGAAAAGAAAAATTGGTCTAAGAGGTGTAGTACAAATAGAAGTGAAACATACAGTAAACTCCCCCAAGGTATTTATCCTTTAATCTTCTCTAATTTTAATTGCTTTTTCTAGGCTTATTTTCCTACCTGTTTTTTAATGTATTCCACATCTCAACATTACCAAGTCCTTATCTCTCCATCTTTCCTTGAAGCCTCTGGAAAAGACTTTGATGAGATCAGTAGAGATGTCACTTGAGTCATACTTCATGTGACAACTCGATAACCAGCCTTTATGAGAAAAAAACATAATATCAGAGCACAAAAGAAAGGGGCCATGAGCCCAGAGTGAGAGAGATTTATGCAGCAGGTCCTTATCCCTCAGAGTTCACTGCTCTGACACACACAGTCTTCCATGGGACTAATTTTATGTGTGATGTACAACCAGATCATCTGTCAGTTCTGCACTGATTTCTCAAGTCCCATTCAGGTTTTCTCACAGCCCTTCTTAAGGACATTTCTGTGGAAGCTCACAAGTTGAGAGGTGTTGGACCACAAAGCTGGCAATTGGACCAAAAGTCACTTCTAGAGGACCCATGGCTCATCAGCTGGCCAAGGGACCATGTAATCTCTGCTTCCATAAGAAACCAACTAAAAAGACAAAATCTTTCACATCTCTGGATGTTTGCATGGTAACATGATAACAGGGTGGAAAAACACTCATGAGCAGAAAACAAATCGCAATGGATAGACTTGTGATGTGGATGCAGCTGGGGAAACCTCGGGCAGCAGGAGCAGCTTCTCTGCTCCAGCTCAACCAGGGCTTTTCTGCTTGGCACTGTGGGAAACAGGCATATCTGTGGCCACAGTCACTGGCACTATCCAGAGCAAACTCAGAAGGGTTCAAAATCTCCACAGGGAAAATTGAGGCCCCAGGCACTACTTGGTTGAAATCTCACCTGCACAGTTGTTATTGCATGTTATTTTTGTGAGAAAGGCTGTGTCCGTGTCTGAACAATGACACAATTCAAACTGAATCAAAGGAGAGTAAATTGCCTTTTACTGCCAGATACATTCAGTGCAAAGACTCGGTATTCATTGGAGCCTGTGAAAAGCTTGGTGTGGGAGACCTGTCTAGCATTATGTAAAAGAGAATCTGATTTCCCAAATAACATACGTGCATTGTAACCACCAAATCATCTTCCTGTAGTGCCCCGTGTAAATCTCTACAATTTGTAGCTTCTCTAACAACAGCCTTACAAACCACAGCTTCCTTCAATACACAGCTTTGACTCATCTCCAGGTCAGGATTAAAAAATAGCATGTGGCTTTGTACATTAAAAGCATACATTATTCCTGAATTTTGGTCAACCTGAATTTTGGCTTTTTCTCCCGTTTGCAAGTTTTGCTTTTGCAGCTTTCATAAAGTTTTCTTCATTCAGTTTTGGCATGTTTACAGAGGAAGCTCCAAGGATTTAATCAGAAATAAGCGAAAGAATGACAGCAGATCTCATCGTGCCCTATTGACACGTTCTTTAACCTTTTTTTTTTTTTTTTGGTCATTTACACAGAAATTATACTCCTTACTCCCCAGTACTTGTGGTTTCTCCTGTAAAAACATGTTATTCTATAGAACACTGTATATTGTAAATCTTCCCAGGCAGAAATTAGATATTTCCTTATGTTTAGCACAGTAAGACCTTGATCTGGCTGGGATCTTGGAGCACAGCATAACATTAAGTGTAATAATTCTGCTATAGAAGAGTTCAAGAACCTGAAGTCAGTGGGAGCACCATCATCTGAAGCAGAAGAAGCCCTTAAACAGAGCATATCTCTCTCCTTCTCTTTCTCGTTGTCTCTGTAGACCATATTTACACTACACTCTCACCCAGCTCCCTGTAGCACCACCACCCTCCATACCCACAGCTCGTGCAGCCAATGCACACGAGCTTTTTGACAACCATGATCAGCCTTTCATTCAGCTGGAAAAAACAACAAATGACATAAATTTACTGTTTACTTTCACATAAGTTCCTTTAAATTCTTATTCGAGATATTAACTAGGTTGTTTTCAACCTATGGTTTGCAATTACTTAATTCAAGTTCCTTGGACTCGTTGTTCCTCAGTCTTACAGATACAGCGATCGTTCAGAACGAATAAAATTAGCTTTGAAATAATCAGTAATGCACAAAGATAGTGCTTCATGATGGTGCTTTTTCTTGTTATTTCTGTCCACTGAATATAAAAACAGTCGATGTTTTGCTCTCTCAGCTCATTCATTCAGATGTTTTTGTAAAACACTGACACTAGAAGCTGTCCTGCATTTATTCCATGTCTGATGTGCCCATTAGTTAAACACCTACTCTCCAGATAAATGGAATTTAGCTCCAAGCATGCAGACCCAGTCCACCAAACCCATAATGACATGTTCAAAAATCCATAAATCCTGGCTGTACACTTTCACCAACACAGCTGAAGAACAAGCCAAGCCTATAAACACCCAGAAGAAACCCATGACGAGACAAAAAAGTGACACTGAGGAATGCAGCAATATGAACCAGAGCTGCACAGCTAATTGCTGTTCAGGCATAGCTAACCTTCTGAAATGCAATCCCGAGTATGGTGCATACAAACATAGATTTCTATGGACACTAGCTGGATCAACATAACATAATGTTTAAATCTGGGATTTGAGTTGAAAAAAAAATCTAAGTTTGAATGAAATATATCCTTTAACTTTTAAATTTCACAAGATTAAAAATTGCACTGAAGCAAATTACAAAGCAGCTCATCACTGGAGAGACATGCTGAAATCAACTGCTCAGGGTAGATTCCTAATGCATTTCCCTCCTCTTTTCCTTCTCCACTTCCTGTCAGTACATCGGCTGCAGCGTGTTGGCTCCATAATGCAGAGGGTAATTCTGGGGTACACCTCCTAAACCAGCCCAGCTCTGCACTGTGCTGAGCCAGAAATAGCCCACTACACACCAGGGAGATGCACATTAGCATTTTAAAGCAGTTTTGTGTGTAACTAACTGATTTTATAAATCAGTGAATAGAGAGTGATTTGCATAAGTGACAGGATATGTGTGATTCCTTTGGATTCCCCAAACCCTACCTCATTACAAATCATGAGCCACAGTAAAATATGTAAATTTGATGTACATTTTTGTAAAATTACAGAATTGATTAATTACTTCATTTTATTTATATATGTAGATACGTTTAGCTGGGTTCAGGTGCTCCTAGTACCTGCTGAATATTTATGGCTCTGTGTAGCACTAAGGTGGAGATTTGCAGACTGTCTGGCTACTTACAGTTCTCTGGGCATGGGTGAGCTCTGACTTACCCAGCAAAGGTCATGGAGTCACTGTCTCCATCTCAGAGCCCTGCTATGGCCTTCTAACCCCAGTAGCCAAATGACAGTACAGCTGCTCCTGAGTTACTGCAGGGCATAGACCGACATATTAATGCAAACTGGAACTGAGGATTATGCTAATATGTCAGATTGTGCACTGGAGTGGGGAAACAGGGCAGGGAGCTGGGAACTGCAGCCTCAGCTGCCATCTCAGCATGACACACAGAACTATAATTCCCACCTTGAACATGGAACTTTATTATTTTAAAGGCTGCCCTGTTTATTTTTGCCTGCCCACTTGCATCCACTTTGAAAAGAGTTTTCCCATGGTACTGAGTCCCTGTTGGGCCAGTTTGGAAGGATTCTTCTCCCTCCTGTCTCAGAAGGAAGATACCCTGGTGTGCTCAGACCCACTGCTGCTGGCCCTTCAGCCCAGCAGCAGTTGCTCTCCTTGTCCCAGCTGTTGTAAACCCCAGATGATAACTTCTCTTGTGTCTTGGTTTTCTCAATAAAGCCTACACTTCTGTGCTGGCCAGAGTGGTTTGAGTGCACAGTGCCGGCACTCAGTCAGGTTTCTCCAGGTTTTTGGTGCCACTCCTACTGGTGGGATCCTGCTGTCTCCAGTGCAGCTGCCCCCAGGGCTCTCTGGGAGTCAAAGTGCCACCACGTGACTGACACAAACTCAGGAGCTGCCCTGAGGGGGATGCAATCTTCATCTGCAGCATCAGGATGCTGACAGCCTATGGAGCTGTCATGTAGTACCCATGAAATACCACCACACCTGTGTTCTCTGTCCTGATGCTCCAATTCATGGGCTGCTTCTGCTCTTAACCCAGCAAGTTCAGTTCTTCTTGCTGTTTGGAGACTTCTCTTTTAATAGTCTTTCCTGCAATTATGTCTTCTCAAAATAAATTATTGGGAAATCCTTAGGGTCTCCAGAGCTTCAGTTCACCTACAGCATGCAAATACTTACTCCCTGATCTGAAATGGTCTCTTTATCAGAGATAGCAATGGCATGAAAACTCAGCAGAATGCCAGCTGAAGACCTGGAGAATAAGAGGTTTTTGGACTTGGAGAGCTGTGCCAAGTAGCCAGGGCAAGCAGTGGGCTACCTCCCACGTGCAAGGTTTACCTCAGCTTCCAAACTGTGCCCATTGAAGATACCTTTCTGTAGCCCTGCCCTTAGAGCTGTGCTGTGTCAGTTCAGAAGGGCTCAGCACAGACAGTCCCTGGCATAACCAGGCTGGACATGCAGGTGAGCAGCCAAAAATTCAACAACACTCCTTGTTCTGAGCAGTGAGTTACAAAATACACATTCCTCGTGGGGCACTGGGAGTTGCTAAATGAGTTTGTGATAGTCTCCATAGCAATGGGAAAGCATACTAAGAAGAGAAACCACAGAGAAGATGTATGCTAGAGCTATGTCTCCTTGACAACAACCCAGGCATGGGACTGAGAGAGCTGCCTGGAGGAACTAAAGCTGGATCTTCATGTCCTCCTCTCTGAAGTGACTCAGGACGTCGGAAGGGGCTGCTTTAAATAAAAGCGTCAAACACCAAGACAAGAATAAATTAAACCACTAACACCAGGAATTACACTATCACTGATATATGTCTGGGTATATCAGTTCCTTTGCCTACTTATATGAGGTTTATATATTCATATGCTGTGAAGCCAAGTATTCAAAAATTATCAGGCTTACTCTAGGCCACGCAGCTGTCTCCAATCCTCCTGTCTCTTTGCCTTTTGAGATATTCCTTGATAACTTGACCAAGGGAGATTTTTCTTGTAGGACTCCTGCCTTGTTCAGCACACTGGGCAGATGATGCTCACTGAATTGTTGAGTCAATATTTTGTCTTTCCCTTGTTCTTCAATAGCTTGCCTCAGGCCTTCTTTATTTCATGCAGTGCAAACATACTCACAAAGACAGAATAAACTCCCTCATGACAATTTCTGCAGCAGTTATTACAGCAACAAGGTTAGATGCTACCAAACTGGAATAGTGCTAAAAATACTAGAAGAAAAAAAAAAAAAGAAAAAGAAAATCTGCAACTACAAAGGCAAAAAAGCAGGAAGCAGCAAGCCAAAACTGTTCTCCAGCTGTGCCACTCACCAGCTTGCCTGCAGTCAACTAATCCAGCTGTCACTTTTGCTCTCATTTCTCTTTCTATTTATCCAGATTTTGATAAATTCCACCAGCTCAGGAATACCGGAATGCTCCCCTCACATCTTCCTTGCTGAGTCCTCAGCCTCTTCAGGGAGATCCTGTGATAACTGTGTGCTCTGAAAAGAATCTACAGTACTTGGGGGGAATCTAAAAAATATTATTAAAAATAATACCCAGAAGGGCAGATCATCATTCAGTTTAGTGCCAGGTTCTCCCAGTGAACTTTGGTACTGATAACAGATACTGCCATATAGACTTGGGATTATAATTTAAAAACAAATTGTTGGGCCCTGGTTTATTTTTCAGTCGAGTGCTGAGTGTTAAGCAAAATCCATACCATGGTTTATCGAGTCAATGGTGAAGATAAAACAGGGTATTTCCAGGCAGAGTATCTCAATGCAGGAAGTTCTGTCACTTTTGTATTAAATTAAAATCATAGCTGAGTTGGTAGAGGTATTATTGAAATTAAATCCTATTGTTTCTCTCATCTTGCTTAAAATTAAAGGAAGTAATTGCTGTTTGATTGTTTAGGTGATTTAAAACTAATTCCATTGTTATCCTACTCTAGTTATTAGCTGACAGATGCAAACCTCCCAGGACCATTGAATAGCCATGTTCCTCCCTCCTTCCCGACTCGTCCCTGTCTTGTTGCAGTATTCCCTGGAAACTAGGAGAAGCCTAGGAATCCTCTTGCAGCAGTGTCAGCAGAGAGGGCTTTACAGTTTGCTGCCAGCAGTTAGCTTAAAAAAAACAGTAAAGAAAAATAAGAAAAAGGGAAACCACAGCCAGCACCTGGGGCTTGGCAGGCTCCAGTCTGGAAGTGACGGGTTCCCAAGACAGGAGGTGTGCTAAGGACCCCTCTCTTCCTTTATATGAGCTGCTGCTGAATCCTGACAGGCCATTCTGGACCCCAGTTTGCTCCTGTGAGAGGGAAAGGGCCACCAAGGCTTAAGGAAGAATTTCCTGAGAGCTGGGCTCATCCTACAGATGTAACTGCTGGGACAGTGTAAAGTACAGCTACACTGACGTTGGGCTCAGCCAGCACATTCTCTGCTAGCAATCTATGTTATTACTCCCTTTGATCTTTCTGAGCATATTTTTCATTTTCTGCACAAAACAGTGGATTCGTGTCGTAGTTAGCTCAAAGCTGCACATGCTGCCCCTGCTCCCTGAGGAAGTTTTTCTTCCCAAGACCATGATGTCATCAGTGATTTGGACCTGGCTACTCTGGACACTGTGTGCAGGCACTTGTGTGCCAAGTGAAAAAGAACAATGGCAAAATATCTCAGAGGCTGCCAACAAGACAGACCGCGGTGTGCGGGGTGCCTGCCTGGGAAGCCAATTAAATACATAGCACTTGAGGAGAGCTCAGAATGCGTTCAGAGGGAGAGCCAGTCCCAGAAGAGGCAACACATCAAAAAAACAGAGGGGATTTCCTTAATGCCTTTTATCCATGTGAGCAAACCTGACAGTCTTCATAAGCCCTGGCATAGATCTTGCTCGCGTTGTGTGAGTAATACCATTTGTCTTGTGGCAAGAATGACTCTGTGTCTGCTTTGGTTCAGCCTCGCAGCTCACCAGCACGGGGTGTCCTTTGCTGTTGCTGCAGTGCAGGCAGCTCTGGAGCAGGGAGCAACAGCCTGAAATACAGCTCAGCGATTCCGCACGGCAAACACGTGGAGTGCAGCGGTACCGTCCGGGCTCTGGGGGTGGTTCAGGCCCCTCAGAGGTCAAATATTCTCCTTGAAATGAAGGGATTCAATGCACAAAGATGAATATGGCCCAGCCTGACACAGTGGCAGGGGTTCTATGCCTCAGTTGGCTTCAGTTGAGCTACAGGTAAACAGCACAAGAGGGTGTGTGTTGGGAACATGAATGTGAGTCCACAGAAACTGCCTTTTCTCCTCCCTTTGCTTTTCAGCATTTTTTTTCTTTAATTGAAACAGAAGATTTGAAAGGGGAACACTAAACGAATCAACAACAAACTCAGCATAAAAGAAAGTATTCATGAATGTCCCAACCTCCAGCTTTGTAAAGGATCAATATTCATTCCGTACCAGATGTGGCAAGTGTAACAGTAGCATTAAGTGCTACTCAGGATATTATTAAACTATCAAATAAGAGAGGAAATTGGAATACAATTGCTATTGCAGGCCACAGACAGATCTCAGCCATGTGTGGAAAGATTTTCACTTACAATAAAGGACTGTGGCAAGGGAGAGCAAAAAGCTTTTCACTTAGCAGGGTGATGGAATTGCATAGGGTGTTTGGTCAAAGGAATATCCACTCCCTGGAAGTCAGGGTCTCCCCTATACAGTCCCCTAACAAGGACTTTGTCCCCATACCTCTAACACAAGTACCTTGCTCTTCTGTATGACATCTCCAGCAGTTCCTTCAGTATATATCAAGTTTATTTTTTACTCTAAGCTGAAACAAAAACATAGTGCTGCAGCAAAACATCAACACTGAGCTTGAGCTCCGCAATACAGTCTGGGCTGCATTTGTTTGAAACAGCAGCTGGATCCAGATTGTGCAAATTGCTTAGGTCTGTATAAAAAGCCAAGGTGTAAGCCTTGCAGCAGATACCTCTTGTCCAAAATATATTCAAAGTTGTCAAGTGTGAGGATGAGCCCTGTCACAGAGAGAGCACAGACTTGAATGGCTTCTGGTGAGACACTGACAAATGTGAAACGAAAAACTGAGTTGGAAAGTAAATGAGCAGAAGCAAGTCAATACGCTGCCTGTCAGATATAGAAGTGATTTTCGAAGTGATTTTCAAAGTGATGACAGCTGAAAGTAAAAAAAAAATACATATTTTTTACAGATGCAGAGTCCCTACCTGACACAAATTCATTGCAGCAGTGGAATTACCCTAAGGCTGAACCAGGGACTAGGGGGTTCAGATGATAACTTTTGACAGATGAGAATTTCTCCTTCTCCCCCAAGAAGACCAGACCAGCAGCGAGCACACCCCAAGGACTGCTCCACATGCTGGAGGCTCTCAGCACTGGCCAGCCTGGGGACCCTACTCCTATTGAACTCCATTGATTCAGCATCCCTGCTATGCATTTTCTTACCCAATTCTAGCTCTCGCTGTGGGACATGTCCTCCCAGCTCACGACCCACATTGGAGACTCAGTGTGGATACATGTGGGACTGGTGGCATAACAATGCTAGCTGCCTCTCTCTACTGAGGGTGGGCTTGCAGGGCAAAACTCTGGTTGTGCTGAGAAAATTCAGGGTTAATTGAGCAGAAAGAGATGTAACAAACATGTTTAGGTATGAACAAAAGCAAATGGCTGTGCTATTTTTTTATCTCTCTTCTAGAAACCTTCCCTGACTCACTATGTTTCAGTGGGTTTAAAAGCCAAGTTCTACTTTTTCATCACCTAAAACACCACCTCAGCACCTGCTGGGGTGCCAGGGATTACAGTGTCTGAGAGCTCCTTCTGATAGGAAGCTCACCTGAGTGCCTTCCACCGGCAGGCTGCAAAATCACGTCCCCTTACACAACCTTTTTTTGTAAAGCATAATACCAACTTTCCCACCAGCTATTGTACCCTGGTTTTGTTCCCAGGCACGGTCCATGACCCTGTAGTTTACAGACATCAGGCAAACACCTCCAGCCACTGAACGCAACAAGCTTGCCACGGGCCAGCAGGGTCAGCTGTTAGTTGCCACCCACAGATACTATTACAGACCAAGACGGTGAGCTCAAACCCGCATTAATTTTCTTTTGATGCCAAGTAGTCCGGATGAGGCTATCAGCCCCCTCGCACCTTGAGGAGCAGATCCCAGCACCTCTCGGGTTGCTGGGGTCCCCCGGGTCCCCCCTCGCGGCCGCAGCTTCAGCAGAAGCTGGTGTGGAAGGGCTCCCTCCTGCCATGCCCGTGCAATTCTTACTGTCATCAGCAGATGGCCAAATATTACCACACATACATAACATTTACATCCAAAAGGGCACATAACTGGGTAGAAAACGCCTTTCCTTGCCAGAAGCATTTATTTATAAAATGGCATATGTACACTTGGCATTTACCTTTCTATATGCAACATTACCAATTGTGTGACAAATGGTGACACTCATTTCCTTTCCCACTCCTGACATGCTTGCCAAAGTAAAGAGCATTATGCAAACAAGTAGTAGGATAAAGCTCTGTCCTAAACCACCTAAACATTGTTTCTTATTTCAAATTTATTTTACTATGTAGAAAAAAACCCCAAACCTGGACCCAGCTGCAGCAAAGCCCAGGTCATCAGTAGCTGGCAGCAGGTGGCAGAGCGAGAGGCATCTGGAATCTGAACACAGAAAGTGTTTCATTAAACACTCAAAAGGCCCAGTGAGGGGTTGTGGTGGCAAACTCATAGGTTTATAGTTTTAGCTGTTTTGAAGAAAAACACACAAACCTGTTCTCCCACTGTCTCATGAGGGTGGAGGGGCTTTGCCTGCTTTAGCATTGCACAATGTCTGAAAATAATCGATATGGGCACGAGCACTAATGTGACTAACAGGAGAAAAAGCCAAGGAATAACCTTTCCAGCATCACCTCGGGGCATGCCTGTGCAGACAGTCGGTCGCAGGCTGGGTGGATTCAGCCAGGACACGTGCCAGACAGAAAACAAGCTGGCTGTAATTGCAGAGGACTAGGAGCAGAGACACAGCAGCACTTGATTCTCCATTGCCTTTTTGGGACAGTGGCAGAAACACACACCTGCGTTTCACTGCTTTGCTCAGGACTCTCAGGTCATTGCTGTTGTTGTCTGCCAGATCCACCTTTCCCAGGGTTTGTTAGGCAAAACAACTTAGTGACTGGCTCCACATCCTGTACTGTACATCAGTTAAAGAGGACAAAGTGAGAAGGAACTGCTCCATCACTCAAACACTCTTTAAGGGAACAATTTTCCTGAGATGCTGAGCTTTCAGTAGCCCAGGAATTGCCGTTTCATCTTTAAATGATTAAAGATTACTCCAGGGTGCCAACCATAACCAGACCAAAACACCTCTAATTTGTAGTACTTTTACTTTTCCTCAGACTGTTTGAGCTCTGTGCCAGCTTGACAGCAGCTACTGGGATGGCCCTTGGTGTCACCATCACTTGCAGGAAATGCATGACTGTCCCATTCTCACACCCTACTTAATTTTTGACTGACATTTACCAAGAGTGGTGGCCTATAACTCTCAGTTACATGAAGGATGTAGGATTGCTTTCTAAAAATCCATGATCTGGGGACCAAGCTGGTGGATAAGGCTGAACTCATATTTGATTTCTGCCTTTTGCACTAAATCAGTAATGCTGCAGGTATAAACACAGAGCTTTCATCCTGGGAGCTAATGCTCACATGTCTTATCCCTACCCACAGCTTGGGAGGGATGTAAAGATGCTCCAAATGGGATCCTCGGTGTAAGACACACAGCAAGCATAAGCTATGCCAGATGAAATGGGGTGATATTGAGAGGTCACTTCCCTTGAGTAGGGATCTGATCCCTGGTTTGGGTGCTGCAGGACTCCTCCTGGCAAGCTTCCAACACACAGCAGAAACCCTCTTCTGACATCAGCGTTCCAGCCCCAGTGCCTGACAGAGACCTTCTGTCCCACAAACAGCATCCTCCTGAAATAGCATGTCTTTGCAGTGACACATCTCTCCCTGATAACCAGGCAATGGGTTAGCGAGGAGATCCCAGACCTCCACTCCCTCTCTCAGCTGCCCAAATCAAGCACCTTCCCAGTCCCACAGCCCTCCCCCTGCTGCCTTCCCCTTCCCAACACCTCCTTTGCCTGTGCTCAGAGCCCTGTGGCTCCACATCACCACTCTCCAGCTTGGACACACTCCCAGACATATCTGGTCACATATGATGAGGAGATTTGAGTGCAGGAACAGGAGCTGCAGCATGTCCTGGGGGGTCTTGGGCACACAGATATAGGACAACCCCAAAATGCACACACAGCCTCAGCCTGATTTTTCGAGTTTATCAGATTATGCTCAATTTCCCACTTAGTGCCATCTCCAGTTTTGCTCCATCAAGCTTTTGATCCCTCTTGATGAATATTGTTTGCACTACCCTGGAATGCAAAAGGGATTAAAGGTGCTAATGAGGTGCTGCTATCCCCAGCTATGGCCCTATGGCCCTGCTGAAAAGGTTCTTGTTCTACAACAGCTCAAAAAAACAGAGAGCTGAGGGCCAGACCATGGTCAAGGATGGCATTAAGGTGGTGGATGTTCCTTTCTGCCCATTCACGATAGCCTGTTTTTGCCACATGGTCTCTGCCTGTCCATTTGTGGAGGCTCCTCAGGGCAGGCACGTGGCTGAGCCACACTGGCTGTCCCTTGGCACAGTGACCATCCCAGTGAGGCACCGTCCGACACCACCACTGAGCAAGACCATCCCTGCTGTCCGGAAAAACCACCTTGTAGCAGCAGCTGCAATACTCTGCCTGTCGGAAGGCTGTGGTGGTCTTACGTGCAGATAACACTCTGCCAGTGGCTGGGACGGGCTTACAATTGTGCATCAGCTTGGGATCCTGCCATTTTGGAAACCAGTCCCTAAAAGTCCTGTTTCTTGTATTTTTACCTGCAGTAACTCATTTCAGGATTTTCCCGCTTTAAAAAAGAGCCTGTTAGGGCATGGAAAATTAAAAGAAATCTTTTTTCAGCTTAATGTATTTACAGAGCTATCAATTTGAGCAGATATAATTTAAGTACCAAACTTTTGAATTTGAGAAAATAACTCCCTTTGTCCCCTGAGAGCCCTGATTATGATTGAGGGTATCACTGATTTTACAACGAATATAATTCCTCTCTCACACACCAGCAATCCTGGTAGGCAGCTTTAGACACATGCAATTCTATATATGTCAGAGAAAACAGATCATCTGAAAGTACAACGGCTCACCAAAGAGTAAACAAAGCACCCGCCAAGGTTTAGTGCACCGCGTTTCCTTGGCTGTGAGCTGGGGACTTCCACAGAGGCGTATTTTGAGCCCAAGCCCTTCTTCTGATGCCTGTTCCCAAACACAGCAAACCCAGAGGGAAAGGCTCTGCTGTGCCAGAGGGGTGAGTGCAGGACAAGGGATGCCAGACCCCCTCGAGCCAAGGGGTTTGTCACCTCTGCACTCAGGGGACATCAGCCGCTGGGGCAGAAACCCCCGGCCCCGCAGGTCTGAGAGCTGCGTGATCTGCAGGCTGTGACTGGGAGGGACCCGCAAGGAAATCTCCGCACGTGTGCGTTCACAACGCCTGCTCCCATCCCCATCACGCCAGCGCGGCGGCTGCTAAGCAACTAAACCCGGCCAGGAGGCACTTTTGAGATAATGCTAAAAATAGTCCCCGGCAGGCGAGACAGCGCCAGCAGCCGTAGCCGGTGACGTCAAGTTCCTTATTGCTGCCCTCCCTGTCGTTGCCTGCAGACTCCGTGGATGACCAGGTGAATTCCTCCAGGCCTCCCCAGGGACCAGCATCGGGGCAGGGATTAGCACTGCTCCCATGTGTCCAGCCCCAGCCTGCACCCAAAGCTGGGCACAGCCCCAGCAGCATATCCCTGGTCCTTGGGGGAGGGCATCAGGATGGCCCCTTCTCTGCCCGTCTTGAATCCTTTCCAGAGGAAGGAATGGAAAGCAGCCCCTGGGCAAATCTAGTGTTAAAAGGAGCAATTTGATTAAACCGACAAAATCATGCACACCATTGGAAATGACAAATGACATTTACAACTCCACTGCAAACACGAGGCAGAGCATACACCTCCCTCTGTCTCTCCAGTCTGTTGTTCTCAGCTGCTGAAATCACTTTTGTAGCTAGTCTGTACCAAATCCAGTTTGCATCTGTCCTCGCACAGAGATGGCAGAGAACAGAAACCCAAACACAGGAGAAGGTGCCCATATACTTTATGCAGCAGTGTTTGAATTTCTAGGTCCAGAAGAGAGAGAAATGGGAGGAGGGAGCCCTGCATTTTAGCTGTTTGGGCCCAGCACATTGCCCTCATCTCAAGAGCAGAGCCTCCTCTCTCCACCAGCTCAGTCCTGCCCAAATTGGGCCACTACACCTTTTTTTGGGAGGCATAGTTCAAACCACACCAGGACCTCATCCAGTGCAAGAATCACCCCCCTTCATCCACCTCTCCTCTCTTCTGGCTGCAAGATATTTCCTGAGCACACCCTTCCTCCATGCCTGCAGCCTCTCTCCAGTCCCTTTAGCCACATTGGGGAAATTATCAGGGTGAAAAGAGCCCCCCAACTCTGTTTCCCCAGGGGTATTTTGGCCCACGTCTGCTTGCACAGAGCCCCATGCTGGGCACCCTGGGTTCCAGCAGGGGTGGGATTGGGGGAGCCTGCTCCTGGCAAGAAACTGGGAGCAGGGAGGGTTGATTAGTCACAGGCATTGAGCAACAATCTCCTTCACCTCCTTGCAACACCAGCTACAGAAACAGGAAAGTCCAGGCAGGTGCCACCCCACATTTAAGGATGACTTCAAATAATGTATCAAAGAAATGTGTTTTACTCCTGGAAATACCACTTTCTTTTAAAGCACTGGCCCAGGGTTACAGGGAACTGATAAACAAAGTTGTTTGAGTAAAAATAATCAGCAAGAGCCCCCTGCCTCAAACCAGCAAAGAAGTACCCCAGCAACCAGCAAGGCCCTGTGACACCCACACAGGGATGCCTGTGGGGACTGGGACAAGTGTAACTCAGTGCTGCTGGTAACCCAGGCAAATACTTTTACCACACATTCTCCAGTCTCATCTCTTTTTCTAGTAAAGCAGCACTAAGCCCTTGAGAGCAGACTTACAAATCTCTGCAGCAGGTCCCACTTGTGTTGAACGTACCAGGGATGGTGCTTTTCCTTCTCCCTTTAAGATGTTGTTAACAACCCCAGGGTGCAGCTCTCATGGCAGGTGATGAGTTTCCACCTGCAGCCCACACACATGATGTGAATTGGCTCCTTCGGTTACTGAGAAAAAGTCCCTGGAGAAGGGAGCAAGATCTGAAGAACAGAGGTGGCTCCCAGCTGGCACTGACCTGTTTGCTCTTTCCAGAACTCTCCTTCCTGCACATGAAAACATACTCAAGTGGAGGAAGGGCAGAGCTAGAAACCAAAGTTTGAATTCCACTGCAGAGAAAAATGGCCTCTCAGCAGCTGGGCTGTAAATTTCCCACTGAGTGTAAGGGGGATGGAGGTGCATATCTTCCAAATACCAATGTCTTTTTCCGTGGGAGTAAAACCTAATTGATCTTTAACATGCAGCACTTAATTTCAATGCCTTTTGTGCATCAACACTACCAGCGAAACAAACACCAGATTTTACTAAAATGAGTGCGTGTCAACATATTGGTGACTCACACCCACACCCAGTTGCAGAGGGAGGCTCTGAATTTCCCAAAAGCTTTCTGTTTCAGCGCTTTTTATCCAGCAGTGATAGAAATATGCCAGCTGGAAATCCTGATGCATCCCTGGTCTTTCTTGCTCTTGCCCTGAAGCTGAGGTTTCAGTGTGTTTGGAAAGAGATTTCCAAGCGGGAAATGCTGTATGTGGCAGCCACACATGTGAGGCATTGGAAACCTCAAGGCAGCAGTTGCCACTAAACCTTTCTACAAACCCGAATGGAGAGGGTTTAGCCAAAATAGGATGTCTGTAAACATTTTGCAGCAGGCTCATCATTATCCTTCCAGGGCCATCCCTGCCACTCAAGCATGCTGAGCACCGGGAAAGCAGATCTGCCAGGGCCCCATGGATGCCCAGGCTGTGGTTGCAGATTGCCATAGCTCCACATGTATTTGCTGCTCCTCTTTAGGGTTTAGTTTGAATGAGTCATCGTAAAAAAGCTGAGGGTTTGATACCTCACAGCTGTGAATTATAAAGGAAGATCTTTAGAGACATCTTGGCCCATAAATGTGCTTGTCTCTGCTGGTCTATATCTGAGTGATAAATGAAGCCCAAGACACTTGAAAGAGCTTCTTAATATTTGAAAAGCAAACCAAAGCCAACCATCCTTTCTAGTTTTATTGTACCATCCGTCCAACTTCTTTTGCTCTGCTTCCAAAAGCATTTGTGGCAGATGGGCTGTCTGCTGTTTCCAGCCTGGCTGGGTTTGCTGCTGGGGTTCATTCCAGGGCAGAGGCATCGGCACCGCTGAGAAGTTATCCCCACTGTGCTGGCCTCAGACCTCACCAGGTTTGCAAACCTTCTTCCTCAAGGCCAGTTTCTGACAAAATGTCCCATCAAACCAGAAAATCCAGTCTGACATTTAACTGACTTAAACTTTATGCATCTAAGTATCTCAAAGGCCGGTGCCAAGAGAATGGTGACAGGCTCTTTTTGGTGGTGCCCAGTGACAGGACAAGGAGCAATGGACATAAAAAAAAATACAAGAAATTTTCCCTCAACATGAGGAAGAACTTCTTCACATTGAAGGTAGCAGAGCACTGGAACAGGCAGCCCAGGGAGGTCGTGGAGTCTCCCTCTTTGGAGACATTCTAAACCCATCTGGACATGCTCCTGTGTCACCTGCTCCAGGTGACCCTGCCTTGGCAGGGGGTTGGAGTAGATGATCTCCAGAGGTCCCTTCCAACACTAACAATTCTGTGATTCTGTGATTCTACTACATCCAGCTCCACAAGCCATCCCTCATCTCCTGGGAAAACTCCTTGTAGAGCTGTGGTGACTCTCACAGACCTCAGGCACTGTCGACAGCCTACAGCCACCCACAGCTCCCTGCGGACCCAAACCCAGACAACGAAGAAGACCTACCACCATCACAACCCCACAGGGAGGTGGGAGGATCCTACAGAATCAAAAGCCTGTTGCTATGCTTCATTTTCCCCTTAGGCTCCACCAGAAAGTCTCTTCAATAATGTCTTTATAGCTCCATCAATCTTATTTAAACTTCAGTACAAATAAATTGTAGCACATTCAGAGTCCCATCACAGCTCTCTGACTCACCCAGTCCCAGCAGACATCGTATATTAAATTAGTTTTGGAATGTATTCAAAAGCAATTGTTTCAGCTTCTTCAGCTAAGCACTCCCCATGCTGTATGTCAGGGAAAGGAATGCAGGATGTCCACCCCGGTCTCTTTGGGCCAGGTTATGGGGTTTAACATCACACTGAACTTCTCCCCTTGTTTCCAGCTTGGCTGCAGCCAGAGGTTCTTGCTATAGTCATGTCTGTAACAATTTCCACGTGGGTCCCCATGGGCTGCAGGGACACAGCCTGCCTCGCCACGGGACGTGAAGGGATCTCTGGTGTCTGGAGCACCTCCTCCTGCTCCTTCTTGAGGGGAAGGACACTCTTCCCTTGCTCCAGCATGAGGTCCCTCCCACAAAAGACAGGAAGCTCCCACAGGAACTTGTCCAGTGTGAGTCCTTCCCACGGCTGCAGTTCTTCAAGAACTGCTTCAGCATGAGTCCCTCACAGGGTGCAGTCCTTCAGGAACAGACTGCTCCAGTGTGGGTACCCTGCAGGGTCACTACTCCTGACAGCAAACCTGCTCCAGCACAGGCTTCCCAGGGGGCCACATCCTTTTTTGGGCATCCCCCTGCCACACCTAAAAAGAGAGATTGGGACTTACAGTCTTTATCTATCATGGTTTCCTCTTCAGAAAATCAAAGGTGTACTCTTACACTGATTCAATCTTAACCAAAACATGTGGTCCTCCCTGTGAAAGCAGTTAAAGACTGAATTCCTTTCTAAAGGGCCCCATCGTTGAGATGTAATTTAGAGGCCTTCTGGATAAAAAAAAACAAAACCAACAACCACAAACAAACAAACAAACCCCCTCAAAAACCCCAAACAAACAACCCTCCCCCAAAAACAAACAAACAAACAAAAAACCCAAACCAAGTCCCATGTTTTGGCCTGCTTTGCTTTCCTGCAGCAGCAGTGAGTGAGGCTACATGCAGTGTCACCCCAGGGACTGGGGGTGCTTGAGCCCCTGTGCCCCGCAGAGCCTGGGGGATCAGTGACCTGTAGCCTGGGCAGCATCACAACAGCACATGGAGATACTGAAGTGCCAAATATGCTTCCAAGTAGCAAAAAAAAAAAAAAAAAAAAGTGTGCCTAAACTGAATTACTATTTCCCTCACTGGCTGGCAAGATAATGATCTGACACAGCTAATTAGCAAATTCCTGAGGCTGTTGCAACCCTCAGACCAAAAGCATACCAAACTCCTTGTTAATTCAGCCTTTGCTGCATGGTCTCCTCTGCCTCCTCTTATTGTGTATCCTTATCTCCTTTGACCAACAAATGGGAAACACCTTCCTATTTAACTGCCTGAGCTCTGGAGTGATTTCCAATAAGTGGACATCAGCATCAGTTTTGGATGCAGAAATCCAATTAATCTAATCTGCCTGGTTGATTAATATCTGTGAGGTTGATGTGGAGGAGGAATGCCATCGGTCAGGTTGATGCGTTGACAGCAGTGATTATGCAGGCTCACGCTTTTCCCATCCCACCGCTGTGTGTGCAGGGAGCTGTGGGCAGCAGGGAAGCTGCACTTCCCAAAGCCTGAATGGAACAGCCCAGGCTGGGGAGAGGCAGGAGCTTTCAGCTCTGCTCCTTTAACTTCAACCGCATTTGCATTCCAAAGCAAGAGGCAGAGGATCTGTGGTGACAAAGACTTCCAAGGCAAAAGGGCATCTACTGCCCTTGAAAATACTTCCGTCTGCAGCAAACTGAACTCGGTCTTCCCAGGTCCTGCCAGCAAGTTCCATCATTTGCTGGTTTTGCTGGTGTTATGGGTCATATCTGTATCCCCAAGGACTGTCAGTCAGCTCCAGCCACGGACTGACCTTTTGCTAAGCCGAGCTGAGCAAGCCTGGAAAATGACAAGTACTGAGGCTTTTCTGCTTCCTTTCTAAATCGCATCGGGCTGCTCAGCAAAAGCTGCTCCGTGACATCCATGTCCTCGAGAAATCCAGGTGTTCCCTAGTCACTGGCTGTGTGCATGTGCAGGCATGTGCTTGCACGGTGCCTGCAGCCCTGGCACTGCCTCAGGGTGCCCACTCTGCCCTGCCAAGCACTGTGCTGCCCCTCCTGCAGTCACCAGCTTGGAGTTTTGGGGTGGGCAGTGGTGTATTTGGCTGAGTACTGCCTCCTACCTGCAGGGCCATGGTGAGCTCTGGGCACTGATCATGGAATCATAGAATCATTTAGGTTGGAAAAGACCTTTAAGATTATTTAGTCCAACTGTTAACCCGGCACTGCCAAGTCCACCACTAAATCCTGTCCCAAAGTGCCACATCTACATGTCTTTATAATGCCTTGGGGGATGGGGACTCCAGCTTTGCATAAAGGAGCAGTTGGACCCCACAAACCTTCCACCAGCTCTGTGCAAGTGGGCGCATGCAGGGTGTCCCAGCCATGGATCTGGGGACATGCCAGGAGGTATCTTGAGTTCATATGGGCCAGGACACTGCGGTGCCACACTCTCCTCACCCAATGTCCTGGTCTCTGCGAGACGGGCACTGAGCTGCAGGGCCAAAAAGGTGTTGGGCATAGCCCAGCTGGGCCTGACTGTGCTTTGCTTGGATCCTCACTGAGCTGGGGTAGGGAGGGGAAACACTGGCCTTGTATCCACAGGGATGCTCTGGCAGTGCCGTGGTGGCAGAGGAGTGGCCAAAAGTTCAGGGGTGGGGGGGAGGCCCAAACCAGACCTTTGCTTTGCTTCCTGCTGCAGAGTCCCCATAACACTATCACAACGGTTCCACGACACTCAGACCTTCAGGGACTGCCTCTGTGGGATTTGCCAGGCAGGAGCACTGGGCTGCCCATCACATGGCTCCTCTTTCCCAGTGTCCACTCGGGCAGACTCTGCCAAATCTTCCAGTCTCCCACCCCAGTGTGGGAGCACGGCACTGCTTCTCTTGGTATTGAAAATAAAATGTAGGGTCTCTGGCTTCTGAAACCACATTTCCATCAAGCAATCATTGTTTTGGTGTTGAGGGTGGCTGGGATCAGTCCCGCTCCTGTCAGCAGCAGAGGAAAGCAGCAGATTTCGGCAGCCTGCACTATGAACCGCTGCGAGCACCATGGCAGCTGATACCGTCTGCCGTGATGACTCACCACTGTTGATTTGGGCAGAGGCAAGAAAAGCAGCCTGAAATGCGCCAGTTCGACATTCATGTTCTCAGCGATGGGCTATTAGCTCAGAGCAGGTCCCCGTCACGTCCCTCCCTCCCCCTTCTTTCAGTGCAACATCACCGAAATTTATTTTTCAATATTGGAAAAGTGATTTATTGGAGCCTTATATTTGGGAAAGCAGTTTACATCACTGCCAGAGACATCACGTTCAAATGGATCACATCTGCATCAACAAAATACCTGCCACACTTTGACCTGATAATCTCCCCAGGCAATTCTTTCTTTTTTTTCAAACATTGGCTTTATCATCATGGGAAGGATAGGGGCAACCTATAGAGCACATGCTCACAATAGCTAACAGGCCTATTGTGGCAGGGCTGTTCTCCCAAAAGCATTCACCCCAAAAGAGAGTTTGACTCAGGGTGAGCCCCCGGGAGGTATTTCAGCCCAACACCATGCAGCTGCAGCCAAATAATCGGTGGAGCTGAACCAAGGGCTAGTGGTGGGTGCTTTCGGACTGGAAAAGAGATCACACAGCACAAAGCAACCCCACTGGGGTTCAGAACATAGCACTGCAGCGTAGGTGGCAGCTCAACTCCATCCTGGCGTGGGAAGTGAGCTGTCAGATCGCATTTCCTGCATCCAGCCTCAGCAGCCATGAGCACTCACTTATATTTTTTCAATAACTTCTATTTTCTCTTTTCCTTTTTGAAGACAAAGGACTACGGATGAGCTGTTTGGTCTCACACCTACGAAAAAAAAAGGCTGCCATTCCAACAAATAATCTCTACAGCTGCTGGTAGCCTGGAGCTGTCAGACCATAACCTGTTTGCTTTGGGAAAAATCACACTGGTGGATTTTGTGGGGATGGATGGATGGAGTAAGTCATGCTTAGCTCTGGATGGTGCTCTCCAGAGAGGGATCAGATATTCTATTTTCTGAAGTTCATTTCTGAAACCTGTTGTGCCTAGTCATAGTAGTCACCATTCAATTCTGGGCCACACACACAGACGAAAGACTGTACATAAAGTAGAATGCTCACTTGTTTGCTGGTTGTAAACTCCATTTTTAAGTCCAGGAAAGTGCTAATTATGTGGCTCCAGATATTGCAGTGTGCCACTGAAGCAAACAGATAAGCCTGAGACTTTTCACTGCTTTCAGTCATTAATTTTCAAATTTGCAGGAAGTCTTTATCTATGTTGGGTTGAAGCACTAAAAATAACCACTTGATTATGTTGTTTGGAAGAAAGGGCTGCTGGTGTCCCACTACTCGGTGTGCTCTCTTGGATGCTCAGCTTGGGCTGTCAGGTGCCACAATGGTGACACCTCAGGCAATGTTGAGCATCGGTCAGGGCTTTCCCCTCGCACCCAGGGGCACTTCACAAGGTAGACGGAATAGTACATGGTAGTGGGAGTAGTGGTAAAAACACACAGAACAGAAAAGTAATGCATAAGGGACATTTTCCCAGGCAATGAGAGTTGCAGTGGGACCCGCTGTAACTCGGCTGTGCCTCCTGATTTGCATAGCCAAGAGATGGCAGCACGTTCTCACGGATGTGCCGCTGGAAACGCTCCCTCGCTCCCTGCAAACGTGAGAGGTTTCAATCTAGTGGCGAGGCACGTCGGAGGGACATCCTCCTGCCCCGTCTGCTGTCGCACACGGCCAGACTCGCGGCCGTGGGGCTGCAGCTCTGGCCCCGTGGGGCAGGGACGATGCTGCTGCCTCTTGCAGCCCCCTGGTGCTGCCCCGCCAGCTGGTCCCCGCCGAGCATTGCCGCCCACGGAGGACACGGCAGGAATCATCTCACACACACCTGGTCATCCCCTCCGGCCCTGAGCGGATGCTGGGCTGGGCATCCAGGCGTTTGCGGGGAGTCAGTGGAAGGACCTGTTCTTCAGCTTCAGAGTGTTGTTTGGGGGAGAAAAAAAAAAATAAGTTAACAGCATCCTTTGTCAAATTGTGCATCTGGAATGACCCTTCCCCTGCCCCCACACAGTGCAGCTCCTAGTGCCCTCAGTGCACACCAACTTCTTGTTCAAGTGCACCATCAGAGCTTGAGCAGAGAAACTCAGAAAAAACACTTGGTCTTGGTGTTTGCCTTTCCCAAGATGATAAATTCAGCACACGATTCCCTCCACTTGCTTTTTATCCTACCCTGCCCCTATTTCTTGCTGACTTTGTTGAGCCCTTTGGGGCACACCCTCAGGAACCGGCTGAACACTAACCTGCCAGCCCCTTCCAAGGTTCACTTCCCATGGGATCCCGCCAGGCTGTTGCCACAGCCTGGGATTGCAACCATCCCTCCTTCAATCCCAGCGCTTTGCAAAGAGAAGAACCTGAGGTTTTCTTTCAACAAGCCTGATGCAAAGCTCTGCTCTCTAATCCCTCTGAAAACAGAAGCCACTAAGAGGAGCGGAGAGCTGCGGGGACATTCGGACTCTCAGAGCAGCTCTCAGCATTTGCAGGCGCAGGAAAGGCTCGGGGTGGCGGTGCCGCCCTGCCGTGTGTGACGTGGGTACCTGCACCCAGAGGAAGCCGATTTGTATCGAGAAGCCCATCGGCGACGGGGCGTTGTGGCGCACCAGGAGCTGCACTGCGTTAGGATAATCACATCTGCAGTGCATTAAGGACGAAGTCAGGGCTGAGCGTTTTCAGTGCCCCGGGGGCCCATCCGGCAGATCCGGAAAGCCCGCAGCAGGGAAACTACCCCGGCTCTGCAATCATTTTGTGCCAAATTACGGAGAAAAAAACCTTAATTTCTCTGGGCGTGGCAAGCCCAACATGCAATCCTGCAGCCAGGGAAAGTAGAAATGGGGCAGGGCAATGATTATGTGGCTGCTGAGCCTCTGTGGGCACGCTCTGGCTTGGGTTTCTGCAGTGGACAGCCCCCTGCCACCACTACAAGAAATCCGGGTGGAGAAGAACCTGGGATAAAAGTTAATTAGTGACAGCATTAATTAGGGGCAACAAAGTGACCTTGCCTGCAAAGGCCACCGTGTCACAGCCTCCTTGCCTGTCACAACAGGGGAGATCCAAGCTGACAACACCTTCCCACAGGGCACCCACCACGTCTGGCAACCCAGAGGAGCCAGCTTCAATGGCAAATATTTCCTAAGGGCTCTTTGTTTAAAGAAAATGCATCAAACATTTTCCTTAGCATGGAAAACTTGCCTTGTGCCAGCTGCTCATTAAGCCCAACTGCTCTCTGTCCTCTGCTCTGCGAGGGCACTTCTGCTCCAGCTGCCACTCTCCAGCACAAGTACCCAGAGCAAGGCCAGCTAAAAGCCCAGAGCCAGTTATTACAAATCAAGGAATCTGGGATTTGGACCAACCGTAAATAATGACCAACAGGAAACATACTGAGAATACTTGGTTTAGTGTTTTCTGCTTGATTTCCCGCAGATCTGACGAGTTTCCATTACAGTGCTTCCCAATCCACAGGGGCAGACACCGTGTCTGCAGCTCCCGTGCAGTCACATCCTTTCCCCTCCTTTTTCTTGTCCAAGAAAATGTTGTCCAAGCATCTCTCAGGGCTGGACACTGCCCAAGGGCCCGCATGTGTGCACTGTCCCTGTGGGTGCTGCTGTCCCCTGTGGGTGAGCAGAGCTCATGTTCCCCTTTCAGGCAGTGCAGGCAAGTGATCCCTGTGCCAGCCAGGCAAGGCTCACCAGGGAGTAACCTTGGGGCAACCCTTGCAGGGGGTATTTGTCACTTTTCAGGGTTCATTTTTCTCCAACAGTTTAGTGAGGTCTGTGCAAAAAGCAAAGAGCAGGGCTTTGAGATGCACTGCCCTGGCAGCCCAGAGGCAGGGTGATGGTTGCCCTCCCTGACATGAAACCCTACTCTGTGACCAATCTGCATATCTAAAAATACCTCCCTTCTCCTTTTCCACTTCTCTTTTATGAGACAAACCATCTCAGGAGGGATCCCCCTCTCCTGCTTATGAGAATTTTAACAAAGTTCTAATAAGGAAAAAGTGTCAAGCACGAAAGCAATATGTCCTTTAAAAGTACACAGACACTAAATCTGTTGCATTAGGGTGCAGACATTTGACATATGTCATTCATTGTGTAGCTTCCCTTAGTGAGCACAGACAAGGCTACTGACACTGCTGGAAAATTCAGACATATCCCACAAATGGCATATTAATAATGAGATCTTTCAAAGGAGGATCCATGACTCATCCAAGAAGAAAAATGGGCCATTCACTGCACTGAACTCTCAACAAAACAGCAGCTTTTTTTGGGTTTCCTCAGTTTAAACCAGAAAAATGGAGAAAGTAATGGGAGAGAGGATTCAGCGGCTGCAGCTGCCAGACTATATGAGCAGTGAGAGCCTGTACTGGCACTTTGGAGTTAAAAATCCCACCCTGACAGGCATTTTATGCCTTGTATGTCTGTATGCTAAAACCAGGAGTGGAAGAACTGCAGCATTCTTCTTTATCACTCCACCCAAAGCCACAAACTCGCCAGTCCTTCCCCAAAAGTCACATCCTGGGGGTAGGACTGGAAGGGACCAAACCCACCAGCACACCGGCATGCTTTGGGAGCTCAGTCCCTGCAAGGGACATCTCTGCAGCAGGGAGCACTCAAGGGACCAGGGCAATGTGCAATGAAGGATGAATTTATTGTAGATGTAGAATAGACCCAAAAATGTCAAATCCAGGCAAGGATTTTCGGTGCCCTAACTGCATTACTGCCAGAGCAGGAGCCACTCTGCCTCCCCTGTGTGGTTGTGGGGCCCTGGGTAACAACAAACACTGACATCCCAGTCAGGCCAGGTGTACATGGGGGACCTGAGGGATCATGTGCAAAGTGGCATGCAGCCCCCCAGCCAGCTACCACAGATTGCTTGATGGAGCCAATGCAGGAAAAAGGGCAGGTTGCAAAGCTGGCATTTAAGATTTCACTAGAGCTGTTAATCTTATTGCTATTACCAAGTTATAATCACTTTCGTGACCCGGGGCCACTATCCATACTGGATTAATACATTCATCATTTGCATTCAGCATTTATTTGGGGCCATGACTTCATACAATGCTTTGGAGATTAATAAAGGCCATGGCCCTTTCTTGTAAGCACTTGCCCTCCACACTGATGAAATACCACATTTAATTGCTTTAACCCATACTTCTGATGTTTCCTTCCCCTATGTCTGCCTGTGATCTTCATGTTTGGTGCCTGCTGAGTGCAGCCCATGGCTGGTGGTGGGAGGATGGAGGCAGCTGGCTGTGATGGGGGAAATGAGGTCCAGCAGTTCCCGTGCTCCACACGGACACCTGTGCCAGCACTACCGAGCAGAGTGGGAGCCCACAAAGGTGTTACATCCTCATGTGGAAAAGCTGCACAAAACTTCTACCTACAGACCTGCCGTGATGTTCTGCCTCCTAATTTAATTATTTCAACAAGACACAAGAGCAGCTAGTGGCAAGTGGCTTTTTTCCATTAAACAAATACTTGATAAGGAATGCTGAGCTCTTAAACAGCTGCTGGGTTGTGGGTGAATTGACCAGGGCCATAGAGTCTAAACAGCATCCAAATCAAATTAATTTTGTCTTCAGGATAAAAAAAACAAGCCTTCCCTATCCTCTCCTACAGCCACCTCTGAAAGTTCCAGCCAGCCCTGCAGCACTGTCCTTTCCTGGTCATCCACAGAGAGGGCCAAATTTTGCAACACCAAAACCCAGTAAGCATTTAATCTGAGCTGTCATTTTCCCAAACCTTCAAGCCTCCATGCACTCTGGAAGCAGAGAATGGTGGTTATTCCCCTGTGAGCAGGATCACAGCCCTCCTATCTTGGCTAATGAGTGCTGCTCCTGTGGCCTCTCCAGCCATGCAGCTCTCACCTCCTCTCCTGAACACATGGGGAGATAGGAATTCCTCAAATTAACTTCCAGCTAAACCTCTTGCCTTCCTACCCCATGGCAGATTCTTGAGCACAGCCAGATATGTTATTTAAGTCCTCTCTGTGCAAGAAGAGTTTCCCCTCAAGCCTTCCCCTGTCTCATCCTTAGCCGGTCTCCCATGATGAGTCACTTGGATTTTGTTATCCCAAGCAACTGCAGAGTATAAATGGATGTCAGAGGGGATGAGCAGAGCAAGCACCCACTTCCTGGGCCAGGGGGTATGTTACTGGGGGTCTGCAGGAGGGATGCTGCTATAACACACCCACGCTCCAGCAAAGCTCCCATTCAGAAATCTGCTCAGTAACGGCACCGTCCGCTCCCATACAGCCCTTGACAAACAGGGATTTATCGGCCTCCTGACAAAGAGCTTCACAAATGAGGCAATCAGCAGCCCAGTATAATTTTCAAGAAATACAAATGAGCAAATATCTAGTTGCCATGGTAACCCCAAGAGCCGGACTAGACTTTTTTGCAGATTCCCCAATACAGCTACATTTTGCAAGCGCAGCAGGAGCTCAGTGCCCAGGACCTTGCTCGGGGACAGCAGCCAGGCATTGCTAAGCAGCATCAGCTCTTTCAGCATCAGCCCAGAACAGCCCCATCCTCCCTGGCCAGCTCCGGGGGTTCACATGCACGGTGCCAGCTGCGGTTCCTTTTTCTCTCACGTCATCTGTGTCCTTCAAGGCTGACCGGCTTTCCAAGCTGGGACCACAGCGGGAATTGCACTCCTGTCAGATCTGCGCTTTGCCTCTGATCAGTGGCAGCTCTGGCAATTTGCACCCAGGAATGAAAGTTTCCAGCCAAATCACTGAGCCCCAGCAAAGCGAAAGTGGTTAATAAAAAACATAACCACCATTTTTTAGGCAGCTGTGCTGCAGAGCCCTGTGCCAAAGGGGGACAGGGATACTTGTCCACAGTCAGCGCTCCTCACCAAGGCAGTTTTCTCAGGAAGCTTGTAAATCCTTGGCCACAAAAGAGGGGGAGACTTTTGGGGTACCAATAAGGAGCAATCAACAACAAAATGGGCCCTGACATGGGACAGCTCCTGTCCTGAGCCAGCCCCATCCCAGGCTCCCCCAGGCTGGAGGAGCCCCTGGCAGCAGTGAGCCTCTCTGAGGGGAACTGGTGCTGCTGGAAGTCTCACTGAGCTTTTGCAATTAGTTAAGGTGCCATCACACACCAGCAGCTCCCACGGTGTATAAATCCAGCTTGACTCATGCCTCTTGATGGCTGCCTCAGCCGAGCCCTTTGCCTGCCCAGAAAGAGATACATTTCCCAGCAGGTTTGTCCCTGCTGGCTCCCAGTGTCCCACTCATTCCCTGGCAGCAGCAGAGAGCAGCTGGTGCAAGGTGGGATGGGAAAACCCTTTTGCAGAACAGCAGGAATATCTCAATTAAGCCAACATCCACTGGGACCTACACAGCCAGATCCTGCATGTCTTCCCCATGCCCCACTGCTCCATCTATCCCAGCCGTGCACATTCGGGATGCACTGAAGCTGGGGAGTTTAACCCCATCACACAGATGGGCAACATAATTTATCCCAGGGGTTTGTTTTTATGATGGGCCTCGCTGCTGCAGCCAGTAAATGTCTGTAATGTACTGTCTGAGCTGCTGGAAGCCTGTTTTTTGGTCCTGAGATATTTTTGTTCTCTGTCAAAGGGAACCACTCTGCACCATCCTGGCCGCAGGGCAGGAGCTGAGCCGCTACTCAGGCAATTAAACCCAAGGGAAATGCACAAGAAAAAGCTCGTGATTCAGCTGTGCAGCCCTTATCCTCCCAGTCATTTTCAGGAGAAAAAATCTTACCAAATCAATAGAGGAAAGGACAGCTCAGCCCAGCCAGGCATCAGAGCAGTCAAGATAGTCACCAGGGAGGAAAATCCTCACCAGGCTGTGTCTGGGCAGCACCAGCACTGCTGGTGACATCCAGCTGTGACAACCACCTCCCATATCCCAACATCCAGCAGCATATCTCAGAAAATAAAGAATAATCATAGTAAGAATAAAAGGAATCAAAAGGTCAAAGGTGCAGGTAGGCCCATCTCTCCCCGCTGCCATGCCAGGGCTGGGGACAATATTGTCTGTACAGCTCAGAAATGGGGTATAGGAGGGTAAAGGCACTTGTCACAAAGAGACTATTTTGGTTCACTACCAGGCTGCATCACACACTGTCCACACTTACCCCAGCTTTCATGCACTACAAAAGAAGATGTTCAGCTCCTAAAAAAATCAGTGTCATAAAAGGACCCCCAGAAATCAATCACTTGCAAGTGATGTGCAGGAGAGTTGTGGGAAAGTCCTGCTGCTGCCAGCTTCCCACTGCCTGCACCATATAGCAAGTCAGAAGGGAGAAATTCAAGCTAACAGGGGAGTGAGGGGTTGTGGGACAAGGAGCATGGAAAAATAAAAAGTTCTGCCTGGAGAGCTGGAGTGCCTCCCAACCACCCAAATTCTGGGACCATCTGTGTCGAGGGAAAGGGCACATCCCAGCTTCCATCAAGCCCTGACCTCGCCAGATCCACTAGAAGTTAATTAAGGAGGTGAAAACTCCTGTTGTTTTCTGAATTTTATTTGATTACTGTGAAACAGAAGACACTGGCAAGGAGAGATGGTTGATTTTTAAGAAAGGACCCTGGAGCCTGAGGAGAAAGACAGGGGGGTTGCAAAACAAAGCCCCTATTAACTTTGGTCCTGACTTTCAGGTCAAGCATGTTCAGTTCTTTTTACCTGGAAATGAAGATATTAATTGGAGGTGACAGCTTTCATAGAGCTCCCCATTAGCAATATTTTTAGCCACAGTAGGGCCCAGGTCTTCAAACACTTTCCCAAGGGAAGGTTTTAACCTTTCTTTTGAAACATCTCATACCACTCACAGGGAAAAAAGACAGTTGTTTGGCTCGAGGCATACCTATCCCCAGCCGTGGTGAACTCCCAGCTCCTCTGAGCAGGGGACACAGGAGGAGCAGGGAAAAGAAACTGGGGAGAGGCAGGCTGGAGCCCGGAGCAGAGCTTGGCACCGTGCAGCAGCTCTCAGTGTGGCTCCCACCCAACCCTCCCCATAGTGATGGGCTCTGGGCACAGCCAGCCCAAAGGGACTCTGGGGGTCTGCTGTCCCCACTCCCTGTGCTGTGACTGATCTCCCACAAGGAGATGGGACGACACCTCAGCACTGGCACTCGGAACCAGGAGTTCATCAGACACGTCCCCCACCACGTTTGGTTCCTCAGACCCTTTTCTGCCACAGACAAGGTTCTACACATCAACTTCCTTTAGCTTGTTGGATCCAAGAGCTTTTTTTTTTTTTTTTTAAACAGCTGGTTTCTTTACATGCTGTTATCATTCATACATAATTTATTGTTTTCAAACGAAACAAAAGCTTCTAGAAAGCACATCCAGTGTTGAAATCTAAAACTGAAAGCTACACAGATTGTTTACTTTCCATGTAAATATATAGATAATCTGTGTATATAATATATATAAAATCTAATAAAAGTAATATAGTTTCATTTATATGTCTTATCCATTTGTATATATATTTATATAAACATTTTAATATATTTCTAAAAATACATAATCAGGGATGACAGTGCTTCATTATTTTAGAAACTTGCTCCAGCACATACATTCCACTTACAACACCACCATTGTCCCCACCAAGTTTTCCAGTTTCTCTCTAAGTAGAAATATATTTCAGCCAAAAGCTGAGCTGCCATCTGAGGAACTTCCAAGCTCCCAGTGGAGCCCCAGCCACTTACCTTATGGTATTCAGTGTGACCACTCTGGAAAGTTTGAAATGTTATATTCTAAGATGGTGACATAAAGGGGGACCAGACAATTTTATGGGGATGCTTTTACCCATCTTTGCAGGCAGTGGCTGAGATGGGGCAGTCCAGGGCTGTCCCAGCTGCTTTGGTGCTCTGAGACCCTGGGGCTTTGCCACAGCAGGAACCAAATGGACACGTGGCTCCCAGGAAAAGGCAAGGGGCCCCTCTGCAGCTCCCTCTGCACAGGGCTACTTGCAAAGCCACCTGGACTCTATAGGGCTGTGTGGGATCAGAGTTCACACCCCAAGAGCTCCCTGGGGAGCACTGGATTTATTGCATTTGACTGGGTCCAGTAGTGCCCTTGGAGCTGTGTCCCCTGAAGGAGAAGCATGTTTTTACCTCCATAGCACTGCCTTTCCCTTGGACCCTGGCATCAGCTTGGCCCCACTTGCATTCAAGCCCTGCAAATTCACCCACTTACAAGGAGGAGGGTCCCATCTCCCCACTGAGCAGTTCAAACAAGGCACATTGCAGCTGCCACAGCCACACACACCTCACAAAAAATGATTTACCTGGAATATAGAAGTACCTCTGTGGTGCCTCCTGCAGCACAGGAGGACATCAGCAAGGACTGACGGAAAGAGCATCATTTATTTCATGGGAATCAGGGTTGGACCAAACGCTACAAGCTCTCCCCACCCGGGACAGGGCTGTGAGGGTGGGCTGACCCCCAGCTGGTGTGTGTCAGCCCCTCATATGCCCTCCAGCTGATCCAGTCATCCCTAAGTAGCCACGGCCAAACCCTGCTCACCTGCTGCAGGCAGGAATGCTGCAGAGGTGTGGGGCAGTGACTGGCCCCACACCCTCTGTGAAGTGATGCTGTGTTTGCTGGGGGCCAGGCAAAGGGCAGGGTGAGCATACAGGCTGCCCCAGGGACCCCAAAAACCAGTCAGGGTCAATGAAATAAACTTTTCCATGCACCTACCCCCCTCCCCATACCTCTGTAATACAGAGCAGATTGGGGAAAAAACAGGTTTTTTCACACAAACCCTGGGGAGTCACTACTACTGGAGTCCCAGAAAGACAGCGGAGCCTCCACCTGCTGTTTGCTGTTTATTTTAGCAGAGAGAAAAATACTGTGGACAAGAGGCATTTTGCATAACTTAACAGAAAATAACACTTTTCCTTCACAGATCAACAGGCAAAAACACTTCCTACACATGGCTATTTTTTGGTGCTAACAGTTTGATGTACTGGTAAAATCATGGGCTTCCTCTAACACGCTGTGATAGTTAATCTGAAACCCAAAGCCAGACTTGGGCTTGGAGGGCTCCTTTGCTGTTGAACGTAGCTCCCATCGCTGTGGAGCACCAGGTTCACCCCCAGGGCACTCCCAGGAGGGATTTTCCAGCCAGGGGCTGTCTGGGGTTGCCAAGCAGTCCCATGGCTCTCACAATCCATGCCATGTCCTGACTTCTCTTCCCTGGCATGGCTGGAGAGGTGACCCAAAATGAGGGGGAGCACGGGCAGCACCAGCAGCCTCAGTCCAGGGCCAGCGAGGGGATCTTGCAGACGAAGGGGAAGGCTCTGCCACAGGCATTGTCATTCCAGGAGCGCAGTGCTACCCCCCAAAAAAAACCAGACATTAGCTGAAAAAAGGCACAAGGAAGTAACTACATACCACCCTTGGGACCAGGACCTCCTGCCATTATGGGAGGCTTTCCCTGGGTGTGCTCCCATTTGCACCACTCCCAGCCATGCCCCCTCCCAGCATTCCCCTCCCCATCTGTAGGGGATCCTGGGCCCCAGCTTGGACATGGTAGTGGAGGAGTAGCTGCAAACACAGTCCTGCACCCCCAAAATATATCAGGAGGCTGCCCATGGACAGGGCATTTATGTATGTCTGGGGGTCTGGACACAACTGGCTGGTCTCACTGGCAGTGAAGATGTGAAGTGGGATTTTTGCACAGGCAGGGTCTTGTCCCACTTGAGCAAGATTCCCTGGCCTGAGCGTGGGAGAGAAAAGGTGGCAAACCAATGGGTGTTTCCATGAGCCTCCCATGTGGGATGGAAAATGAGAAAATTTGACCTTTGGCTAAATTTGGTAATTCTTCAAGGCAGCTGATGTTCCTGCCCTGCTGCTGCTATGGAAGAGGGAGATGGGCTGTGAGCAGCAGGAAAACGAGCATGTGTCTGTGTGTGTCTCTGTGTGTGTGCGTGTGTATGTACACGGTGAAAAGGGAAGATATACCCCTTCTCTGTAATGAAGAAAGAAAATAAGACTAAAAAATTGAAATGAAATCCTCTGCCTGCCTCCAAACTCTTCAGAAAAGCAGGAGCTGCGGTGCATTGAATTTATTGACATGCAAACAACACTGAAGGTGCCCTCAGTACCCAGTGCAGCACTCACCACTGCTGTGTCTGTACCAGATCTGCACACAGTCCTCCTCCTCCGGGATGGAGTGGATCCCGTCGTCAGGCTGACTGCCATCCCAGTAGTGGTAGTCGTAGGAGGAGCCGTCTGTCCACTCGAAGTGACCCTCCTGGCATGGGATGGGTGGAGAAAGGCCGTCACCGCAGACCCACGACTGCAGAGGGTGAGGGGCCCACTCCCTTGGAGACCCCATCTCCATCCCCAGTGCCACCCAGCCCAGGGACATGGGGAGAGACTGTCACCACTCAGCAGAGGCCAAACACCTTATTTGGGTTTTACAACTGAAAACTTCCAAGGACAGCCCCAGAATTCACAGTGTTCTCACCAGAGGAAGCCCAGAAATTAAATCCATATTTTCTTTTTTAACACCCCCACCCAATTCTGTGTTCCTTTTCCTCTGTGTTCCTTTTCCTCTTTCTTTTCCATTCCTTTCTCAGTATCTGTGAAAAATTTGCTGACACGGGACTGTTCTCCTGATGTCTCGATTTTTCTTTCTAACATATTAGACTATATATTTTCAACATGTCAGCTTTGAAAAGTCACAGAGTATCACAAGAGAGCAATGGAACTTGGTGATTTTTGACACTGGAGACCTTTTCAGTTTATCTGCTCTTCTTGAACAAGCAGTACAATACTCTTTCTATTAATCCAGTAATAAAATATGAATAATTATTAATTATTTATATTCATGTTAGTAGCACTTTTAAAAGCAGACTGGAAGGGAAGAAATGACAACTTTCTCCACGCACTGCACAACAGATCCTATGCCACCACCTGGTTAATGGGGCTCTAAGGGGCAAAGGAGAAAACCAAGTGGCTTTACAGGGGGAAAACGCAGAGAGGTGAATTTTTCAAAGCCATTTCCCACACGATTTCAGAGAGCTCTCACCTCACGCAGGTCGTTGAGTCCCGTCCAGATGTCGGTGGGGATGCCGGGCACGCGGCTGTTCACCAGGTCGTACACAAACACGTTTTCTTCCCAGCTGGCAAAACAGAGCAACCCAGAGCCACCGAGGGGGTATGTCAGCAAATGGTCAGGAGTGCCCCTAAGCATTCCCCCTACCACTGGACCCATGGCCAAATGGGTCCCTCTCTTCTAATTACTACTTTCCTGGGTCTAGGCAAGAGGAGTTGGTGAGAGCTCAGGGAGAGGGAATGAGAGAAAAAGCCTGTGTAATCATATTGCACTTCCATCCCTTTTTCAAGAGTAAAAAACACAGTTTGTGGAAATTTAGGGAATACTATGCCAGTTTTCCTGCCAGTCCAGGAAAAGACATTTTCTATATCACCTTTGTGTGCCCAGTGCATCAGACTTGACCAGGTCGCTGCTGCAGAAGGATGCTTAGGCTGGAACACGAGGCTACAGCTGACAGAGAGATTGTGCTGTGGGAATGGGACTTTGTCCCCATTTTCCTTCCTCCCCATGCTGTGATAACATGTTTCTGCACCCCTCACCTGTGGATGGAGGCCAACTTGGCTGATCTGATGCCAATGGAGAACTCAGCACAATAGAGGTCGGCTTCAGCCCAGGTTTTGTTGATGGGGAAGTACCGGTAGCAGTGACCTTCGTACTCCGTCCAGAAGAGCGGGCAGGAGTAGGCATGGACAGGCTCTGGCATGGCTGGGGGCAGAGCAGAAGACAGCTGGTGGTGGTGAGGCAGCATTGCCAGGCAGCTGAGCAGGCAGTGGAGGCAGCAGTGCCCAGCCCTGCTCCCCCACCTCATGCAGGCAAGTAACTACCAAACACACACATGGAAAAACCAATCACTGCGAGCGCTGTACAAAAGTTTGCAAAAGCGAAAACACATTTTGCACAAGTTGTGGGCTTCTCAGCTTTAGCATCTGCCTAAACCAGGAGGGATATTCCAAGCCAGCTTGACATCATTTTCAAAGAGGGTGCTTAAAATAAAGGCACTAACATTTGCTACTGAGGAAACCAAGATAAGGGCTCCTCTCACCTCTATCAGGCACCACCAGAGTCACAGTGCTGGGATGGGAGCTGACAGCCAGGGCTGCGGGGTTATGGCCGTGTTCTGCCCTCCTGCAAGGACAGCCTGCACTTCCTCCCTCCAAGGAAACCCCCTCACCATCCCTGTCCCTGGATGCAGCCATGCACGTACGCACATGTTGGATTTCAGCCCCATAAATAGCCGGGCGAGGCGCGCGTGCCGCCGGGAGCGGTGCCAGCCTATCTGCCTCCCACCACGAGATAAGAGCTGGGGCCACGGACCTGCTCATCATCCCTTGACACTTTTCAGCACAGTGGGGAAGTTGCCCCAAAAGAGGCCATTGTGGGGGCAGGATGTCTTTCTGGAGCCTTCACAGTTGCCGCTGTGTAAACACGGCAGTGGTGTTAACATGTTGCTCTGATCTCCTCCGTGCCTGCTCCCTGTCACGCATGGGGAGGATGCAGCACACACCACACCCTCCCCAGCATGAACACAGGTGGAACACCCAAATCTTGGGGCACAGAGGCTTAACTCTCTTAGCTGCTGGTTTTTGAGCCTTGGGGCATTGCCAGCTCCCCCCAGCCAGTTCCCACATCCCCATGGAGTCCTGGTCTGGGGTCAGAGCTGCTGCTGGAGTGAGCAGGGCAGTAGGCAGGGCGGGCGTGCAGGGGTTGAGAGCAGACATCAGATGCCATCAAACTATCCAAGCAGGTAACAGGCTCAAGCCTGGAAAGGTCAGGGTGGTGCTACAGGGCCTCCAGTACTGAGAGGCTGTGGGGAATGGCTTTTCCCAAGGGTGGGGAGAACAAAACCCTGCCAGTGGCAACGAGGGATGTGGCCACAGCAAGGGAAGCAACAGCACAGGCAAAAGGAGAGGCAAGGTGAATCCAAAGCAGCTGTGTGAGTGTTCATGGAGCCAAATCCTTCCCTGTGCCAGTGCTGGCAGCTCTGGGTGATAATTTCATATTTCATCAGCTCTTTCAACATGGGGATCTCTGAGTGTTCTACAAACAGCCAGCCCCCGGGTCCCTGCTGTCACAGCTCACTCCCAGGTGACAAACCACAAATGCAATGAGCCTTTTTTTCCTCCTGAACAAGGCCAAGTCAACTGCCAGGCTCTGTGGGGCTGTCGCCCTATCAATCGGCCTCAGGTCCTCCAGCCATCCCTCCAGAGGAGCTGAGGCTGGAGGCAGCTCTGCACCCCACAGCAACAAACCCTCGAGGGGCTCAAAGAGCTCTCCCATCCTCCTCAGCACTAATTATGGGCTATGGAGGAAAAAGGATAAGGCATGCTGGCCTGGAAGAGCAGCATAGCTTTAGGGGAGGGTGGCCAAATTGTAGCCAGCTCAGTGGCTATGCAGGGTTCAGCTCTCTGGTTCACACTTGGCCATACCTGCATTGGGAAAAACCCTAGAACAGCCCTAGGAAATGCAAATTATTTTATTGTAGCAATGGAGCAGGACCAGAAACTCTGAGAGCTGATGTGATTCCCCGAGAGTCAAGCACTCCTTCCCTCGTGATGCTGGCCAAGGTTCCCAACCTCCACCAAACACAAAGCAGAGCAGGGGCAGAGGGTCAAACCTACAGGATGAGGCTTCAGCTTCACCACCAGGTCACGGGTGAGACTTGTACCCCCATTCAGGGCAGGGCTGGGATCTGGTCCTGGCTCACAGAGACTCGAGGTTGCTGTTCCTTCTTGTGGAGGGCAGCGAGAGGTCTGCGCCAGACAGGCACCACCAGCAACTGGGATTTTATTATAGCGCCTCGACAAACTCCTCACTTCTAGCAGCATGGTGGCAAAATTCACAGGGCTTATCCCAGCAACATCCCCAGCAAACGGAGCCTTCACTCCTGAGTGCTAATTGCAGTGGGCGTCCCAGTGTCCTGGCTCAAAGACGGGTCCATCAGCACCCCGACTGCCAGGCAAAATCACCCTCCTGTTTGTTCAGAGCAGCTGAAACCGAGTCAGAAACTGAGACAGTCCTTCTTTGTTATTCCATACTGCTTCCCATTAGGTAGCATTAATTTGACGAGCTTCAGTGAACCAGAGGTGCCTGAAGGAATTTAAGGTTAAATATACCAAAAAGGAAAATATGGGAGGTCAGCTTTTAATTAGCATCTCTTCTGTTAGGTCAGGATCAGAGGCTTTGGCTGTCTCTTTGGAGGAGAACTACTGCTCCCAGTTTTACAGGCAGGAACAATTAGGGGAGCTGCTTTATTTGGGGTCTTCGAGGGCTATTTTTAGCAGAAAGGCCATAAGAAACCTGATGTATGGTTGTGAGTATAGGAGCCTACTCATGACTCTATAGGAAACCCTCAAAATCCAAGCCAGCAGCTGTGGGTGCTATTTTGATCTAGAAGAGGACAAGGGTAGCATTTTTGGGATATTTGGACCAAATCCTCACTTTTAAGCGCAGCAGCAAAACATCACCCCAGCACCATCAGCTCCTCTGCACAGGGCAGGAGCAGCACAGCCAGTGCCTGCAGGACAGGGGTTCCTGTTGACCCCAGGTCAGTTCATCCATTTGTCTCCAAATTCCTGGTGAAAAATGATGGCAAGAATCCTTTCTCCCTTTGCTTATTTACAGCGCAACAGTTTTAAGGGCAGGACCATGTTTTAAGGCAGTACCAGCAAAACAGATGTCCAGACTTGGCTGAGGATAAGATTCAGATCAGGCAGCTGTTACTAAGAAAAGCTGGAAAACAAGTGTTTTTGGACCAGAAAAATCTCTGGATTTGTGTCAGTGCCAACAAGACTGGAGCCTTTTTATTTATTTACTAGCTGAGATCCACTGTAGAACCACCAGGAACATCACTTATCAAAATCTTGCAGAAGCTGGCACTGCTCTGCCAAGAAGTTTCACTTCCCCAACTGGCCTCTTTCCAATTAGAAATAATTAACTGAAAAAGTCCTAGCCAGTTTCACAGGAGTTTTTTTTCATTCCAGGATGCTACTGGAAAAAACAAAACAAAACAAAAAAACCCTCAGCTAGCTGTGTGGCTCCCAAACACTCAGCTGGTGAAGAGCAGGTTTGCTCCTGATCAGCTTCATCCCAAGGAGCAATGCTGCCTCACCTCCCCAGATCCACAGAGCTGAGATAGGAGATGGTTGGCAAGAGATGCCCATGCAAGGAAGATTCCTGAGGGGCCATGGCTCCATCAAAGGGGTTTAGACAGTAGATCGGGTTAGGTCAGTGCTGACAGCAGATGCTCTTTTTACTGCAGAGCATCAAAGAGCTCCATTTCATCAACAGCTGACAGCTCACCAAAAAGTTTAGGGGCATTAGGAGACACCTCACTGAAAGGCATGGTCTTGAGATATCCCCCCTTGGCACATCCACAGGCTAATGCTGCCATCTGACCTGAAAAAGCAAGTGAACCTCTTCAGCTCTTGGCAAGCAGCTGGTTTGGAGGATGTCCATCAACACCAAGAGGTTTGTCTGGAGCTAATGCCAAGGGAGAAGAGCTGGGGAGATCCCTGTCAGGTTGGCTGGGCCCTTCCCAGGGCAGAGCTGCCCCCAGAGCAATAATATCCAAGGGCTGGGATGCTGAGAGCAAGGGATGGGGAGTGGCCCCAGCTGGCAGAGCTGGGGCTCAGGATGAGCATCCTGGTGCTTGCCAACACCGAGCCACCTCTTATCAGCTCAGGCTGTGGGGAGGGCCAGCAGCATGGCTTTACCCTGGCTTGGCACTGCTGGAGCAGTGGGCAGTTACAGGGCATGGGTAAGACAACAGGGTTGGGACAGGGGACCCCCAGGACCCCTCCAGGATGGCTTCAGGAGAACCTGTCTGTGGCTAGGCTGGGGGGTTCAAAGTGCCAGCTGAGCCAGACCTCCACCCCACCACAGTCTTGACACATCCACTATGTCCTCATTACTGAGTAGACCCAAAGAATAGGCATTAAAAAGGGGAGGTTGTGGGCTGGAGCCTGTGTCAGGGGCTAAGACAGTGCTGTTGTGTGATGTTAGGATGCCTCAGGGCACCCATGGATTTAGAAGCACTGACAAACAATGCCACCTTCATGTTACTTGCAATATTTGTCTTTCATTAACAGATGAAAGAGTCTCACACTGAGTGTCCACAATCGAAGCAAGCAGATCAAGGGAGGGATTTTGGTCTCGTGTGTCTGGGGGTTATATGGAGCTGGAGGGAATAATATCCACTGATGGATGTGAAGCTCATTTAGGCAATATTTCCACACTCTGAAATGTTTTTTAAGGTGCATATTACAAATCTCCAAGTAAAACATTTAACAGCAGTTGAAGCACATTGGAAGGGACATCCTTTCACACCAAGGGCTTTGCTTTTCAAAATCCTCTCATGAAACCAAGCTGGTTTTACAGCTTCAAATCTTCTGCCAGGTATGTTTGGAGTTATAAGGGTACAGCCAACACCGGGAGCAGCACTCCTGCAGCTGGCACTGACAGATAGGAGTTATCTTGCAGAGTTTTTTTCCTTCTTAATTAGTTTTGGCAAAGCTCCCACAGATTAGTTGTCTGGCAGGAAAGTTGGGCTTGTATCGATCCTTTTTCTCACGATCTCACTGAACAGCACTTAAGGAGCCCCTTTCTGCTCAAATTCCCAATAAACCTAACATGGTGTGAACAAACTTGGAGCAGCAACTCTCACTTGAACCAACCCCATGTAAAAGTTTGGAAGAAACTTAAGTGACATAGAGGAGTCACCATCACCAAGAGCTCTGAGGGAAAAAAGAAAAATAAGGGGGAATCCCATCCCTGTGGCCACTTTTCACACACAGTGAAAAAGTTAACGGGGAGCCCCGGTGGCCACAGCCCTGCACCCCTCACACGTGTGCCTTGTGCAGTGATTCCTGCAGTCCCCGCAGGACCCACAGCAGGGCCACGGCCCCGAGCCACCTCAAGGTGTTGGTGAAGAGCAGACAGTGACACACAGAAACAAAGCCAGCCCAGAGAGACTTTCAGCATCCCGAGGAGAGGGACCAGGGCTGCCCTTCTCACGTCCCCATGGCAAAGAAGAAAGTTATTTCAAAGAAAGTCAGGGATTTCTGGAGCAGGCAGAGCAGGGGGGAGCCAGCTGCCGGCCCCGCGGGAGGCACACGCGCTCCTTCCCTGCCGCAGCCAGCGCCCATTAAATCACCTTCACCCCGCGCCGCAGCCGCCGCCGGGCACTCACCTTGGCTGATTTTGATGTTGGTCTGGGGGAAGGCGTGGGCGGCCAGCAGGGCGGCGGCCAGCAGGGCGCACAGCGCCCGCCCGCAGCCCATGGCCGGGCCGCCCGGGCTCCGCTGCCGGGCGCTGGGGTCGCGCTCGGCCCGAGCCCCGCGGGCTATGGGGGGCGGCCGCCGGCCGGGGCGGATATAGGGGCCGCGCTGCCCCCTCCCCCGAGCAGCGGCTCCTCCGCAGCCCGCCCCCGGCTGAGCCCGGCCCCGCTCAGCGCATCCCAGACGGGACCCGCGCCCGGGGCGCGCCCCCAGCCCGCCCCCGGCTGAGCCCGCCCGCGCTCAGTGCATCCCAGACGGGGACTCGGACCCGGACCCGTGCCCAGGGCGCTGCCCCCAGCCCGGCTCGGGGTGCACGCTGCTCCCAGAGAGCCATTGTCACCCTCCGGAGCTGCAGGCGAGCAAGGACATTACCCCTCCTCGCCCCTGCAGCCGCATCCCGGGTTGATATTTAGTGTCCCCATCCCGCGGCGCCGCGCCGGCTGCGTCCCTCGGGATGCTGGCGGAGGGGACTCTGGGCAGCCCGTCACCTCGAGGGAGTGACAAATGGGACCTTCTGCCTGCGGGCAAGGCCGGCAGAGAGCGGGCAGGGGCGGCGGCGGGAGGGCGAGGGCTGTGCTGACACCGGGGAGCGGCGGCGGCCGGCACCGGGCACCTGGGGAGGCAAGGGGAGAGGGTCCCAGGGCTGCAGGGCAGACGGGTGTAATACATTAATGCCCCATTTTGTGTTGTTCTTTTCTTGTTTTGGTTTTGTGGGGGTTTTTTGTTGTTGTTGTGGTTTGGGTTTTTGTTTGTTTGTTTTTTTCCTTCGTGTGGTTTGTTTGTTTTTTACCCAGAGCAAGGCACTATAACAGCCTGGAAGAGGGAACCCCCAGCTGTGCCCGGGGCTCCAAGGCTATTTCAGAAACGCACACAGTGCCCATCTGCCAGGTCTGTGCTGGGTCCATGCAGTCCTGAAACAGCAGAAAACCTGGTATGAGACAGCACTCTGTATCATTAATAGCCAATATTATCCAGCATGTCTCCTTCCTGTGGTCAACATTTGGTCAGACATAAACTTCATGTGTTTAAAAATATTGTATAAAGTCCTTTCCTAACTGTGGCAGTGGTAAGGGAAAGAGCGCAGACACAAGTACTATAAAATTTTGTGGCCCTGTTCCATTTCCAATTTATGCCTTAAATCAGCATTGAACAAACTGCTTAGGAACACACTCAATGCTGTTCCCTTTTTATTCTTAGCTACCGATTAAAATATTCAGCATTTTTTGAGACTTCAGTTGGGATGACCATTTTTAGAGGCAAGATTCAAATACAAACAATTGGGAGTGATGGGAGGCCTTCAGTACAATAAAGCATCCAGACTTACTCCAGAGACAGTAACTCATTCAATCAATTTTCTATATTAAGTTTTCTTTGCATTAAATAAAGCCTTTTAAGAACACCTCCCCCTCACTTGCATACATTGATCTGAAACTATATGGCTCAAGGAAAAGCTTATTGCTACAGCAGACCACTAAAAATGAAGGAATTGAGATTATTAGAAGTCAAGGCATGCCTTGTCCCTTCTTTCCTGTGTGTCATCCCCAGATAAAGCCAGTATTATAAACAACTTTCAGCAAACTGTGGAACAAAAATCTTTTGAGTGTATTAATCTATTTCCAAAGCACAGTTGTTCAGGGAGGAGAGATCCTGAATAATTTTTATCCTGTTTCTAACAACAGACCCACGGCAGCAGCATCCCCCCAGTGCAGGTGGGAGCACCGAGCCCCCCGTGCTGCTGCCCCTGAGCCTGGCACAGCAGCTGGGCACCAGCTTTGCTCCCAGCACTGGGACAGCACAAGCATGTTAAGCACACAGTGCCAGTTGGAGTTGCAGCTGCACTTTGTGTTACCTTCCAATTTCACCAACCATGAGATGTGCTTCACCTGCTGGGTGCAGCCCTGGGAACAGGTCTCAGTGATTCAGCCCTCACACTCCTCTCGCTTCCCATCCTGTGTTCTGATTGCCCTGCAGGTCGGGAGCTCCTCAGTGTGTTTCCATCCTGCTTTTATTGACCTTTCCTCTGGGTTCCCTCACCAATTTTTGGCGTCCTCTGTATGTGACAGCCCCCTCCCTGTGAAACAGATACCTCACAACTCCGAGGACAGACTCGGGGCTAGAGTACCTTCTGTTCACATTTCATCCCCAGTGTTGAGCAAAGCACATGGCTGGGCTCAAATCAACTCCCATGGAGCTCGTGCTGCTGCCCACAGGCTCCAGATGGAAGAATATTAATGTCCACAGCAGTGACTGCTGAAACCACAGCCCCTTGTCTGAGCCTTTTTGACTTTTCATAGAAGGAGATCTTCCTTCTACAGCATGTGTTTGCCCAGAACTCCTCATGGGGTCCCTCTCCATTGTGATTTATTGATGAGACAAACCAGGAGGAAGCCAGAGAACTGCCGACCTCACTGCAGGACAGAGGAGGAACTTCACCTTGCAGAGGGGCAGGTTAGATCCACAATGTGCTCAGAAAGAAGATGCCCAGCCCTGCAGCCACCACTGCTGTGTGCTGCCAACACAGAGCAGCTCCCAGTTCATCTACAGTGAGGAACAAGGGGGTAACCATCAATGTTTTGGCTTTTCTTCTGCCATAAGCATAACTGAGGGAGCTCAACAGAAAGGTGAATTCTGCCAACAGGTATCACCCCAGTCTACGCGGCACAATTAAATAGAATTTTATTTTCAATAAATATACAATCTCCATCATACCAGACAATATGCTGTGAAAAAGTAAAATGTACAGAAGCAACCAACAGGACAGCTTGACCGTAACTAAGTTTGCTTGGTGACCTGGAGAACTACCAGGGTTAACACACACAACACAGAAAGAGCCACTGCAGTCTGTGAGAGAATTAAAATTGTGTATTTTGGGTCTTCTTAACCGCAAAAGTCCCTGCAGGAGGTTTCTTTTGCACAGCACAAGTTTGGAAAGATGCGAGCTGGTTTTCCCGGTACAAATGGTATTGGAAATGTTTATTTTGCTATATCATCACTGTATCTACTACACACACAGACTGCTATCGAGAGTGGCAGGTCTCACTGCTGACGGGACACCAGATCCATCTGACGTGGGGCCGCACAGCCACACGTGTGCCCCGGCACACAAACACACGCACTAACAGGAGCTTAATTCCGTTAAAACTAGTACAAGGACAAAACTGGAGTCAGAATCGATTTCACCACAGGTTCTACTGTTTAAAAAAATACTCTAGCCTAATTACCACGTTCACCAACGAGAGCACATGGGTACTTATATCTCTGAGAGGATGAGCCATGGATTTGGACTGGAAGGACAGCAGAGGCAACTCCCAACTCCTCCACCCACTCTGCGCTCACCATGGCACCTCCACGTGCAGCCCATGCCGCCCGGCCACACGCTCTGCCACGCGGGATGCAAACAGCTGAGCGGTGCCGGGGGCAAGCAGCGAGAGGTTTGGCCCCAGGGGAACAGCCAGGACCCGGTGGGACATGGTTCACAGACGCCAGTGCGGCCAGTTGGGTGCTGGCAGCTGCTTCAATCCAACAGAGCTGCTGTGGGGTGTGTGTAGGGTGTGAGGTGGGGTGTTTTGGTCATTGGTTTATTTTTTTATCTTGTCCGCCTGCTTGGTCTGGCTGCCATTTGTCTCCCACCTCATGTCACCTCCAGGGATGCCGGGGAGACGCGGTCACACTCCTCCCGGGACCGCAGGCTGTGCCACTGCTCCACGGCCGTCCGGTGTGCGTTCAGCATCCGGCGCCAGTGGTTGGACTCGGGGGCACCTGTCGAGTACTGCCCGATCACGATCCTGCCAATGAAGTCATTGCTGCTCTTCACGTTGTGCCCGTAGACTGGGGAGAGCAGAAACAGAGACTGGTCAAGACAAAGGCACCGCTCGTCCACCCAGAGCCCTGCCCCAGGAAACCAAATATCCCACACATGTCTCCTCAGACTGTGTGCCAGATGCCGGCATTTTTGGTATGTGACTCAGCACCTCAAAAACGTTAGAGACCAAAACAGGAGTTTGGAAGGAATAAAATAAGCTGTACTACCAACTAAAATACAATTCAAATAAGCAAAACACAGATCCACAGTTATGGAATTTAGCAAGAACAGGTGAAATAGAATCATACAGTGGTTTGGGTTGGAAGGGACCTCAAAGATCATCCAGTTCCAGCTCCCCTGCCATAGGCAGGGATACCATCCACTAGAGCAGGTTGCTCAAAGCCCTTCGTGTCTGGCCTTGAAGCAGAATTACATCATGTAAAGAAGTGCAAAAAGCTCTGCCTGGGCATCGTGAAATGACAAAAGCAACCCTGCAACCTGTGCCTGGGGAAATGCAGAAGCAGCATCTCACACTCTCCTCCTCCAAATGCACGTGACCCAAACTGCTAATCGACAGCCTTCCTGACTGGAAGACAGGAACTACACACGTCCAGGCTGTCAGCAGGATGTTTACATGAAAAAGATTTGCCATAATTATCACTGCAGCTACTTGTTAGAAGACCAGGAAAGAAACTGAGGGAGAGACATCAACTCCACACCCCATCCTTTGGATTAGCCCAGTCTCCTGGAACAAAAGGCAAACCCTAATGATGGGCCCGATCCTGGGAAAGGCTGAACACTCCCACTAGACAGGAGCAAAAGCACTTTGTGTGCTACGAATTGAAGCCCTGCTTTGGCTCATTAGAAAGCTGAATAAAAAGTCTTTGCAAGCTGAAGCCAGGATATCCACAGGCACTGGCTGGAATATTAAGGATTAAAAAATCTCCTCAGGAAAGAGAGGGATTTTTAAGAACAAATGTCTGCAGGAGATCCAAATCCAGCCAGGTTTGTGCAGCAAGAGCATGTTCAGTGTGGAGTGGAGCCGTGAGCCCAGCACTGCCATCACTGCCCCTGCCAGCAGCACCAGCTCCCCAGGGCTGCTGGAAACCAGCACTGGCAGCAAAGCTACATCTGGGATCCCTCACAGCACACCCTTCCAGGCAGGCAGGACACCGAGCACTATGCACTTGACCCCACTTTTAGTGGGGCACCTTTGTCAAGGCTGCATATTTCCTATTATAATACACCCCACAATTGATTAATGTTACTTTAATGTGGCACTTCGTCACCTCCACGCTCTGCAAAGGCTTGTTCCTCATCACTGCACCAGTCTGGGATCTTATTCCCTGGGTGACTCAGGCACCACCTGCCAGTGCAGTCCCAAAATCAAGCTGAGCAAGGTTACATCTCACTATATCCCTTCCAACAGCTCTGACATACACAGTTCATGGGCAGAGATGCTTCTGCTCACCAAATTACCTGTGGATATTTTAGGTAACGGCAAACCTTCAAATGCCCAAGTAATTTGTCCAAATAATTTCCCTAAAAAACCCACTCCACAACTCAGACTCCTGTAAGTTTATCTTCAAACAATGATTTGGGGTCCACTACCCCAGCAGGAAGACTGCAGCTGTTCTGCCCATCACCAGCAGCTATCTAGGGGTGATGCCATCAACTCTCTGAGATGTGTCGCCGAGCAAGTGCCCCTGTCAAGAGGCCAGGCTGGTGTTATTTGGAAAGGCCACCTCCTGAGGATGTGGTGAGGAATTTTAAGCCATCCATTTCCAGCTAGTACACAGCTTGTCACGGTTATTAACGAGTTCTCCTACAAAGCAATGGATCACAAGCATAGCTAGCAGGACTATACTAAATGTCCTGCTATGATTTATTAGCCTAGAGAAATCAAATATTGTGATAAAATTTATGTGCCATGTAAAAGTACCCCCGAAACAAATTTTTAAACAGGATTTTTTCCATCTTTTTTTTTTCATTCTTTTTTTTTCCAAAATGAAAGAAAATGAAAAAAATGAAAAAAAATCTTGGGAGACAATACTAAGTAATTTAAACCAAGAAGTCTTACAGGCCATCCATTAATCACAGGATAAATTAACAGTGGGGAAGTACCCCAGGCATACAAATTCTTCAAAAACATTCCATGCCAGGACTGTAAAACAAGCAGGTGTCCTAAGTAAGGGGACCTGTTATTTTACTGTTGATCCAAGTGTTTTGAATTCCTGTAATGCAACTTGCTAATCTCATCGTGTCAGGTAATTAGCATGCTGAGTCCTTTGGGGTATTAATGAGCTAATTATACAAGGATTGTTGCTTCTATCATTAACTAGTGTAGAGAGCAGAGACTTATTGCTGAAGAACAGGGAAGACATTTTCCAAGGCCAAGTGCTTACTCACACACAGACCATAAGAGGTGGCACTAGATCGATCTCAGGTTAACAAACTCGCAGCTTCACCACAGCAGCCTTCTCAAAAGATGAGAGATCTTTGTGGGCCAAAAATTCTGCTCCACTCATCAGTTCACGAGCCTTTTAAACTCAAGGACATGCTTTTCTGAGAGGCTAACTGCTGTATTGCACTCACAAATGGCCAGGATTTGCTGAGCAATTTGCTGATGGCTGAGTGGTACCGAGCTGTGGAACCTTACCCAGGAGAAGCTGGTATTGTGAAAATAAGATCTCTCCTTTGCTCACATTCAGGAACACAATTTTTCCTGTTGCTATCATTGGTTCTTCCAAGAACAGCTTGGAAAAGAGAACTGTAAGGAGCCCAGGGGCCCAGGAGAGCAGCCAAAAGCAGAGGCTGGCTGTGTCATCGTGCCGTGGGCTTCTGTCCTGGCACAAGGAGGGGGAGCAGCTCCCCAAGTCCTCCTTCAGCTGCAGCAATCACTTCTCAAACACAGGAGCAACTGTTTCCTTGAGCATCAACAAGCAAGCACCAGCCACTGCTGCGCTGTTTACACTCCTGTCTGACACTTCAGCCTGCTCCAAAACCCTGCAGAAGCACTTGCCATCACACTCTTGAAACAGACCCCTCAGGTACTCATGGACTGACAAGGGCTCCTTGTGCTCAGCCTCAGGAAGTAAAAAGCACCTGCTCTTTCCTTCCAGCTTCTTTCACAACAGGTAGAGGTGGAGAAGCCCCTGTGGTCCAACCACGGGCAGCAGCTGAGCACTGCTCCATGCTCCAAGCTCAGGTGACAGTACAAGTGGACTGAACTGTGTTCCCCGATGCCTGAGCATCCCCTGACATAATCTGAAAGGAGTTCAGAGTAAACTTCAGATTAAATCTCCCCTTGGCCACAAAAAACAGTAACTCCATGGAGCTGCTCAGAGGCAGAAAATGAAGTAATTATCATCTGGGATTTTCAGACTGACCCAGACTCTGGTTATGAACAGGTAGATGCTGCTTTCCATTTAAGAAACCTATTTTCCTGACAGAAACTATACACCTGATCTCATGAGCTTTTTTCCTACCATCAGGGTAATTTACACAATAGCAACATCCATTTCTAGGCCAACACAGAGCAGAAAGCAATTAAAGAAGCAGAGGTCAAACCAATTCCTTCTGCAGCTGCTCTTCACTGAGGGATGCATTTGGAAACAGAAAGGCTCCTTAAAAAGAAATTCTTCATAATAGAAATGCTGAAATACAGAAGAAAATTGGGTTCACTTATGTCCATTAAATGGGTTGAATTCTTGAGAACAAGTTACATGATGTAAATAAAACATTTTCACGTTATACACTTATTGATGCAGCACTCCTAAATGATGCATATCAAAGTGATGGGGCCCTCAGTGCCACATGAAACATCTTTGGGGTAAGGGCCCATGTGCCCCACAGGGCTCCTGCACAGGAGGGGTGGCTGAGGGACCCCAAGCCTGGCTGCCTGCTCCCTGCAGGGCTGAGAGCACAGCACGGTGGGTATCAGGCACTGCAGAGTCCAGAGCTTCTCCCCAGCAGGGCAGCGACTTCCAGGGGATGTGATGACACTTGGAGCTCCAACATCTGGCTCCAGGTGCAACTCCAGCCTGAGCTTTCCCCTTGTCTCCTACCAACCTCAGTCACATGGAATTGCATTTTACCAGTCAACTGTTTTGCATGTCACTACATAATCAACCCATGAGGCTGCCTAGGTGGCATCAGCCCTGGCACCAGATCCAGCCAAAACACCCTTTACCTTTACCAAAACACCCTTTGCCACCACACTGAGACTTGCAAATTGCCTACCTGTGAAGAGCATGACTGCAAAGCATTTGTCATCTGTGAGTTACGTGCAACAGTACAATTTAAGATGGCATTTCAGATACTAATTCATCCTTTGATTGAACTTATTAGCAGCCTTGAAATGACCAGGGAGGAGCACTAACTCAGAAAATTTCCTTAAGCTAACTTCAAGGCTACCAGTACCATATATGTGATGGGGAAAAGCTTGTGACTTGCAGCTGGGGCCGGTCACAAAACCTCTGCACCTCCTGCAAACCCTTTTTCAGATGTGCTCAGCAGTTACTCAGCAGTTAAGGCTGTGCTGCACCACCAAGTACGGCCGCACAGCGCCTCTGCTGCTGCCTCTCTGGGAGTAACAGCAGAGGAATCTCAGTGTGCTGGAACAGCTGAGAGCTCCAGCACAAGTACCTAACTCTTCTTCAGTCACCTACATCGTTACCTGCAACACAATTAAAACCATTTAACTCAGAGAAAAGAAAAATAAGCAAAAACATGCCCAAGGTTGCACATGGGCAACTGAGGGGCAGAGTCTCCCTGAGGACACAGGTCTCACAGGTTCTCTGGCAGAACCACAACACTGTTTGCACTGACCCATCAGCACTTCTTGCACTTCCCACTTCAGCCTCAGCGCTTGGCAAGGTCTCAGAAAGTGCCCCCTTCACACACCTGCCCCACTTGGGCAGGCAGTGCCTCAACCCACCCTCGGCAGGCAGGAGCCAGAGCCCAGCCCTCACTGTGCTGACCACCAAGCGCTGTCACCAGCCACTGGGGGTGAGCTGTCAGGTTAAGTAGGACTGAAAACTAATTCTGAACTGCTTGACATCAATATTGAAAAGCTATTTAGCACAAAGAGGTGCTGCAAGGAGCAGCAGCAGCTGGGCTAATGATGCACACTGAGAAGGTCACAGGTATGGACCAAACCCTGCCCCTTGCTCCCTGAGCGTGGCCCATCATATTTAGTAGAGAGGAGAGAAAAGCACAGGAGAAGATGCCGTGGTTTCACATTTATCAATTTAATCTCTGTCAGGCTCTGATGTGCACGTAAAACTCACTTCCCAGCCTCTCCTCTGTGAGACTGCTCTCTGCAATGTCTGCACCTGCCGAGTTCCAGAGGGAACTGGAACTACTCGAGCGTGTGGCCGAATCCTGGCACAGCTCCAGCATCCAGCTGATGCTCCACGAGGGAGAATGCCACCACAACAAGACACTCTCTTTGGAAAATCATCTCCCTCCCTCAAGGGCAGCCCCTGTGCTCTGGCTGGGGCACCCAGGGAAGGGGACCCTGCTGATGCACCCCGAGCCAGGCGTTTGCCTAAGCAGGGTCTGGCCTCAGAGAGGGAGAGGAAAGTCCTGTAGGAGACAGCAGGGACCCAGGGTGCAGGGAAAGTGCAAGAGCTCAAGGGCATGCAGGGATGACACCTCATGAAATTACCTCATCAGGAGAAACTGGAGTAACGGGCTGGATGCATCTATCACAACAGCCCAGAGGATACTGAGAAGGAGTATCTACAGCTGGCTTTTTCCACCTCCAATTCCTCCTTTTTTAAAATCGCATCTTCATTCTCTGCACTATGAGCCCCAGATCCAACAAAGCACACGGATGGTTTCACGCATATTTACACACCTCACACAAAGAGGCTCCAGCACCAACCCCATAGAGCACCTCCATACAGCACCTGCACGAAGGCAGGGATGGCCGTGAGGGAGAGGCAGCCTCTGCCTGCACGACCATCTCCTCTGATGGCCACAGGGCCAGGCACAGGCATTCCATTTCCAGACACTGCTCTGCCACCCACAGCAGCTCCCACCACCAAGACTTTTCCTCATTTGATACACGGGGAGATTCTGGCCTTGCGAGACATTTGAGCAATTCCTTTCACCACAGTGTGACCCAAACAAGATGAAGTGGAGAGGTCGGGAGAGGCAACACTGCTTAAATTAAGGGGCTTGGCAAAAGCAGTAAGCACCAATCAGCCTGGAGAGAGGGGGACTTGCTCCTTTCTTTAGGAGAAAAAGATTCCCCCAAAATTCCAGAGAACTCCAGCACAAGCCATTTCTGCCACATCTGATGTGGTACATTTAATAATTAAGGGCACTTGAAGAACCTAATTCTGCCTTCTAAGCAAGCAACAGATTGGCTCAGGAAGCATTAGCATATTGTTGCTCTCACCAGGATTGATGGTGTTTCACTCCTCCTCGTTAAAGAAGCCAGTGTGCTGCAAAAAGCCACATCCATCCACGGAGCATCTTCCCTGAGTGACCCTGGGACAGGATTGTGGCTGCAGGACTCCACTCAGTACCTCCTACCAACCCTTGCCACCTGCTCTGCTGTCACCTGCTCCAGGCTGACAGACAGCATCTGTCATGGAGTGGGACATCCAATCCCCCACAGATGGGGACTGGGAATTGAGAGCAACAGGGACCTTCCTCCTCCCAAAGGGGATTTGAAGCCTTTGCATTGTACCTCTGCAGAGAGGCTCTGCCAGGCAGGGCAGGCTTCAGGAGGCCACTGTCTCCCCCTGCCAGCACATCTCCCTGTGCCCTTCTCCCAGCACCCTGAGGTGTCCTCACGAGACCTGCTGGGACACCTGGAGTGGCCACAGCCCCTGGAGCAACCTGGAGCAGTGCACTGCTCTCCTCAGACCTGGGCATGGACCATATGGTGTCTGCTGCATAAATGCATCAAGTGTTTTATAATGCCAGACACAAAGGCCAAATTCTGATCTAAATTAAACAGGTATAAATCCCCAGAAAACCCGGTGCTGACATCAATGGTTTTTTCCATTTTTTCTCCTTTGGCTAAGGTGGGATTACACAGGTTTAAGCAAGGATTAGACTTTGCTTCTGAGCTCCAGATATGGGAAATATACAGACAGTCCAATACTTCAGAAAGACACATTTAATAGACATTAAGAAACAATTTTCCAGCGTCAAGTTGTCTAATTATCCATCCATCTAAAAGATGCTATGGTGCCCAACACGATAGTGTTTAAAAAAAGAAACCACTTCTTCCACCAGCATTCCACCATGGGAAAAAAAAAAAACAGTTTAGTTTGACTCATACATTAGGGAAGATTTGTTCCCCATATATGTGTGCAAAACACAAAGTCCCTGAATGTTATTTGGGGTTTTTTTTTTTTTTTGTTGCAAAGAAAAAGCAACAAGAGAAAGGAGAGATGAGCATCTGAGTCAGCAAGTCAAAACGTATATGTGTGATGACTCCAGATACATGGTGGTTTCCATCCTGACATCTCAAGGTCATGCTTCCACACAGCCAGGGAAATAAAAATTCAGATGTATTTCAGGGGAAGCCTGAGGACAAAAACATTATCAACCTTCAACCTGCTCAGCTAATTGAGATATTTCAAAATCAGTCTGTTAATTAAAAAAATACCACTGAAAAGCCTTGCTATCTCTGCATCCTGTTCATGGAACATTTACAAATCTCATGCAGCAGGCAAACACCAGAAACATCACCTTGTCTCCAACATCTACACCACAAATCTGACCAGCAGAGCTGATGGTGAAAGACAAATAGTGTTAAGGGCTGAAGAGAGAATGCTCGTGAGCTGCACCCTCAGCCAGCACTTACAGGGAAGATCTCACCAGCTGTCACACACATATCAAGGTCAACTTCTCCACCAACAAGCAAACTCTAGCCCAGTCTGCTTCCCTCCCCCAGAGGGGGGACAGAGCATCCTGTCCTGCTGGAGCCATGGCCAACTTCCACAGGGCAATGGGGCAGTGGGATGAGCCCCACCACTGCTCTCCATCAGATACCATCAGCCCCAGTGCTGTCCTAGCTCCAGCTACACTCCCAGCCAGGTCAGATGGCAAAGCAGGTTTTCCCTCTGCAATTGCACAGACAGTACCCTGAGCACGAAAATGGTTTTTCCCTCTTTGGGGACTCTGGTCTCTTCACAAGCCATAAAGATCCTGCCACTGTAAACACGTACGAGAGCTTATTTAAATGGAGAAAGACACACACAGTCACCACGAGGACCTTGGGGAGATAAATATTCCCTAACTGTGAATGCTGAAGGTTGCCTTTTTTATGGTAAGTGATCAAAAGATGTTAACGAGTCACCGAGATGCAGTTTGCCCTGGAGTGCTGATGGTTTTTATTGGGCCATCTGGGCTTTACTGCAACACAAACAGCATTACTGACGATTGTTATTAACAACATTATAATCATTAACAAAATACTACAGTGCTCAGATTTCAGGTGTTGTCCACCCTCCCGCTGCACAGCCCAGGATTTCTGAAGGTTAGGCTGGGGTTTAGAGGACAGCCTGCCCAAAATCCAGCAGTGGGGACAGCACAGGGTCTCTAGGCACCCAGCATCCAGCTCTCCTGAGCACAGAGGCTGCATCTCAAATAATCTTTTTTCTTCTTGGAAATGACAACTGGCAGCCCTGCTGTCAGGACCAAATTCCACCTTCCCCTTACCACTGGACAAAGAGTAACCAACACCTTTGGTCACAGGTATACACAGTTAGGAGAACACCCTGCCTTTCACAGCCTGCCCCATTTCTCTGCAGCAGGTGAGCCCATGACTTGCCTGCACTCAAGCACAAGGTGGCACATGGGGGGATGATGTCAAGTTGCCAAAAAAAGAGGAAGTGGAAAAAAGAACCATCCAAGAGTGCATTTCTGTTAGATATGGCTGCTTATTACCTAGACAACATATTTGATAGAGTAAATGAAAAATCAAACATCATCTCCACCAGCTGTTGACTCACTCATCATTTTTTTTTTTTTTTTCCTCAGGACATTAGACTTGTTATGAGTATCAGTGGCTTTCCTGGTTTCAGCCTCTTTTGGTGAGAAGCTGTGAAAAGACAATACTTGCAGCAGCAATCCTGACCCTGGATGCCTCTTCCTGGAGAGGACATCTCCACCTGAGCCCATCCCACCTCATTTTAGGCACTAAACTGGGACATGTGAGCTAATGTGGAGTGACAGCTCCAGTAAGCATTAGAGGTAGGAACAGAGGGCAAGGCAGAAAGGCAGCTTGTACAAGGTGTCCTGCACCAATGTGGAAGGAGAAGCATTTTGGTCTGTAAATGCCAATAATTTACAGTATTGAATCCTTATATGCCTAAGGAGGAGGAAGGATCAAAGAATCAACCCAACCACCACCTTCCCCAATCTTGGCTAATGCAAAGCTGTCCCTGTGCACCCCATCTTGGAGGCACCCACTGCCCCCCTCCTAATCCAGCCATGCTTCAACCCTGGCTTTGGTCTGAGTCCAGCTCTCCAGAGCACCACCAGGAAAGCAGGGAGCAGGACGGTGCCCTACTGTCCACTCACAACACTTGCACACGGAGTCCTGGCTAAATCACAGCAAAATGGTGCAGAAATCCTTACTAGAATGCACTAAACCCAGACGGTTTTATTCAAGATGCGCAACAGAGAAACACACAGGGGAAAAAAAAATTAATTCTACTTTGTCTGGATAGTGCCTTACTTTGCAGTGTGGGACCAGCCCCATCAGGAGCCTGGAGCCCCAGCTGATGGGAACTGGCAGGATTCCATGGCTTTCCAGTGAAGCCAAGCCAATGTAAAGACAGCTGCAGACTGGGTCCAAAATATGAAGCCACAGAAAAGGTTCCTCTAAATTATTGAAGACATACTCACTTCTGGCTCCCATGACTGCTTTTACAGCTCCCTCTCTCCATTCAAAGCATCATCACCCACCCGTTAAGCAGGATTATTTTCCTTTTCAATTGGACTTTGACTCAACAGCAAATTTAATTAACTGACCTAATGGACTAGAGCTGTGTATTGGAAAAAAGAAAAAAAAGAAATAAAAAACAACTCCCAACAAAACACACAACAGAAAGAACCATTACTGCAGCAAGAAAAAAAAAAAACAAAACACCCAAGTTAAACCAAAACACCCAAGCACAGCAGGAGCAGCCAGCCCAAGGACACCCACAGCAGTGCCATGCCCAAGCTGTGTGTCACCCTTCAGTCCGAGAGCAGCCAGGAAATCCTGCCCCACCGCTCTTCCAAAAAGCTCTGCACGTTCCTTCCCAGCTTTGGAGCCACTGGGGACATTTCTGGCCTGGGATTATTTATTGCAATGTTCAAAGCAAGCAATATGTCACTTTGAAAGTGAAGCACCACTTACAAGGCTCACCGCTGAAATCCAACTGCATGATGTATGGTGATAATTCAGCCAACTTCCCATTGGCTTATTTTGAGACTACATCCCTTTGCACAGACAAATTTAATCAGAGATCCACTCATTAATACTGACTTCATCCACTGTGGTGAGGAGCAGCATATTCCCCTCACCCTCCTGTCTGCCAGAGCTGCTACTCTGTTTGCCTTTTCTGCTACTAGTAGGAAAAGTGGAAAACAAAGAATAGAGTGTTTCCCACCTGTCACAAGATCACCTGATGGAAGCTTCCAAGAACAAACTCATCGCTGCACATGCAAGGTACAGTCAGGGTGACATGCATGCAAAACAGTGATTAATTATAGATGTTTTGCTGAGGAAATTTCTGAGCATGAAGGGCAAAATTTAAATTGCTGATCAGCATCACTTTTGTTCTAATATGTTTGGAAACAAACTAACGGGTTGGAATTAGCCTCCTTGTACCAGCTTTGACACCTGTATCTGGCATGTAAAAAGTAAAATTAAAAAATACTTCAAAATACATCCTTTCTGAAGCAGATTCCTTTCTTTTCATCAAAAAAGGGTGAGTTATGGGTGGAAAGTTGACAAAAAACGTGTTTGTGAAGGATGAGAGCCCAGTGTGGTGGAAGAGTGTGGGTCCCACCACCCAGCCCCTCTGACCCTCCAGACAGCAAGGTGGTCCAACCCTGCTCCTGATGGTGCCCGAGCTCCACAGCTCCATAGGCTGGGTGAAACCACAGTGTGAGAGGGAAACCCACCCTTCATCAGGGTCCCTGCAGCCCTACTCAAGATCTCTCTGCTGGGAAATGGCAGAGAATGCCACCAACCACAGCGGGTCTCTCGCCCAGGGCTGCTGCCCAGCCAGGGACCATCCCTGTGCTCTGCAACTCCTGCTCCCACCAGCACCTCGACTGCCAAGCTCTACTACCTCGAGAACAAAAATAGGAGATTCAGAAATTGTTTAAAAATAAGAATTCCTATCCCAGCCAAACATCTCCAGCGCTGACAAAGCTCTTGAGTGAAGTCAGCTTGGGACTGCTCCTGGCCCACAGCCTGCATGGTCTGTGTCTGGGTCCACCTCAGCTGTGCCACACACGGCTTGGCACTGAATCCCAGCCCTTCAGCAATAAAGGCATGAACAAACCTGCTTACAGAATAGGAGAGGTCAATGTGAAACACCTCCAGCTGCATCATCTCACCAGCAAACCATGTCGAATTTTTGCCAGTGCCTGGGCTCTGGGATCATTCACTACTGCCCTCTCATTCTTCTAATTTTTGACTTTGTGCCCAAGTTGGCTGTCACTGAGAAGTGCAATTAACGCTCCTGCTCTTCCTCTGCACAAAAGCATTCCAAGTGGCACCAGTTAAGCCAGGATTGACACAGTGTGCTCCCAGCCAGCTCCAGCTGTTGGGTTGCAATGCTGGGAACAGCTTCTCCAGAGGACAGAGTGCAAATTAAGCTTCCCTGGAGACCCCAGCGATGGCCACCCCTTGCAGGGGACAAACTGGGACAAACACTGCCCTGCATGGGCTCATCTGCACACCCACAACTGCTGCTTTGTTCACCCCAGAGCCAACCATGACCATGCTGAGCCAGTAACACCACCACAATTACCTGTGAACACCAGGCTGGTATTCTCCAACTCTTCCTGTGGAACCTTGAAGCTGAAAGACTCATTGTAGAAGGGATCTATCGTGCCCCGCATGCAGGAGGTCTTCTTGGTTTTTGTTAATTTTAATCCATGAACAAGCTGAATTTTCACAAAGGGATCTGGCAAAAAGCACAAGGCACAGGCTCTGCATTACAGGCATCATGAGTCAGTACCCCTGTTCATGAAGGCTGGGCACTACAGGGATGGACCACGATGAGAAACAGCCTTTGGAAATGGTAGGGACTTGTACCCCCACACTGCTCCCAGGGATTTGCAGTGGAGACAAAAGTCAGGCAGCAGGATTAAAAACAGTCCTTGCCAAAACCACAGTTAATGACAGCCTTGATACAGACCAAGCACACTGTTCTTTTTGGGAAATGCTGATATTCTGGCAGCAGCAGTGGCTGGGCCAGGGAACACGGGAAAAACACCTGAGAACGTAAGCATGAAGCAGCTACCAGCCAGCATGCTCAGAGCCAGCAGGGAGCACTGCCCACGGGTTGCCTTACAGAACACAAGGGGGGAACATTAAAGCTCCTCGTTCCTCACCTCACCCTGGTACAGAGATTTTTACTTTAAATATGGCAAAGGTATTCACAGGGTAAGCACTCCAAATACTTTCATTATTCTTGGTTATACATTTAATATGAATATCCAGAGCCTTGTATTGATAAGAACTGAGCATCCAAATCCCCCTGGGTCCCCCACAAATTGCTGCCTCACCACTGATGTGCTTTAGAGGCACATATATATATATAATCTGTGCATGAGTAATGTGAGAATAGCACTGCCCTTTACCTGAACCTTGGCTCATGTCTGTCTGAAGGAGCTGTTTTGCTCTAATGATGTCCACGTTCAGTCTTCCCGCGCTGGGTAGATAGTTTAGTGACAACAGCAGCTCTCCCAGCTCCACTTCATTCTGCAAGGAAAAGGCAATGTGGAAATTCAGAACAGAGCTCAGAGGGGAAGGGAAGAGAAGGAAGAGAAATTAAATAAATCCCATTTGTCTAAGTGCCTGAAAAATGAATTTTAGTCACGCTCTGAACTGCAACCAAGAACCATCTGGTGGCTCCTCGTCCTAAGCAAAAACAAGAAAAAATACTATCCCCAAGTGAAAATTGTTCTTTAATCACTGATTTTTCCCCAGCTTTTCAGCAGCAATGCAAAGAAGACCTAAAAGGAGGCAGAAATACAAGGTCAGTAGTTTCTACCTGCTCTGTTTTGAATGGTTCCAGGTGGTTCTGATCTTAGCCACGTGCAGAACATAAATCCATTCGAGAAGATATTATCTTTACTTCCCAGCCCCCAGGGACCACACCAGCCACTTGGGAAATTCAGGCGTGCAGTGGTTAATGTATCCCTGAGTCACAAGAAAGCAGTCCAGAGGAGACATTCCCTCAGCATCCAGCCATCTACCCAGAGGCCACAGCACAGCCTGACTGTGCCCTTGCTGTTCATCAGGCTGCACTACTGCCACAGCTCTGCTTCAATAAAGCTGTGCAGCCATTATTTCTTTTCTTTCTACTTAGTGATGCTTAAAACTAGTAATTAAAGAGCTGGAGAGCTGATATCACTGCTCCTCTTCTGCCTTGCACAACCTGGCTCTGAGATGCTCTCATTGTCAGATGCAAAATACACACACTGAAACAACTCTGGAGCCTGAAAACACACCAGCCAGTCCAGGAAGGGCATTGATCCATCTGCCTTGTCCTGCCTCAGGTCCACACAGGAGTGCAGAGCTAGTTCTTCATCCCAAATAGTCAAACAGCTCAAAACCAAACTAGATCAGGTGGTTACAGCCCATTTCCAAGAGGAAAAAGAGCGGCAGTGGTATTGCAATCATAACAAAAGGCTTAAATATCTTTACTGATGCCCCATATATTAGATTACAGAAACCAGAAACTAAAGGGCTGGGTAGACAATAAAGTAAAAAGCTCTGAGACACAGTCACAGCCTGAACTGACCCAAAGAACCAGGTTCATCAGCAGATGGGGCAGCACACAAGGCACAATCCCTGGCAAAGACATCAGTGGCTCAGGGAAACTGAGGCTGGGCTGCTGGGAAACCCAACCAGTTCATGGCTATTCAGCTGCAAGTGGAAAAGCACAATTTCCACTGGGTGCAGAAGAATCAGAGGGCTCAGACCAAACCCAGGAGCAGCACAGCACCTCCTGCCTGGCTGGCCAGCAGCCTCCAACAGCTCCTGCTGATGGGAGGTCACTTGGCTCCTCACCCAGCAAGCCAAGCACTAAAAGTGATGTCAGGTAACGGCATTAGAAGTTTTTCCCAAGACACTCGTTCATGCTTTTCAAGTGTGCCCATAATTCTGTTAATTATTTTAAGGGAAGGAACAGGCAGGCCCCACCTCCACAGAGGCCATGGCAGGATGGGTGTGCTCAGAGCCAGCAGGGAAGAGCAGCCCCACTGCAGGCAGCACCAGCAGCATTTGCAGCCGTAACACAAGGTCTTTTCAGAAGGAAGCCCAGATCCCTGGATAGCTCACCTCCCCAGGCAAGTGACTCAGCCTTTTCAAGGCACTTAATTCCAGCAGCCAACTGCCTCTGATATTATAAATGCATTATTTCCAGCTTAGCCACGAGGATCTGGGAAACATGCTTCAAATCCTGCCCTGGTGCCTGAGGGGATGTCAAGCACTCGAGAAAATGAATCAGTTGCCAATAGTCACCACACTTTCCTCCCTGGCACATTACACTGGCAGTGCCTTCACTGTGCTGCTGCACCACATCCACTAGGTTTCTCCTGCAGTCCCCTGCCATCATTAGCAAGCAAGCAAAGAATTCACGTGTTGCCCCGAGAAGCGGGAGGTACAAGGCACACCTCCAAAACCTACGGGAGGTTTTAGTTCCCTATGCTTTCCCCGAAAAGCTTTGCTGATGTGACAGTCTTGCTCACCTGCCCCTTGGAAACACTCTGTGCTGCTGTACCCACTGACCCCCGTGCCCATCCCGTTGTTCACAGGCATCTTCACCAGCATTAGGGCACGCTGTGCCGGGGGCAGCATGCACAGAAATGTTCTGTCACACACACTGGAGCATCCCCAAACCTCAGGCTCACGCAGGGGCTGAGCTGAGAAGAGGGATCATGCACGAGAGGTGTCATCGGCACGCTGTTCAACGGAGGGCAAGAAAGTGTCTGAATTTTACGTTTCCTGGGTCTTTTCATCAGGAAACTAAAATGTTGTTGGTTTTGCCTTCAATATTTTGCTCACAGAAAGCAGCGTGCAGAGGTGCCCCTACCAACCTGTGCTAAGGCATCATTTCAGTTGCCATTATTATGCTGATGACGTGCTGAATTCTGCCAAGATCCCAGATGACCCTGGAAAAGCAATTTCCTGTTTGATGAGATGCCAGGAGTGACACCAAGTCTGGGATGTCTGAGACTCTCCTGAAGCTCTGATTAACATTTCACTCCTGGCTGTTCCTCTCCACAGCTGTATTACACAGCCAGGTTGGATTTGCAGCCCTGGGCTCGCCTGTGATCCAGAACCTTCTGCAGTTACTGCCTGGGTTGAAGCCAGAAATTTTGAAGCAGAATTCTTTTTTCTTCTTTTCTGTCATCTCTGAAACACAAAGAGGCTCCCCCAAAGGAAGATGAGCTTCTAACTCATGCCATTTGCACATCTTGTTTGGACCAGGGTAATTCCTTGCTCACAGCCCCCCAGACTGTTTGTTGTGCATTGCTATAACACCAGCAAAATTCTGCAGCTGAAACCCTCCCCAGTCCCCGACGGGAACCAGAGCACATTACATCAGCACAGACATCTATGCAACACTCCTAATGAAGTTTCAGATTGATTTTCTTCCTCAAGGTTATCTGTGATGATACCTCCAGGCACATTATGATGGTTTAGAACAGTTTGCTCTAACAGGTTTTCTACAGCATCCTGTGACACATAGCCATCATTTTGGGAAGGCTGAGCTATTAAGGATCAGAACCTGAAAAAAACCCCAACTTACCAATGGATAAGAACAGTGTTTCCTACTTAAGGTATATTGAAAAGAGTCACAAAATCCCTTCTAAAGTGTAAACTGTCTTTGCTTTTGGACAGCCATAAGAAAGCCTCTGCTGTGCAAAAAGCTCTAGGAAGAAGATATCCTATGGAGAGGTTCTGCCCACAATGGGCAACCCCTCCTCTGGGCTCCTCCTCAGCAAAATACACCCCACAGCATCCCAGTCCTCCGCAGAAAGGGCAAGGAGCAAACAACACTGAGGGAAGGGGTGAGGTGACTGAGATGACAGCTGGAAGCAGAAGAGATAGATAAGGATAAAGAGAAAACAATAAAGAAGAAAAATTGCTCAGTGATGGAGCTTTAAAGACTGAAGAGAGAAAGGAGGAAAAAAAACCCCACTGAAACGGAAAATACAGAGTGAAAGAAAGATGGTAGAATGTTATAATACAAAATAGGAAAACAAACATAGGTTAAGAGCTAAAAATACTGTTATCATGACAGACAATAATCCATCATGGCCGTCTGTCTCAGTTCCCACAACTCCAGTGACCTGAAGGGTGCGGGTATCCTTCCCTCTGCCAGGCTTTGCCCAGGGCATCTCCCACACTGGCCACAGGTTGATTTCAACATCCTGCTGCTGAGCAAGCATGGCCCCACATAACCAATCCACATTCATCATCAGTGATTCTGCAGCATTCCTTCAACTAAACAGCCATTAAGCTTTTGGATAGCTAAAAAAATGATGGAGAAAAAGGAAAAAAACCCTGACAACGTTCCCTTTCATATTTAATTTCCCATGACTGTCACAAACATGGACCCCCATTTCTCACTGATGCACACAGCCTTGAGCAAGCTGTTATGCCAACTCTCTGAACTAAATCTCTGTCTGTCCAGCACTTTCTGCCTGTATGAGACATGGAGATGGCATTAATTTCAATAATACACTGTGCTACCAAATACAAGGCATCATCCCCATTCCCCAAGGATGGCTCCTCCTCAGGGCTGCAATGGATAAGCCAAGGAACATGGGCACCAAGAGCAAACCTGGTACATGCACAACTGGGGGCCTCCAAGCCACATGCCATAACCACCTGGCAGAGCAGATACCACTAACAGCCAAGAGAATGTTCTGAAATCAGTCATGACCTGAAATCCTTTCTCCCTTTTCCTCCCCAGCCAAGGCACTGTAAGAACAACAGTGCAGTACTTGTAGGCTCATCCCTGAGAGATGGGAACGAAAAATTGCAAAGCTGCCATGGCAAAGCCACTCTGTTTGTGGAGCACATACCATCTTAAACATAAGAACTGACAGGTCATTCTAGTGCACTCGTAGTATGAAGTTAAAAAAGCAAGTCCAATACATACTCCCTCTACTACAAAAATGGCTTAATTTGAGGGAAGGAATTTCATGCTATTTTCCCACCACAACCAGGCAAATTTTTTTTCCTTTTGCAGAATGATCTCCAAGCTCTCATTACCGCTGGTCTAAAACATTTATTCCTGCCCACTCAAATCTGCCAAAAGAGAAATGAATCATATGTCAATAAAACTTGGGGTCCTGAACATGTGCTTCAGAATTAGTTTTAGCGGCGAAATGTGCGAATCTGAGCCCAGCTACAGCAGGGCCTGCCAACTTCATTCATGGTAATTAAGCAAAGCCACACACATTTCAGGGGATATTTAAGGAGCGCAGAGTGTTCCTATGGGGACTGGACTCAAGAGCCTTTCCATGAGCTTTAGAAAGGCATTAATTACCCTGCAAGAAAAAGCCTCCCAGAACTACCAAAGATAAAGAATTTGGCAATACCTGCACTGACATTTTCTGCAAGGAGTAAGTCCTTCTGTTTAGCTGCTGGCTCTGATGATACATTGGGCAGCAGCTCCCTGGTGCCTCTGCTTTGGACTCAACCCCACTAAGCACTGAATACGTGATCCAAGCTCAGAGTGCTCACATGCAGGTACAGCCTTCTGCCTGAGGCTTGACATCGAGTAGTTTATTGCACTGAGAGGACAGCCCACTGCTCACCCATACTCGGTTCTCTGACCATCCATTCCTGACACAATGAGCAGGGCAGTGCTGCACCGCCCACCTCGTTACAGCCAAGGTAAGTTCTCCAGCTGTTCATTCACAAGCAACTCCATGAGCTGGTAATGAAGATGATTCTCAATTAATGACAACGGGCTTTTGCCCATTGAGGAGCTAGCTGTACATCCCACCCACACCCCATGATAAGGAGCTTATCTTGGTCCTGCTCACATTGGAGCCAGTGGAGCTGGTTGTTTGCTATAGAAGCTGGACCACGCCTCACCTGGGAGAAGCTCAGTGTCCCTGCTGACACTGCACACACCAAAAGATTCCTGTCATTCCCCTCCTTTTTCAGCTCACTGGTGCTGGCACAGTCCTGTACTAAGGCAGTGATCCAGCTCTGGGCTTGATAGGGCTCAGCATGATGGTGGGACAAGGACTCAGCACTTGACTTTATCCACACACTATGCCAATGGCTTCCAGGTGGAGACAGCAAGTGCAGAAACAGATGTTCTCCTTAGCCCATACCATTTGGCCACTTTCTCTGCTCTTCTGCAAACCCTGCCACCCTGCCACTCCCACCAGTATGAAGAGAAAACTTTCTCCACAGCTCCTGCCATCTGGATTCACTTTCCTCCCTTCTTTCCAGCTCATGATGGTTCTGTCTATAAATTCCAGTAAAAAAAAAAAAAGAAAAAGAAAAATTCACGTATTTTGTGCCTTTCATCTTTACATATCATGCCTATGACTGTCTATGTTTCTCTCCCTCTGGTTACTGTTTTTCCAAGCACCTGCTTCAGCATTTTCTCCAACTGGATCTTTTATCACTGCGGGGGTGCTGCCAGCTGCTGCTCCATGTCACAGCCCCGGGGGCAGCCAACCCAGACTGGCAAATTTTCCTCAAGTAATGATCAGAACTGCACCACAGCAGCTTTGTGTGGCTCTCCAGAATCCAAGGAGAGCAACCTTCTGCAAAATAAAGTGCTACTGCACATAGATTTTTCTTTTTTGTCCCTGTCTATCACGATCTCACAACACAAAGCACACTTCAGCAGGCTCAGGTTCAATCCAACAAGAAACTGATAAAGGCTCTCTGTCCCTCAGAGAATCTAGCAAAAAAATGAGAATTATAAAAAAATTGTCAACATGTCAAATCTATCATTCCACAGGCAGGAGGTTCCAACTAATCATAAAAAACCCTCACAAATTTCTAGCGCGAAGCATCACTGTTATCGAAAGACATTAAAATGCATTTTTTCTAAGCAATAAGCTTTACTGTTCTACTTCTTCCAGGATTTATTTAAACTCTTTGATCAATTAATTTAACTTCAGTTATCACTAAGAAGAAATATACCTCACTAAATGAAAATCTTATCATTGAGAAAACATGGGAAGATGATACCAAACATCCTCCCAGGATGTCCTGTACAAGCACTGTTGTGCACTGTTGTTCCCTTTGCAGTAGCAGTCTGCCAATTGAGGTAAAAAGAACAAGGAGGTATGAAAAGACCAGAACAAGGCTGTTTACTAATCAAGGCATGAAGGACTTTGCTTAAGTTTTTCCACATGATAGCAAGGAAATAAATTCAAAAGGGTTCTAAGGTTAGGCCTGCCCATTCAAACAGAGTTTTCTCTTTCTCCTTCCTTTTATAAATATCAGAAATGACAACTTCTGCATAAATAATTTATCTTGAATACTGGTGAAGCAGACAGCACTGCTGAAAACAGCAGCAGCTTTCAATAAAACTTTGGAGAGGGGGAAAAGGAAGAGCTGGCTCTGAGCTTGGCACACAAAGGCAGAGATGATCTTGTCTAATCAAGGTCTGTATTAGCTGTGAAATGAGTCCATGTTACTCATAAAGAGATACATAATACAGGGAAGTATTTATCATGCAAAAGTAGGGGGTGGCAGGGAGAAACAAAACTGCATGGTGGGAATCACAGGAGGATAAGGGGATGCAAAGAGGAGAGCTCTGTCCTCAGATGCACAACACAGAGCCCGTGATGAACTGCTAATATCAAAAATAAAAGGAAAAAAATTGTTGCAGGCACTTGTAAATGAACATCTGGGGGAAAGGCTCAATGAGGAGAGCCCAGGGACAGGGTTTAGTGGTGACCTTGGCAGTGCTGGGTTAACAGTTGGACTTGATGATCTTAAAGGTCTTTTCCAACCTAAACAATTCCGTGATTCTATGATTTCCCTTACAAATCACTTTGTAACACAACGGTCCCCTTGTCCCTCACTGTCACTCTACTGAGCAAAGCAGATCTCACTGACATGAAGACATGCCCTACATAAAGACACGTTCAGGGACCCCATGATTTTGATTTGTGCACAACTTTCAAAACTTTCCTTTTTTGCCTGAACACCGTTCAAGAAAATCCTGCAACGCTCCTACAACTATTACAGCAAATCCAGTTGGCTCTCCTGCAGTTACCTGGAGTCTTGATCTTCCTTCCTCTTGCACAATGCAGCAGGTCTGAGCAGGAGGTAAAAGCACTCCCAGCCTCGCTGTGCACACACAGAGAGGCCAAAGCAGAGTCAGAGTCCGAGCTGGCTTCACTTATAAACACTGCTCGGGGGATTTCACTTCCACAAGTGCCTCATCACAAGTTTCAACTCCAAATCAGACTCTCAGACCCACACTGTAAATCAGTAGTGAGGACAATGATTTACTGTTCATCTAATACCTCTGGCTGTGCCACCCTTTTGGGAACACAAAAATCAAAGAAAATGTGAACCATACAACTTCACACAGGGTTTGATTCAGCAAAGGCTCTAAAACTTAAAAACTGCAATCCCAGAGCAGGCAAGGAACTGGGAGAGGCAACCTCATTACACCAACCTTGTGTGAAACTCCTGTCCTTAACACAAATATTTGAGATGCTGCTCACACTACGCTCTTTGCTTGGCTTTTTACAGGATTCTGTGCTTCTAGCTATGTGGGTGATACTGCTAATAGCAAATTTGGTCGCTAACCACCATTCCTGGTTGCAAAGCTCAGAGCTTTCCACTGAACAGCCCTTTACCTGGCTGGCAAGGAGATGGCCCTTTCCTGAGAACAGAGGTAAAAGCACACAGGCCCTCTGCATCTCCTCTTCCCATCCCACTGCATGGTTGAATCTAGTTCAAAACACATACACAACACCACTTGCATCAGACAAATATTTATGGCAAGTTTAGTTCCTTCAGGGACGTGATGAAAATAAATCTACCACTCTTGTAAAAATTTTTGCTCGTGCATTATGCCACAAGTCTGTAGAGATTTCATCTTCTATATGCTTAATTGAATCAAATCCTTACTGAACTGGCATCAGTGGTTCCCCTCGTGACCTCAAAGCACAGGCATGTTAACAACCACAGGAATGACCTGGGTGGGACAGTGTCCCTGCAGTGCCTGGGAATGAATGCAGGTCCCTGCAGTGACAAGAAACATCTCCCAAAGGTGCAGACTTCCAAAGCAGTCTTGAGTTGTTCTCATTTAAGCTGACATGGGATCTTTGGTCATGCCATCTCCTTTGAATATTAAAGACAGCTCCTCTACCTCACACTTATAAAACCAGTCATAGGCCCACATTATTCCAATCCAGCAGATTCTGTAGTAACAAGATGACAATGACTAATTAGAAACTGCATTACTTGCCAACAGGCAAAGGAACCACACACAAAAAAACCCCCCAACAAAATAATGAGAAAAATGGCATCAATAATTTGATAAATTCTGTTACCTGAGAACTAGGCACAAGGGCTTTCCACCAGTGTCCACCTTTCACAAGGTCTACATCGCTCAAGGGCATTGACACTTTGCCAATTACACAGTGGCGTGAGAATTTGTCAAAATCCACTACAGTTAAAAGCAGAGTTCTTCTCTGGGCTTCTAAAAAGGGGATTTCAAATGTGTACCTCTCCTCAAACACCGGGTTCTGCGTTTTGCGTTTCACTCCGGTCTGCTTGGAGTTCTTCTGATCAGGAAGAAGGCAGATCTTCACGTAGGGGTTGGAGTGAGCCATGTCTTGCCTTGAACCATCGTAAGAAATTGGAGGAGGCAGATCTTTAGCCTCGATGACTCTCACTATTAGATAATTATGCAACAGATCATACTGTGTGCTAAAATGCAGCATGCCCAGCTGATACTTCGACAAGATCTCCTCATCTGTCAAGGAGTCCATATCATCACTATTTGAGTCAAGAGAGTACAGTCTTGGTTCAAATTTTCTAAAATAGTCATCTGGGGTGTAGGTTTTCCGCAGGATAGTTGGCTGAACTATTTCTTTCTTAGCTCCTATTATTCCAAACTCGATAGGCTTAATGTCAATCAGCGGAGAACTTGGCCTCCTCGACTCTAGACCTAAACAAGAGAAATGCACAAATACGATTGTCAGAAACTCAACTGAAGCAATTACAGGTGCACATCAACTTCAGGTGCTTCTCTGGGTACAGCTATCCTGTGTCTGTGCAATGCAGGCTCCACAGTGGGACTTTTCCCCATTGCACTGCCAACAATTAACAGCACCCTTAGCTACACCAAAGCACAAGCCCACCCACACTTTTCCCTCCCTGTCCATTTTCACATGCAATTACCACACATATGCCTCAGCAAGAAAAACAGGGCTGGTCCCTTCTACTGTGCTCCTGCAGAACAGGATGAGATTTGAATCAATGTACCTTCAACTTGACTTGATTCCCTGTCTAAAAGATGAAAGAGAAAGCACTACAGTTTGATTTTCTTTCCCACAAGAATTACATTAATGTTGGAAGGACGACCTTACTTGAAATCCGCCGCGTGAGGCTGTAAGTGGACCGTGATGTATCTGACGACGACCGCCTTCTGTCAGGGGAAACATCCTGAAGAGTGGGAGGCAGCTCGCTGATTGTATTATCAGAGTCTCCATCTTTGTCCTCATTTTGGCTGCTTATCCTGTTATAAGGAGAGACCTTTGGATGATTCAACCCAGTACAAGGAGTATATACAGAATAACAATGTGTTCTGGCATTCTGGGTCTCATCTAGGGTGCTCATCCCTGGGTGCTGTGAGGTATCTCCTGATCTATCTGGCAAGCAAAAGGCTGAGCAACTGACTTCAAACCTATGTAAAAAACAGATTCTTTATCTTTCTGTCTGTCTTTCAAACAGAGTTTTATCAGTATTAAAGCACGACACAGGCCACAAAGGCACATGTAACTCAAATCTTGATCAGAAATATTATACTTGTCTCTAAGGAAAAAAAATAGGAAAACCAAAACCCCACAAACCACAAACCTCAAACAGCAGCTTACTGCTATAATTCACAGCTACACTTTGGAAGCACAGACTTTACCAGCAATGAACCATCATGGCAAACCTCTGTGATCAGATATCCCAAACCTACCACACACCTTCCAGTAAAATAAGGCTTTGCAGGTATACCAGTAAAGTTTCAAAACTCGATCTTATAAACACAATTCATCAAGAGCTATTTATTGGCATGCCTTTTTAAATAATTGGCTGCTTTTTATCCACTTCTATAAACCAGACACAATTCTCACCAGACAGTAATTTTACTGCCCAGGGGTCTTGGTGGGAGCAGGGAAGTTGGCAGGATCTAAATGACAAAGCAAATTTTGGTGAGAGCTGTAGCAGCTTTGAGAAGACTCAGCAGAAGACTGGCATCACAGAGAAGTCCATGTGTAACTCCTGTTTCAGTGTGTTTAAATATATACACCTGCACACAAGTTGTTTTCGTATACAACAACATTCTGGTTGCAAGCCTCAATGTGTCACAGCTGCAGTGGCTCCAAAAAGCAGTGAGGACCTCCCAGCTTGACTGAAAGAGGGGCAAGAGCAGACAGTAATAACTACAGGAGACAAAGTCTCCAACTGAATGCTCAGAGGGGAGTGCTGCCAATGGAAATGAAATCACACAACGGTGCATGACGTGTGTGCATCTGTTTTGCATCATGCAAAACAGCTCATCCACGAGACAGAAAATAGCAGCAGATCACAGGGAAAGTGTCAGCATGAAATGAGCAAAGCAAAAGGGAATTCTGTGTGTTTTGCTTCCAATTCACCCTTTCTACGTGCGTGGCTCAGCTGTGTATAAATGAAGTAAGTTGAATCATTTTCATTAGTAACCAATGACTGGAACAGAGCAAATCACATACTCTGCAAGAAGCAGTAAACTTGCAGAAAAGCCCCCCAAATATAAAAAAACCCCAACAACCAAACCCCAAAAATCAACTGGAAATTCTTATCCAAACCCATGAAGTTCACAGCAGGTTCTATGCAAATCTCACCAATTCAGACTCACACAACTCATCTACACTAAAAAAAAAAATCTGTTAATAATCAAAACCAAACCCTATGCTAAAAGAGGCATACAATATTTGCACAGCTCTGCAACCCATTAAAGGCAGTCCAAATCATGCAGTTTGATATATAATCAGTACTTGGAACACAAATAGCTTTTCCATGTATAAATGCAGCTCTACACAATCACAGGTGGCATTTGGATATGCTTGTGTTTGAGAAGCAAACGCACAGAATGAGGCGAAGGCAGGGTGAAAAGGGAATCAGGAAGAGAGGCATTAAGGATGTTCTACAATGGGTAAACGTAATAGTGAGTTAATAACATACAGATGACCTTTAGTAAGGAAATTGCTACTGAGCCACAATAATTTTTCCTCAAATAAACTTTGGCTCTGGTTAAAGCAGCTCTGTTTCTGTTTAATCCGAACCTTTGGAAAGAGGAGTCTTGTCCTGATTTCAATTCAGCCTCACAGTGTGCACTGTTTATCTTTGGGGTTTGTGTAGAATATTCTGTAACAGTCAGCTCCAACATGAACCCTCATTCCCAGCCCATTTCTGCAAAGACCAGGATGCAAGTGCTCCTCATGAAATAACAAGAAGCCACCAGGCACTCAGATGAACACAACTGGACTCACTGCAGGAAGAGTGCTTTTTTTTCCCTAAGTTGTCACTGTAAAAAATTCAGAAAGTGAGAAAAATCCATAGTGTCCCAGAGGAAGGGCTTTAACTTGCAGCTTTAACATCCCTCCTGAATTTCCAGGACAATGAGCTGCCAAAGGGAAAACCTATGGACAGAAAGCTAAGGATGGGTCTTTAAGCACAGGCATTCAGATGTTTACTAGTTCACCAATGAGGACCATAAAAGCAGTTTTCCCCAGGGGAGTGGGTAAGGTGAGGAATGAACAAATTGCATTCTGCATTACACCAGTGTCCTGGGCTCATGATGAAATGGCAAGGTGGAAAGATCTCAGCTGAAAACTTAGATCAAATAGATCAAAACTTAGATCTATTTTTAAAACACTTTCAGGCTGCAATCAGGACAATAAATTGATTTGTTCCCAAATTCAAAATACAGTGATGTCAAATTTGTTTTTCCTTGCAGGGGTTGCCACTAACTCCAAAAGCTCCCTTTTCAAAAATAAGAGCTAAAAAAAAAGAATGAGGGGTCAACTGGCATACACAGATCTCTGAGCACTTAAAAACATACCCATCAAACACCTTATTCTAAGACCAAATCCAAATTCTTACTCTGCCCACACATCTAACTCCAGACATTGTTCCCTACCTCCAAAACCACATCTGGATATTTAAGAGCATAAGATCAACACAGTGAAAACAGGAATCTTCTTTGGCTTCTGAATTCTGAGCCAACAGAGGCTGCATGGGATCATTTCCACCTTAAACCTGCACACACAAAAAGCTTGGCTCTCGTGTTCATCAGCAAGCAAAACATGCTGAATCTGGCTCCTGCCTTTTACTTTCTTTTCATCTTCCAGATTCTTGTTCCTCTACAGGCTCATTTTTTCTCCTCTCAATCACATCCCCTTGACTCTTTTACCTCTCCATATCTCCTCTGCTCTCTTTGTCCTCCTCACTTAAATAATTTCTGGGTTCCCTCACCATTTTCCAACAAAATCACCCTGGAAGCATAGATTATTGTCACATTTCCTGGCATTACCCTGGGTTCATCTCAGCTCAAGAAGAGGAGCCCACTGCCCTTTGAAGCAAGCAAAGCCTGATCTCCAGCTTCTAAATCAATGTGTATTACAAGCATCCTCAGAAATCCCAGGATTTGCAACAGTGATGGTGACTTCAGTGATCCCAAGGCATGGCAGCAACCCTGTACCCTCAAAAAGCAAAGCTACTTCTCTCCTGTGTCCTCCTCTTTGGTGCCTGCTGCCCCTCTCAGGCATTATCTCTGGGAACTCACCTTCTCTCGGCACTTAGAGACCTTAACTGCACCAAATCACCTGAAACCAGATGGAAAGATGGATATGTGGCCTGGGCTGGGGTCCCAGGGACTCTTCTCAGGGTTGTGAGTGTCCATAGGTGAAGAATAAAGCACAATAGGGTTGAAGAACCAGGTTGGTTTTTTCCAGAGCATGTTGTCTTCTGCTTATGGTCATTCCAGTAAGTTACTGTAGGGGCTTTCAGACAGAGCAGGACTGGGGGGAAACAATACAAGCTGGAGAAAGCATTTTATGAGTCCAAAGGTCTCCATGTTCACTATCTGTGGCAGAGTCCAACTCATCTGCAAGCCACCATACATCTAAGTTTTGAGATAAGAAGAACAGAGCTTCAGTGCCCACAGTGCCCCTTTAGCCACACAGAAGGATCCAGCAGTCATAAACTAAACCATGGTACAGTCACCCCACACCTCCAAATACACAAGATGTCCCTTCTGCTACTCAGCACACCAGACAAACTCTGAATCACCCTCTCACTACAAGCCCAGCTACTTGTTCCCAAGATGTAATTGCTCCTGTACCAATCTTTCCACGTCCAATACTGCAACCTCATCACTGTGCTCTCCTGTGCGTGATGCTTTCCTATTTAGCATTGATTTTGTTTCCATTCTCCATTAATTGCAGGTGAATCCATTTCTGGGCATATATCACACTCTTAAATATGCTGCTTCACATTTAAAAACCACTCCAACACATCTTGAACAGCTCTATTTTTATTGCTTCAGTATTAATTACCATCCTATTCTACCTGGATTCAAAAGAGTACACAGACAAGACTGCGATTTAAACATGAGAATTTATTTCATGCAGCACCAAGACATGAACCTTCCAGCCCTGAGATAGAGCAACAGCAGGTACTCACAGGAGTAGGTAAAATCACCTGAGTGTCTCAGTGCCTAGGTACCAAACTCTGAGCATCATATGATGCACTAAAGAGGCCTCTCCTGTGTCACAAATTCTGGACACGCTGTCCATCAAACAGTCTGCTCCCACAAAAGACAGCCCAGCCCAGCTGACAACACAGCCACTAAAACACTGGAGAGTTCTGCTCCCTTCTTGGTTTCCTTAATGCCTCCACAGGGTCACCTCTGTGCCGCAGATTCCCAGTTGAGAGGGAGTAAAACAGGGAAGACTTCACTGACTTCCTTTGTAATGGATTTGCAAATACACTAATCAGAGCTCCAGATAGAACCTGGTGCTGGTGCTGTGGTTCTTTAATGATTTGAGAAAAAATCTTGAAGAGTCCTAAGGTGACACAAGAGATCAAGTCCTGCTAAATGAAACTTTAAATGAATTTCCCCTTCAGAGCATGTACGAGCTATGCCTTTCATCTGCCTATATGATAACCACCTTCACGCTAGGATAAGAAAATATTTCAAAACAACCTCATCAGCATTTCAGCCAAGTTGAAGTGCTCCAAAGGGCTGGTCCATTTGAGGAGGAAATAGGACTGAAGATGAAAGGTATCTTTAGAAAAGGGTGCACAGCTAAACCAGCTATCAGCTTGCTACGCCAGCTGACAAAACAACTTCTGTCTTACCCATCAGAAAAGGTTTTTACAAAGACTAACCTTGCTATTTGAGTTACCAGAGCTGCCCTTTGTCACCTTGCTGTGAGTAGCCTGCGTTCCCACCCTCAGGAGGTTCCTCCTTTCTAAGTGGCACCCTCTGAATGTCCCACTGCACCAACACTCTCATCGCAGCTGAACAGTCCTTGGGTAAAGCTAGGAAATCGTGCATCTAAACTTACAGCCAGGCTGGAGTTTGAGCAGGAAAAGGTCCCAGGATTTCAACTTCATCTTCATTTGTTTGACAACAGCTACAGTCGAAACACTTCTGACAACAATTTCTACAAGTCCACCGGCACAGCAAGAGATCCGAGATTCTAGCGAGCAGACCCTGAAGCCATTGGAAACCAAAGTACAACATTACAACCCATCAACAGCTATTGAGAAAAAACATTCAGCTGTATTTATGTTTGTGTTTCTGCAACAGAACATTAAGAACTGTATTTATTTCAGCTATACCAACAGACAAGTGCTACGCAGTTACCAGCCCAACCCCACCGATGCCATAACAAGGCAGGGAAATAAGCATTCTCCACAGGTATTTTCCCTCTAGTAGAGATTTATTATTATGTAGGTTGGCAAGAGGGTGGTTTACAAAACACTGTGGTGTAGCAACATGCCAGAGTAGAAACATGCATATTCCTTCATGAACATCAACAAACTAATAGATCAGCAAACATACAACAGAAGGAATTAAAAACAGAAGGTAAGTGAAAGCTCCAATTTAATCCAGCAAGGATCTATTTAATTAACACAGCAGTGTGAACACACCTGGTCCCTGCAGATGTACCAGTTAACATTTGTATGATCCATACACATATAGCATTACAGCCCAACAAACTCGCCACTAAAATGGATTAGCCAAAGCACACCATCCATGTCTCTCCTCTGCTATGATGATTAATTTATTGAAGAACCTTCCATGATATTTTTTAAAAGAACTTAGTTGACCCAGAAAAATACTTCATTTCTTAGGCTTCCATGATGGCACTGGCAGCACCACCTGTAACAGTGCTCCTCTGCTGTGACAACCAGGGGTGTGAGCTCCCCATCCGAGGGGCAGTGGCCTGTGGCCCCATCTCCTGCCATCCCTACAGCCTTCCCTCTGTTTGCTTTGAGAGGATGAGAGAGATAAACTTTAGCCCATTTCCCACCCACATCAAGTTCTGCAGTTCATGCAAAGGCTCATTGAGCAGCACAAGGGCACTGGTAAGAAAGGGCACCGCTCCATAGGCGCAGGGGAGACACACAGCTGCCAGGGCACAGCACCTGCATCCAGGGTCAAACAGCATTACAACTGTGTGTGACCTTGAAATGTTCCTAAGAAGCTGAAGAAATAAAGCATATGAGATTTTCTCCACAGATATCTCCCCCAAAATACTCAAGACATTTGCAGTATTCATGAGTGTACAGATACAAGGGCATTACCACACCACGAGGGGTTTCCTTGGAGGAACTCTGATCTACAGAGAAGACTCCTCAGAAACATGTCTTTCTGCTCCAGTAAAACACATATTTCTTTCCATAAACAAAATCTGGGCATTGAAAAACAAAAATTACCAGCCCAAAATGTGGTGCAGTACTTATATCTAGGACATCAGCAGAGAGTCAGAAAATACGAGACAATCCCCTCAGGATGGTGCGAGGAGACAGAGTGGGGAGTGAATCATCAGATTAACTCACCTCATTTATTGGTTCCAACTGTCCTTTTAGACATCCAGAATGAAGCAAAGGGAAACAAAATGAAAAAGACAAAAACAGGTTAGCAATGCTCAAATAACTTTAAATTTTCTGCCATGACATGCCCCAGCCTGGGATGAGCTTGAATTTCTGGCAAGACAGTACCCTGTAGATATAAGAGGAAGGAGAAGTCTCCTGACAGGGCATAAGTTTCTGCTGTTTCCAGTCCTTCTCCACCAAGCTTACTCTGCTTCTCCTTCCCCAGGAGCAAAATTCCCAAACTCGTCCTGGAGCATCAGAGTCCTGCTCATTGCTCCTTGCAAATGGGGTATCACAAGTAACCACTTCTTTTATTTTTTTTAATAACCTGTCGCTAATTGCAGCAACTACTTGCTGCTGACAGTAAACCACATCAAAATTTTCCAGTGGGAAAAAAAAAGGCTTCTCTCCAGATTCAGCCCATATCAATGCAGCTTCAGTGCCAACTTGTTGCAGCAACATTTCTAGGACGGGATACAGACTGAATACTCTTCATTATGTACACATCATTGGGCACCTTCAGCCTCATCCTCAGATGTGAGTTGAAGAATACATAAGACAGAAGTTAAATGCTTGAGCCACACACTCCAAAAATCCACGCTGCAGCCACCTGCCCCAAATCACAGCCAAGAAGTCATAACAAACCAGTGTTTTATTCACAAAGCCACCCTTGCAACATTATACTTGACTCATTTCCTTTATAGTTGGAGACTCAGTAGCATTTCTGATGCCTGCTGAAATGTCTTTCCTATCGCGTTCCCTTGATAATGCCTAAAAGTTTCCTAATTGTCCCGGATGTCTTTCTATAGGTGGAATCTCTAAAAAACAAACCCAAACAACACAAAACCACAGAACAGAACAAAACAAAACCGAAACAAACAAAAAACCCCCAAACTTCATTCTACTCTTCCACGTGTAGAAATTGGTTCCCAGCTTTATGCTCATGACAGGGGCAAGACCAGCCTTTTATAAAGAAGCTGGGATGTAGAGGTTCCAAGAACTCTCCCGTGGACCACATTTTGGTGCAAGTCTCCCTTTTAAACTTCTTGGAAGCCACTGCTTGCCAAACAGGCCACCACTTGTTAGAAGCACACACTAAAATACTAGAAAAGCTGAAGTGCAATATGACAAGACAGCGATTACAGATAACCATGGACCAACTGTTTAAGAAAACTGTAAATGGTTTAAAGGGCTTTGTCATTCCTTATTAATGCAAAGTTGCAGTCAAAGCTACAGTGGTTTAGCAAAGCTGCAAGGAGGATATTTAAATTGCTCTAAAACAAAGCAGCTGGATCCATGCCACTCAATCGAATGCCATAGCACGTGCCATGAGAAGAAACTGGCTTTTCCAAGTGGCCCACAGGGATGCACGGCAGGCTCGTGTTAAACAGCCCTCCCAGTCACCATCAGTCATCAGTGACGTGAACCCAGCCCTGTGTGCCACCAGCCCCAAGGGCACACACAGCTGCCCCAAAAGTACCATGAGAAGTGAGCCTGTGACCACCCACAAATCTCCACCAGGAAACAGGAGGGCAGGGATAAGAACTAGACATTATAGTGCTGGAGAGGTAAACAAGTCACCAGCACCATACGGGGCTGAAATGCAGGGCCCATGAAAGGAAAGCAAACACGACCACCTGTTCATCCACCTCGCTCACACCAGGCAGGTGGGTCAGGGCTGGGGAGGGGCAGAGGTTTAAGGAAGGATGCAGCAGTGAGTTGGCGCTGGGGGATCCCTGAGAGCACAGCTGCTGCAGTGCACTCAGCAACCCCCAGAGAAGAGCCCAACCCCTGGGGTCGGGAGGCACCGTCATGCCCTGCCACGTCATTGCAAGCTGGCCGAGCAGAGAACAACCTAGATGGGAGTCTCCAGCCCCGAGTGAACCCTCATCGAGGGCCAGGTGCACCCCTCTGCTGAGGCTGAGTGCGAGGCAGGGCTCCATCTCCACACCCAGGGGCCCAGTCCCAGAGTCTGCCCGGGCCTGGGTGGGGGTCCCCTGCTCCAAGTCAGCACAGACACCAATCCCAACCGGGTCCACAGACCAGTGACAACGTGCCACAGTGGCAGTGCCCCTGGGGATTCTGCAGCAGGGTGGGGTCCTCACTGGTGACAGACTGTATTGTGCCCCTGCAGTTTCACCCCAGGAAAGGCTCACAAGCTCCATCGCAGTGAATACCACAGCCTGGGACAGTACAGTCCCCGCAGCTACACATCTGCGGGTGGCCCCTCACCATGACTGACACCGCCGTGGGGGGATAACGCGGTGTTGCTGCTGTTCTGAGTCCCCATCCGGGTAGCCTACCTTGTACCCACGGGCCCCGACAGCCGTGCTGCCGAAGGCAAGTGCCGTGTCCAGCCCCACTCGAGACCCCTGCCAAGCCAGGGGGCTCCGGGAGCCCCGAAGGACACCTCCGGTGGGGTCCAGCCGGGGCAGCTCCCTCAGCATCCCCGCTCCCACCCGGCGGGCGCGGCGGCGGCTCAGCCCCGAGCGGGAGGGAACGGGGGGACGGCGAGACGGGTGGAGGGGGACGCGGCCCCGCGGGACGGGGGTGCCGAGTGGCGTCGGTAGCGGGGTCTGTAGCAGCGCCCGGCCGGCCTGCGAGGCTGGAGATGCCCCGCTCGTGTTCATCACGAACTGGGCGGCTGCGCTCTGAGCAACGGGTGAGAAACGGGCATTTCGGAGGTCTCTCAGGGTCTGAACAAGCCCGACAACAATTAAGCCCCACAACGCTGGGTGAGCCCATCCATCACCCAGCAGCCCGCGGCTCCCCGCAGCCCAGGGCGCCTGTGCCTCCCACCCCGTGGGTGCCCCCCACCCCGCCAGACTGTGCCCAGGCTGGAGGGGCCCATCGCATCTCAGTCTGCCCGCGGGGTTCAGTATCCTCCTCCCTCCAAGAAGTCCTCGTGCAAAATCAGGACTCCCACGTCCCCGGGGCCATCCCGCTCCCCCGGCAGAGAGGAGAGAGGCCCGAGGGCTGCTCGCCAACCCCGCGGGGATCCGCTCTCGCCCCGGCGCCTCGGGAGCAACAGCTGCCGGCCCCGCTCCTGCCCCGGCCCCGCCTGGCCCCTCGCCGGGAGCCGCCGTCGCCGCCGGGAACTCCTCCCCAGAAGTTCCCCCGAAGTTGTGCACCCGCACCGGGCACGGAGCACGGGGGGATGAGGGGGGCCCGCCGCGGCACCGCACGCGTCCCGCAGACGCCCCAGACGCCCCGCCATCCCCAGGGATGAGCGGCGGCCCGGGGGCTCCGCACCCACCTGGATGTACGCCATGGCTCCGCGGGCGCGCCCGCCGCCTCCCGCCGCGCGGCTCCACCCGCGCCCGCCGCGCAGCAGCCGCAGCGGCACCGGCACCGCCCCGGGCGGGGGCACCGGGGGGCGGCCCCCGCGGGCAGCACCGGCCCCGCGCAGCCACCGCCGGCGCGGGGGGACCCGCCGCCCCCGCGGGGCCGGGTGGAGGGAGCGGGGCTGGAGCTCCGAGCAGCTCCCGCCCGGCCCGGCCCTGCCCGCGGAGCCTCCGCGGGGCCGCAACAGGTCCGCCGTAGCGCGGGCGAACACTGACCTCCAGAGGGCCCGGCGCGGAAATTCAGGGATGCGAACCCCTCCTGGCCGCCGGGACACGGCGCCGGTGGAAGCGGGGCACGGCCGGGCAGGTGCGAGCGGTGGCCGTGGCGGATAAAGTGGTTTTACAGCAGCGTTTTGCCACGATGAGTTCGTTGTGTGAGAGGATGCCACGGACACACCTGAGGTTCAACACGGATGCGGTTGTTTCATGAGCTTGAATGAACAAAACGTACACACTCACGCCTTCCCTGGCAGAGGTGAGGTAGCTGGAGCAAGGAGTGAGCTTGGAACCCAAAGACCTTAATGAACATCGTGTCCCTGCGCTTAAATGTTGGGTCCAGCCAGAGGCAGGGTGGGAGGAAACGTGGTCCAGCAATGGGCAAATCCCACTACGTGGGTGGTTTGACCTCAAGAGCTCAAGTAGCAAAGCGCTCTTTTGAGGTCAAACTCTTGAAAGCACAGGAAAATCGGGGATTTGGGGCTGTTCTCTTGAGCACCACTTTGGTGCCACACAAATTAGAGGCTTCCCGGCATCCTGGTGTAAACAAAGGCTTCTGACCTCGGTTTTGGAGGACACTCTCAGGCTTCTCAAAGCAGTTTACAGCTCAGCCCAGCTGGACGGTCGGCAGTTGCTACAGGGCATCTCCTCGAGTCACAACAACCCTGACTCACCACGTTTCAGTTTACTGTGGTGAATGGTAAAAGCATCTCCTCTGCTCTGGAGAAGAGGATACTCCAGCTTTAAATGTTGTCCACACTAAGAACAGTGGTGACTGCTGCTCCTTGTGGTAAGGAGGGAGCATCTGGGGCAGGATGTCTTTGGAAAGCTCTTGCATTACTGATCTCATTTAGTTGCCCATTTAGGTTCTCATTGAATTCAGTGAAAACTCCTGTTGACTTCCGTGGGAAGGGCCATACTCTGAATCAAAAAAAAAATAAATGCTCCTTTTCCCCAGGGAGAGCAGCTACTGCTTTAGAAGAATAATTACCACAGTGAAGATAAGCAAGAAAAAAAGCCTGTAGTGCTTACGTGTTTCAGGCAGTTTTGAGCATACGATTAAACTGTGGTACAAGTTGTTTGTCAATTTTTGCTCTGCAGTTCTTTTTAATTCCACTTTTTTCCAAGTGCCAGTGTTTAAAATGTCAGCCTTTACTTTGAATATTGTTGCTCTTTTCACCACCGCCTTGATGCAGCTTGCAATCACCGAACACACAGATTTTCTTTTTTTTTTTCCCTCATGTTGCAACATAATGGAGAGAGGCATAAGGTTTCCAGACAGATTTTTTGACTCCTTAAAGGCAGAATGCTGTGAGTCACAAAACTGGGGCATGCACTTCACCAACATTATGTGCATGTTTGTACTTACCCCTTTAAAAATGTTTAGGGCAGAGAAAGACCAAATGCTGCATCACTTGTCACTGACTTTTTTGGTTGACACATATAAGCATTACGAACCAAAAAAGAAGAGCAAAAGAAGTTTTATATGGGGGGGGGGTGGCAATACTATTGATTTTTGCATTAAAAAAATGTCCTTCCCTCCCCCACGCTTTAGTAGCAGATTGTAGCACAAAGCCATGAGATAGATGTGCTTCCCTTGCACACTCATACATATACATGCATTTAGGTGCCTTTCACACTGTTGCATGAAGGCTTTTAGATGGCATTCTCCCAGCACACACATTCTCTACGCAAACACAGCTCTAACCCAGGGAATATGATGGATTTGAAACAGTAGACAGGTGGTTATTGTAAAATCTAATTTCAAATCTGCATATGGCTGATGCTCTGATTAAGCTCTGCTTCTACAGCACTCAGAATAAACAGACCCATTTGACATGATGACAACATAACCTTTGGATGTCCTTTGCTGTGCACGCTCTGTGTCTGATAAGACACATTCCATACTTCCCACATGTAATGGCTGTGATGCAGATGGTGAGGCTTGCAAATGCAGAATTTCTAAGCAGAAAACAAGAAAATGAATACTGCTTTTGCAGAATATGATTTTATGATATATTTCTAGTCTTTCTGGTATTAATACACACTGGGAATAACATCACCTACATCCAAAGCATGCACTCAAATCATTACAACCAGCCCAGCAAGTAGCAAAATCTACTTCCAGCAGAGCAAATCGGTTCAGCAGCTTCTCAGACAAACCAGAACCTGTGCTGTTGGTATTCAAAATGCCATGCCATGCCCAAACCTAGCCAAAGACTTTCAGCTTCTTTATGCCTTAAAGTTAAGGGAGATGAGCAGCACTCTGAAAAAGTAGAGGAAGAAAGAAAGGAAGGCAATCTTATGGCTGTTTCAAAGGATTTTCATTTGAATCCTCCTGAAGGAATTGACAGTGCTTTCTGCTGCAAGAGGGAAGCAAAGTGGCTATGCAAGGTAAGATGAGATGTCTTCCTCTGCTGTTCATACACCAAATCCTTACAATCATCACTTGAACCTGCTGGAATAACCAGCTACCACTCTGCCCAAAAATAAGCTCCTTATCTCCAGATGTTTTTATAAATGGCAAGCCACTGTAGCTGGTGCTTCCCCACTGCTGTTGGCAGCCTATAAAGGTCCAGCTTCTCACTGTTACAGAATCGGCTTCGTTTCCCCACAGCATCATCCCTCCAATAATCCCTTCAATTCACTCTTCCAGAGCCATCTCTAGCAACGTGTTTGTCTCCTTGCAGGTGTCATGGAAATGCACTTTTTTTCCCTCAGTGGTTTTTCAGGCCTTTTTCTGCTTTGGGCTCGTACCCTGAAGGGGCAAGTCCGTGAGGTTTTGTTCCAGAATTTCTGGGAAAATAGGAGCTGTTCCCTACAACTTGCACCCAGGAGAGAGGAAGGGCTGGTGGGCACTGCATGGAAACCCCCAGCAATGGAGTGGTACACAAGGGAGAGGACTGGGTAAATACCCCTCTTTGGGAGTGCAGGCCAGGCAAAGCTCTGAGAAGATCTATCTCAGGAAAGGGATAGAAATAGGAAAGCAGCAAACTAGTCACCTGCCTTTACCCCCAGCTGCACCCCAGCAGAGCCCTGACACACCGTAGGGGTGAGGGATGGTTTGCTCTGGGACAGGACAGCTCTGCCTTGCTGGCCCCACACCTCACAGTCTTTCAGGAGCAAGGATTAGCTTTCACTTTGCCATAGGGGCTTGTATTTATTCTAGCTCTTGGAGTGACTCAGTGTCAGGGGCTGTGTCAGAAAATGCCTGAAGTGACCTGAGCTGAGCTCTGCTTCCTGCTGATAACACAGGTGCAAGCTCAACCCCACCAGCTGCCTCCCAAGCTCATACGCTGATCCCTTCAATTCTTTCTCCCAAATTCCCACCCGACATCATGCCCAGACAGCTTTGTTCAGAGTAGGAAAAGGTCCTTCTACATCATTCCTGGTGTACTCCAGGGGTCAGCAAGAAGCCTGGGCTCCAGTGCCTCTGTTCCAGGCTCTGGTCTCTTGAGGCATGAGGGAGTCAAAGAAATGGATCTTGTCCAGTGATGTTGCAGTTTCCAGCAGGAACTGGGCTGACATCAGTGTGACAGACACAGATTCCAGCTCATGACAAAAGGGGAAGGTTTTACAACCCATTCCCATGACTCATCCATCCTTTGGTCTCAACTGCCTGTAAATCAGCCCATCGACACTGTGGACACCTGTGAATCTGCACGATTTGAAGTTAAGATACCATTTCCCAGGCTTCTGCATTTCCAGTAGCCAACTGTTCTTTATATTCCATTGCATTCCCGTACTTCTTTTCTGCAAATAAGCTCTTATCCCTTTCTGATTTGGCATTACCTACCCCAGGATCTCCCTCTCGTCACATCTCCAAGACCCAACTCATGTCTGTAGCCCTGGAAAGCTCTCCTGTGCTTCACTTCAGAAGCAGCCTCTGCTGATGCTGCATCTTGCAGCACATCTGGGTTATTAACCGGCCACCTGGCAGCTCCCTAATTGGCAATATCAGTAAAAGCACATTTTTCTCCTTTCTTAAATCTCCAAATAAAGGGGCTAAATCTGATCTAAAATCCTCAGGTCCTCATTGCCTCGTATAATTTGTAATGGCCTTGCTTATGCCATAAAAATTACAGCTCCTTTCTTGCACTCTCACACTTTCTGGTTCGTCTTTAACATGCACTCTGGCAGGGAACTGAATGACACAGCATAATCTGCTAAAGCTATTTCTATAGTAAACAGAGAGAAAAACCACAGCCAAAGGGCACGCAGCCTCCGAGGAAGTAAGCACCGCGTGTTATTGTATCCAGCACTCGAATCCGAGTTCCTGCTCAAAGGAAACCTGTCCCCAGGGGGAGCCGTCACCGCCCGGTGAAGCCGCGCTCCATTCCAGCCCTGGCCACGGCTCTGCACTAGTCCGGCGCCACACAGCCCTCGGTGGCTTCACGCGGTGTCACTCGTGTGAGCCCAGTGTCATCAGCTGCCCGTGCTGAAGGGAAATGGTGTCTGCTAGGTCGCAAGTGTAAATATGAGCTTGAGGTCATGTCCAACGACCTGATTTTGCAATAAAGACAGGACCTCTGTGACCTGTGACTCGCTTGCTCGCAGAGTCCCCCCGGCTCGGTGCAGCTTCAGCAGAGGGAGAGCAGGCAGAGCCTCGGAGAAGGCACAGTGCCACCGAGACTCTTCTGCTTTGGAACTCACTCCCTGCACTGAGGCCAAAAAAGCTTGGATACGGTAGGCTTTGGGTCATGCTAAAAAGGCTAGAGTATTTTGAGACTTCCGAGGAGAGAACGTTGTATTTATAGGGAAGTTTAGTTTTTCAGTGGCTTTTGTAATTCATTTTGTTTATGAGTGGTTTATTCAAGCTGTAGGGATGAGGAGTTAGCTGCTAGATTTCTTTTCCAGGCTCACATTTCTAACTGTTTGCAGACACAGGACAGAGCTATTTTTGTAATATAAGTCATTACAGAGAGAATATCTCACAATCCCCACTGAAGCAAATTCCTAAGGAAGTGAGCTCTATTTTTAAAGTAAATTTCTACTTCATATTTGTTTTAATCTTATAACTGAGAACCAAGCCACATCAGCCTGTCTGAGGCCGAGCAGTATCCCCATTTCTCAGGAAAACAAATTGAACAGAATGAGAGTCACTCCTACGAAGAAGAGCTGGGTGGGAGCTGCAGAAGAGGCTTCCCAAGCCCCAGGGGATTGGGTGTGATCCTGGTGAAGGGGCTGAGTAAATGAGGGACAGAACCCCAGCCTTCAAAGTGACACAAACTTTAAAGATACTCAAGATACATTCACTGCCCACTTTAGAAAGTAAGACAATGTCTTTTAAGAAGGCCAGACTGTGAGATTTTATAGAATAAGCAAACTCAGCCTCGGCATCATCTCTCTGAGATTCAGGGTTAGAACTGTAAGATAAATGCTGAGAGCTTTGGTTGTGTTACAGACTCATGGATGACTTATTTTAGAAGAACAGTCTCATCCCATGGAAGTTACTCCAATAACTGTGCTATGACTCTTCCCATTTGATTCACACTAATTTAATAAGTCACAATTCCTATTCATAGGAGCATTAAAAACCATATCAAACCTAGCAAGTGGACAGGAAGGAATTGGCGTTTACAGATTTCTCCTTTCCAGCAGTGGCTTAAAGATGTAAGTTAACACACAAACAGAAGTGGTCAGGCACACTTTCTTCAACTGAATCACCAAGGTGTTACAACAGCCCTGGGCCGTGCAGCTGTAAAATGTAACAAAAGTTATCCAAACCTATTTAAATATGGCTGGTAGGAGAAAAGCTTTTAGACTATGAAACAAATTACCAAACCAGAAAAATAGAGGTTGCTTAAAGCTTTTGGAAAAAACCAATATCAACAGCAATGAAATCCACTTTCAAGCTGCGAAGGAACAGCTACAGGAATGAGTTCAGAATTATTCAGCTGCAAATACCAAATCATCATTTGCAAAAACATGCCCAAGTCAGCTTCAGAATTCAACAGGTTCAGAAGGGCAGGACTATTTTTATGACAAAAGGTTCTGTTTCCAATCATTCCCTCACAGCAGCAGAGACCCTTACATCTGTTTTTCCCATTTTGTGCATCTCATTAAGCAGATGTGCAAAATACTGTATCATGGCAGTAGAACTAAACTTGGTGGGTTAAAGGGGCAGTTTGCATTCTAAAGCACTGCAGTGCTGTAACTGAGAAATAAATGTAATCTCTGAATATCTCTGCCTTGAAGGGACCTTGGTTTCACCTGTCTGTGTCTGTTGTTCCGTTCTTTTCCCTCCTCCCCATCCCTGTGCATTTACCCTGCAGCACTTTCTGTAGGACAGAGCTCTGCTGAGCAGTGAGGCTGCAATCCAGCTGAATGCAACCAATATAAATGAACTGAGTCCTTTCTGAATTAAAATTTCCTTCTCACAAGGAATCTCCTCTCTGGGCACTAATGGAAACCAAAATCACTACACACAGCAACACACAGTGTGCTCTCTGACACTCAGAGCTGAACTTTGAAGGCAAACCTGTCTTCATCACAGACTGAACCAACCTCGTATACAAAAGTCTGCTAAAATCCAGGTGTTAACATTACTCCTTGCTGCTGGGCATTCCCCTGGGTGTCTGACTGAAAACACTGTTCTTACAGATCCGATGGTAACACCTTAGATCTTGGGGTTGCTCCCTATATTGTCCTGTGCAAGGCTAAGAGTTGGACACGGTGATCCTTGTGGGTCCCTTCCAACTCAGCATATTCTGCAATTCTGTGGTTACACAGGTAGCAGCACATTATGTTCCTCCCCCATAATGTGCCCAGTGACTTGCAGTTGATTGAGTGATGCTGTCAGGGAATGAGATGCTGTCCCTGTTCCTGAGCAATGTCCTGGTGTGTGTCCAGCCCCATCTACGACCTCATCCTGCTGTGCCAATAGCTCAGCCTGCATCACCTGCCATCACGGGTGACAAACTGCATTCCCACTGGCCTCAGAAAAGCAGTTTATATGAGTCAAGGACTGCATTAGCCCTTTCCCAAGGGAGGAAGCTTACTTGCCCTCCTCCCTGCAGCATCCCTTTTACAGCATTGAACTGGGGACCTTGTTAGCAACACAAATAAGTTTCCAAGCAGAAAAGGGAAAAAAGTAAATCTGATCTCATCCTGGCTTCCTCCCCCACTGGAAGAAATGGAGCAGCAGTGGCCAGCATGTGATCACCATCTTGTCCCCATTCCACAGGGATGCCATTAAAAGGTTATGAAAATACTGTGAGGGAGGGAGAAGGGAGATATCTGTCTGCTCCCTTTGCTGCAAGGGCCTGCTCCCTCTGCAAGCCTGGAACCATCACAGGGAGGGCAAATCTGCTGAAAACAAACCCTAGGTGCTCTCAAGGGACAAAGATGTGCCAGAGCAGCCAGAACAGCATATTCCAGTATGTGCAGGGTCCTATGTTCAATCAGAGAAACACATTATTCACTCAAAATTAACCTTCTGCTCTGCAACTCAAAAGTTTTTGGGGCAGCTGTGTTTGCTGACCGCTGAGAGTGAGCAGTTTTATACAAATAAAATACCTGTGCACTTCAGATACAGCTACACCAACGGTAGTCAGGCAAATAGATACTCAAACTGTTGCCCCACCAGAGCCCTCTGATATGAAAGTCTCATTATGAAGGTCTTTATGAGCCAGAGATAAATTTCACCACTGAAATGATCCTTTTTCAGAGTCCCTCCAGCTGCCAGAGACAGGTGAACAGCACTTTTACCAGCTGACACTTCAGAAGGCAGGAAGCAGCACTCACACCACATCTTCTTCCACAAGAGATACAAGCACTGAAAGCTTTGGTTGAAGAATTTCATGCAAATCCCCTTGTTATCCCTCAGAAAAGCTGTCACATTTTCCACTGAGGGCTGACTCTTCTGATGACCATCCAGGTAGTTACCCTCTCCTCCAAGGGGATGCACCTGCCCCTCCTTACAGCCCAGCTGCTGCCTTCCCTACTTACACCTTTCTCCCACCATCTCCTCTCCTGCTTATCTATGTGGATGTTTCTGTTGACACTCTAAATCAGCTACTAATCTCAGCCAACAGCATCTCATTATAATTAGCTCTTAATTGCCACTTAACACAGGGATCACTTTGGAAGACCATAACAATTCTTCCTTGAGGAATTATTAAGCTCATTATGTGCCCCTATACACATTTTAGATAATGAGAATTATTTCAGGAGGCAAATTTAAAACACCACTGGGCACACAAGCTCTGCACACAAGATTTATATGGTTTCTTGGAGCACTAGTAGCATTTTCAAGTAACAAACCACAGAAGTCAGTGTGCTTTGCTACCATCCTCCCACACCCACCACGTCTTTATACTGAAAGCAGGAACATTTTAAGAAGCACCTGTAAAATGTGATGGGTAAATGTCACAGTAAAGTTGCATTGCTACTGCTCTGCTGGAATTGGTGCCCTCAGCCCAGTGCAGGACATCATAAAGACTCTGCACATCAAGGCAGACAGCACTCAAGGAGCCAAGAGATAAGCAGACTGTTAGAAGAAACTCATTCTTAGGCACATACAAAGCTTTGGCCAAGAATTGCTTTGTTCCTGAACAAATCAAACTCCTGAGAGATTTGAAAATGGGCAATTTGCCAAATTCTTACCAAGATCTCCAGCGTTTTCACAGCAGAAGCTACAAGTGAGTGCCAGTCTGCTCTGTTTAGTCATCTACCTGTCAGGGCAGCAGTGAGGAGACAGAGAAGCCTGATGCTACTCAGGTACTGCCCCATCCACACTGTGCCAACAGGCGTTTAATGTCTGTTTGGAGCACTCTGGAAAACACCACACTGACATAAACGGGGAGAGATGGGCCAACTGGTTTCTCAGAGCCTACTGCCTCTGTTCTCTCCATTTCCCTTGGTGAGTTTTTTTTTACTGTTCAGGAGATGTCATTAGTTTTGGTAGGGTCTGAATGGCTGCTGAGCTCCAGTAGCTTCTGGGAAAATATACAGGCTCTGTACAGAAATATTTTTTTTGAGAAGTTCCCATGATTCACAATCCTTATGACTAGCAAGTTTCTCCTTTTTGAAACACACTTAAACAAGCCTCCAAGGGCACACGACAAAAAAAAAAAAGAGGTGCTCAGAAGTCACACTCACACCCCCCATAAAACCACCTCTTCAGCAGCAGCCCCTCTGCCAGCAAACGGACCTGGAGCTGAGAACTGCATGGAATACCAGTGCCAGGAAGGCTCCGAAAAACCCTCCCTGCAGAAGCCAAGCCTGCACAACCGATTTAAGTGAAGTGAAAGTCTGTAAGTGCCTGTTAATTTGATGGTTTTTATGCCTAAACGTGGTCCTAGGAGGAGAACTTCCAAGAAGCAATAGGAATATATTCCTAAATGCATTGCACAGCGCAGAGAAGTCTTTTGCAACAGAAATAGAGGAATGACTCATTTCCTCTGTAGCGGCTGCTCCAGCGTTTCACTTGCACAGGCAGTGGAGCAGCTCCCTGTGCCATGCCAGGAGGAACTGGGAAACTCAAGAGCAGCTTCCAGCACACGTAAACCAAAGTGAATTTCAGAAGGACTTGTCTTTAAAACCAGTGATCCCCCATTGTCCTCTGGCAGAGCACAGGAGACAGATTCACAAACTGTGCCCCAACACTCCCTCCCTTGATGGGAGTTTTGTCTTTCAGCATTTTAATTTTGCACAGGATTAAACCTTGAAAGAGTGAGCCAGGAGTTGCCCTCTCCATTGCCCTCCCCTGAAGCAGGACTACTAAGCACAGGGATTTGTCAGTGAATTCAGCTCCATGTTTCTCTTCTCCTCTACTTGAAACTGGAAAGGAGTGGACTGAAATCACAGGGGAGAAGTGAGCTATCAGTTGGGCTTTGCTGCAGTTCTTCCTCTGTTCCTACAGCTATCAGGTTTCTGTCAGCACAGTGAGACTTTTCAAAGCAACCCTTCCACTTTCTCCACTATGAATCTGCCATAAGGGTAATTTTTCTTCTTTAATTTGATAGCTAGTAACCTTCACAGCATGATATCCATCAAGCCTGTCTCCTTGATTCCTTACATCCCCCTTTCATTCCCCTGCCTAGATTACTGTATGGGCTCTGCAGAAGGGATAAAAGCCAACAGAGGATCACAAGTATGATGAAAACACTAGCAACCCCTTATTACATCCAGCCCAGCTCAGAGAGCTGAGTATTCTTTATGCAGCTTTGGTCTCAGTTTTTTTTTGGGGAGGGGTGTGGGGGAAACTCCCAGGGGTCTCAAGAAAAGCAGCCTGTAACTGGAGTAGACAGAAATTTTCCAAGTCTCTGAATCAGCACCGCTGTCCTTTAAAAGGAAAAAAATAAGGCTTCTTTAACACAGACTGGAACATGGTGACATTTGATGTATGCGTTTGTAACAACCTTTAAGCATTTTGCATAGAAATTGTTACTTGAATCCACAGGCTGTTTACAGCCACAGAACACACAGTACCTATAGCTCTCTTGCTGATGAGCATTACAGTGCTTTGAATCTCTTACAAAGCAGTTACAAACATGCCAATTCTTGGTTAGCTATTTAAAATAGGACACTGCAGGCACAGGCACCAGAGCAGAAGTAGTCTCTTAACTAGGCATCCCAAATGGTTAAGAAACTCGGGCAGATCTCTCCGTGGTCAGCTCTCCATATCCTGCTTATTTTAGAGTTGGGAGCTACTCTAACCCCTCAAGTAAGCACAGCACTGCTCCAAAGCATCAGCAAGTACTGAAGGCAAATCCTTGTGCTCTAAGGGGTGCTAGTCCTTGCCCCTACATTGACCACCAGCTTCCTAGTGCTGTTGCCCCAACGAAAGCAGGGCTGGCTGCTCTTCTGCTGGCAACTCAGATGTGTGTCACTCACCTCAGGGAAGACTCACCAGGCACACATTTAAAGAGGTGACACAGGAAACAAACCAGCCTGGAACAGCAAATTTCTCATGTCTGAACTCTTTTGGAGCCTTATGAAAATGGGATGCACAAATAAGAGTCCCTTCCCTTCCAGGCAGCTTTAACTTGCATTAGCAGTATTTAATCAGCAATTCACTACTGACCTTGGCTGCATTACAAGGGATGTATTTGCACAGGGATGGAAAGATTTTAAACAATTTATCCAAAGAGTTGGATGCAAACAGGCTTTTCTTTAAACATCAAGCATGCAAGTCCTTAGGCCAGTTAATTTTTTGTTAACAGATTTATCATGAAAGGAAAGGCCCGTGTTTCCTTCAATGATTTTCTGCTGAATAGAAACTCAGGCTTCAAACAGAGAAATACTTCAGAGCGAGGAATGAATGGAGACCAGAGGATGGTTATTGCTTTTAAAGGAAGCCATTAATAAGAGATAATGTTATTAGAGGTAATGTTCTAAATACATTTCCACCACGCTGACTTGGGTGTCTGAGTGTTGACACTAAAGGAAGGACATTTTTCCAGTCTCTGCCAGCGGGAAGTGCTGGGCTGCCTCAGCACTGTGCCAGCACCTGCTGCCCCTCTCACAGAAGCTACTCCCTGGGAGGCAAAGGCAGGTACACAAAGACCTGGCGATAGTTATTTTCAGCCTGCTTTGACTCGATTAAAAAGCTCAGGGTCTTGCTGTTATTTCATTCTTTAATAGGGAACAGCAGCACAAGCTCTAAGTGTACAGTTCTAGCATCTTACCAAAGACTAACAAAGGGCAGGTAACTTGCTGGCCCATCACCAAAACTCCTGCTGGCTCCAGAAGGACTTTTCTCATATTTAATAAAGCATGACCTACACAGCTTGGAACAGAGATGTGTCTGTACGTGCCACGCTGAAGAGATCATATAGATACTGTGAAACCAAGTCCTAGCTTTTTATTAAGCACCAGAAAAAGCATATTTGCAGCAACCTAAAAGTGGAGCCAGGGAAACAAGGACTGAATCCTCCTTAACCTCTGAGCAGGACAACCCCAAACCCCAACGTGCTGCATTTCACAAGTCAGCAACACCACAGATGGTGCCAGCCGTGCTCTCCTCTCTTCTGGCTCTCCTCCCACGTCCCTCTGCACAACTCCCAAGGTGTGGACTTCCTGCTATCCCATGGTTTTGCCACTTTAGTAGTCTCCTCCCAAAGAGCACACAAACCTGCCAATCATAGTTCTGTGGCTGCAGGTATCTTTTACTGAAAAAAAGATAACAAGGAATTTAAATCTTGAGGCATAGGTGCTTTAACACAGCTGTTTATTACTATAGTGAAATATTCAAACAAAACCACCAACTTTTTATGGAAACAATAAAAGTGCAAATGTATTTTGGCATTAAATAGGAAATGAATTTATAAATGTTTCATTAAAATGGGCTGACACTTTGAGCCTATAAACACTTTAAAATAAACCAAAACAATAGCAGCTGAACACTTCAGTTTAATCTTTGGTCTTATGATTAACCAGCAAAAAATAGTTGTACCAAGAATGTCCATTACAAACAGACACTTAAAATTTACATTACTCTGCAGAGATTCAAAATCAAGAGGAATGTTTGCAAGATATTTGGTCAGATAAAATATAATAATGCCTTTGAGAAATACAAAGCATTTTTCAATACAAAATGAAATCACATATATGAATTTTGGTACTGTAACTAAACTTGTTCTCTTTCAGGTGTGACTCCTCTTCCCAATAAATGTTCAATAAAATCAACTTCATTTGCACAGTCTTTGCAAAATTAGATTGCAGGTAAGAGAACCAAGAACCCACATTAGGGGTAAATAACGTGCTCTTTCTTCTGTGTTTGTGTTTCAGTTTACACACACAGAGGGAACCACACCGAATCTATGGTACATTATAACAGCTACAACCTTAACAAACAGGTATTCATAACCTCGTTCTGTGTGCAGTATCCATGGGCTGGGAGAGGAGGAAGAAGGCAAAAGGCTCACAGGATTACTCCTATGGGTCAAGTTCTCTTTACACCTCCTTGCAGATAAGGCCGTCTGACAGCTCCAGCACCCTGCAGGTACCAGTGCTGTCAATCTGCTGTGGAGTAAGATGAATACTGGAACAGAACCCAGCTTTTATCAGCTCCTTTTGTCAATCGTATTCATGAATGCGCGCTTTATAGCAGACAAGAAAAATACATTTAATATCTCAATTGTACAACTGAGATGCAAGTTAATCCAATCTAAGAGATTTTCTCAGACCTCTCACCACCTGCACACGCATTGCCTTATGGCAGGATGCCCTCTCTCTTCAAGGAAGCTCACCCAAGCCTAAGGTGAAAGCAAACATATGCATTTTTCTCCCATCACCACCCATCACAAACTCAAAAATGGCTTTCTGAGCAAAAACTCACACTGAAGATCTGCCTGCATGGCTAATAAACTGAGGGTTTGCCTCACTTTTCACCCTGATTCAACTGCCTTGGAAATACTGTCAAAAGCAAACCCCACTTAAATCTCTTTTCCCTACACTCCAAATCTGCTTGCTTTCAATAGCTCTCCTCCAATTTTACCCCATATCCTTTGGCTTGTTTGCAGCATGTCTTCACTGAGAGTTTACCATCATCCTCACTCACCCCTCAGCCCAACTTTCATTTTCTAAACTATTTACATTCTCCACCATCTCTGTCATGCATTTTCCAATGCAAATTTTTTTTCCTGGCCTTACTACATTTTAGTGAGAAAGTCCTTCCCAAATCTATTTCAGATTTTCCTGTATTGTGGCAATACCACAAAAATGTGCATCTACCTTTTCAGAGAGAGACAGGGATGCAGTGATGTAAACTGACAGACAGCTGACTGAAGTGGTCATGATGCCAGAATTAACAGCCAAAGGGTTTTTATGTCATGAGTTCAGGCAGCCACAATAACCTGGACTGGCCGTCTGGTTCTTCTTTGGGCAAAAGATTCAATGGCTTTGATTGCAGAACTGCATCTTATTTTAAATACCAACTAACACAAGTCTGGAAAAATAGAACATATCATGGTCTGCTACCAAAAAAAAACCCGGAAATACCAAGGTAGCTGACTTAGTCTTAAATACCATGTGCAAAGAACATTTGATCAATACTACCTATAAATACACTATCTGTATTTGTAGAGGGAAGCACAGTGCTTCAAATACAAAAATAACCCAGCTTGCGGGTGTGACCTAAGGCTATAATTACCTGAAAATAAGACTGCAAGAGCAGTTAAAAAAATAGACAGAAGTAGGCAAACACATGCCTAGGGAGTGTTTCCATTTAGAAAAATAGATTTTTATAAAGCTTCATAGATTCTGAAAATGTTTGTTTTGTGCTCTGATGTACAGAACTGTGAACAAGTCTTACTGGTACATCAGGGAGAGCAGGAGCAGATTAGTAACTTCAAGTTATCCTAAAGCTTCCCAGAAGTTACACTTGGTCCTTCATAATTCACTTCAGAGTGCTTACCTAGGACACAGTAATGAGTAATAAGGCACACACTCCTAGACACCAGCAATTCAGCAACACATTTTGGCCCTTAATACATCAAATACTTGAGCAGGTGACCAAATAAAGCAAGGATTTGAAATTCTGACTTTGCTGACACCCTGGCACATCAGGTTCCCATACAGCAGGTACCTGCACTGGGAGCCAAGGATATTTGCAAAGCTGGCTGCATTACAGCTCAACAGGTTATTCCAGAACTGGGACATAACCAGGCAAGAAGTAGAAACATCTGCCTGATGTTTATACTTAAAGGACACCAGAATCCGTAGCCTAAGACTGCCATTGTACCACGAATTAGTACTAAATAATTTTGAAGTACCCTGAAATATTTTGCTTCCTCCTCCCCATAATAAAATAACGATTTGCTATGGCATAGCACTAAAAAATCCCATCAGGTTATTTGGTTCAAACACTGACACAATCAGACAACTGGTTAGGCAGTCATCCAAAAATCCCACCAAACTCCTACCAGGGAGCAGGAGGGTGCAGCAGTCAGCTTTGGCACTGAGATTTGGACTGCTTTCAGATTTGTTCCAAAAAATAATACAGAATTTCTTAGTTTTGTTGTTGGTCCTTGAGGTAAAGTAAATTCTAAGAAAATAATACTTGAATACAGGAACAAACAATAAAACTCAACTAGAACCCACAAATGAACCTCAGAGTATTTCTTTCAAAGGTTTTCCTTAGGATGATTCGAATACCACTCCTTTAAGAAAATATTAATGCCTCCTCCATAGCAATATTTAGTGCAGCCAATTACCCTAAAAATAAGGCCTTTGTGAAAATAAAGTGCTATTTGTTTCCTTTTATCTCTATTTTAATCCTTTGTTACAACCTTCACTTGAACACAGCAATGTGCAACTAGATTCTTCATACTGTTATCAGGGAGGCTTCATTTCTTCCCTCAATTTTACACTAACGTGTTATATCTCTGTTCAGCACGATGTGCTCTATTACACAGGAAATTTAAAGCATGGCATTGAGCATTTCTAGCTGTGATCCACACCCATGCTCCAGTGCTCATCGCATTTTAAGAGCGTCTTGGTATGCTGAAGGGGGGTTGTTTGCACTTCCAGGATTTTTAAATCCCCAATGGATTTTCTGTCATAAAAGGCAAATCTCAAAAAAAATGGTCAATTTTGCCACTAAGACAAAAAGTTAAAGTGGCTTTCTAAAAATATCAGTTTGAGCCTGTTAGTTTGCAAACAAGTCAACTGAACACAAGACTTCTCCACTAAGGCACTTCCCCAGAAATTTCACAATTTTCCCACGTACAACCAATGAGACTGAACAACAAGAATCACAATTTCAGTCTTGGTCTCTGGATTCCAAGTTTTCTCAGGTCAGGGACAAATCCACAGGACCACATTTAATCAGGTCCCACCTTCCTCAGGCTCTTGAAGGACCAGTGGGCTGCGATTGTGCGTTGTCCTGGAAGGGTCCACGGGTAACACCGGCTCACTCTGCCAGCGGCTCCTGCTTGGCCTCAGTGATGTGCCGGCAAGGGGTGGGCACTGGCCGCAAGTACCGGGGATTGCTGTACATCCTGATGATGTGTGGGGCCTGGATCCAGGTGCTGATCAGCTGGAAGGCCACAAGGTCCAGCGTGGGCCCATCGAAGGCAGCCAGCAAGTTCACAGGGGTGGCTTCCTTGAGGAACCGGGGCAGCGCCACAGCCTCGGGGATGCTGGTGTTGCCCAGGAAGAAATCCATCAGCACCTGCTTGCGCAGGCAGTCCCGGAGGTACAGCACCAGGTCCTCCAGCCGCTCCACCAGGAACCGCTCATCCCAGGCCTCCAAGGGCCCCTGCAGCAGCACAGAGAAGAGGGCCGTCTTCAGGACGTAGGAGGAGAGCACTCGGCTCCACTGGGAGCAGAAGGGCTCCTCCAGGCCCTGCCCGCGGAGGTCCCGCAGGCCCTTGAGGATCTGCAGGCACTTGAGGTGGCAGGAGGAGGCCGGGGCCTGTTCCTTCAGCCAGCCCAGCAGACGCTGCTCCTGCCGCGAGGCGTTGAGGCCCCAGAGAGCCTCGGGGGCCGGGGGGCCCGGGGGGCTCTGGGGCGGCAGGGCTGTGAGGTAGAGGGCGTCGCCGAGAGGGATGGCCGGGATGAGGCGCACGGCCATGGAGATGTGGCAGCAGACGTAGTCGGAGCAGGGCAGGATGTGCAGCGTGGGTGGGTGCCCGGGGCAGGCCGAGAGGCTGATGCGGCAGCGCTCCTGCAGCCGGTACCGCACGGCGCCCAGGCAGCGCTGCAGGTGGCCCTGGAACCAGCGCAGCACCAGCCCCGAGGAGAGGTGGCTGCGGCCCTGCAGCTCCACGCAGAAGCCCTCGGCGAAGGGCCGGCAGCGCCGTGACCAGCCGTCCCTCGCCCGCAGGCCGCACACGAAGGCGCCGCGCGGCCCCAGCCCGGGGGCGCAGCGCGGCTGCGGCTCCAGGTGCGGCGGCAGCCGCAGGGGCACCAGGATGTCGAAGCAGTCGGGGGTGCGCACCTTGTGCTGCTCGTAGGCGCTGCCGATGCGCACGAAGTCCCCGCGCAGGCTGAGGGCGAGCGGGCCGGGCTGCAGCCCCTGCGCCTTGGCGGCGCGGACCAGCTCGGCCACCACCCGCCCGACGTGCGCCTTGCTGTGCCCCAGCACGTGCGGGGACACCCGCAGCTGCCGCTCGTGGAACCGCTCCAGGGCCCCGCGCCGCGCCCCCGCCGCCCACCGCGCCCCGCCGCGCCGGGGGCCGCCGCCCGCCGCGCCGCAGCACCGGGCGAGCAGGCAGCCCAGGAGCAGCAGCGCCGAGCCCTTCAGCAGCGGCACCCCGGACCCCGCCGCCTCCTCCGTCCCCGCCGCGTCCCCCGCGCCCTCGCCGGCCGCGCCGCCGCGCAGCGCCTGGTAGAGGCAGAGGAGCGCGGTGCAGAGCGCGGTGAGCAGCGGCCAGAAGCCCCGCACGCTGAGGGGGGAGGCGGGCAGGGCGCGGCGGGGGCTCGGGCCGCGGGGGGAGCCGCCGCCCGGCCCCGCAGGCGGGGAGCGCCCGCCCCCGCCGGCCCCCTCCTCCTCCGCCGCCCCGGCCGCCCCCAGCGCGGGCCGCGCCGCTGCTGCCCCCGGCCCCGCCGCGCCCCTGCCTGCCCCGGCCGCCGCGCCGCTGCCGGGCTTCCTCTTCCGACGGACGCGGCCCCGCGTCAGCCGCCGGCTGAGCTCAGAGGAAATGCCGCGGGCGGCGGCCCGAGGGCCGGGGGCGTTGTCCGACGGGGGCCGGCCCGGGGCGGGGAGCGGCGGGGGCCGCCCGCGAGGTCGCCGCTTCCCGCCTTCTCGCCGCCGCGCCGGGGGAGCCGCTCTGGGCCCGCCGAGCCCCGGTTGCCCCGAAAGTGGAGCGAGAGCCGCTCCGGGAGCACCGCGTGCCCCCCTCACCGCCACACGGCGCTGCGGGGTGTCCTGGTGTGGAACTGGGTGTTTCTGTACCCCCGCACCGGGTCACGGCGGGTGGCGGGGAGCGCTGCTGCCCGCGCTGCGGTGCCGTGTCACGGGCTCCACGTTGCACGTTTTTCCTCAAATAAAAAGTGTTACATGCCTGTCCCGCTGCAGGGGAGGCTCTCCGGTTCCCAATTCTGCTTGAGGGATTCGGTGCAAAAGGGACAGCAAAGCCATCAGTGCCAGCGCACCAGGGTGTGGATGGGCTGCTGCCTTACTAACAGTTGCTTGCAGTCAGAAACATTCAAAAGCCCTGAGTTTTTTACCTTGTGCCCAAATATTCAGATATTAACAAACTAAAAGGGAAGAAATAGCCCTGGGATATATCTGCACAGATACTCGAGATCATTTTAAAACACGTATTTTTCTGGAAGTATGTAAAAAGTCTCAAATGTTGATAGGGACAGGATCATCATCCTCAACTTCTGCTTGGTTAATAAACATTTACTGAGTTTTGAAGCTATTTGCTGAAGTTTAAGAACCATCTGTGTAAGCATTCTGTGGTTTAATTTCAGGTGGTCATGTTCTTACTGCATTACTGAAACTTGCTGCATCTGCACACTGGCAATAAGTGGCCCTACGAAGGTGAAGAAGCAGTGCTTGAACACAAGAGACTGAACCCACTAAGCTGAAAATGCTGTAACAAAGGACCAGTCAGAGAATCGAGAGAAAGTCTGTACAAATGTTTGGTTGTGCAATTTGTCTTTATATGACACAAAATATGACTTCAAGTACATAAAAATCATACTTCACCAAAAGTAGCTTGTGTTTTACAGCCAAGATGCTGCATGCGAAGTCAAACTGGGTAATCAAGGTCAAGCAACCCAAATTAATTCACAGGCAACAAAACTAGGGTGAGAGTCAAGAGTACACTTGAGAAATACAAAGAGATGTCCTAACCACTCCAACTCTGACTCTTGGACTTACAACCAGGAGTTTGAGGATTTTTTTAAATTAAAAATAAAGCAGATATAAAGGTAAGAAACTGTAGGCAATTTTATAACATCTCAGCCAGTACAGTATTCCATGCCCCACAACCAAAAGCATGTTTTCTGACAGCTGCAGGCAGCTGAGTCCACAGCCTCACTACTCAGAAATGTCATTCCTCAACAGTCATATCTTAGGGGAAAAAAAAAAACCAGGAAGTGAAAAGCGTCTTTCTTCCCCACTCCTTGTTTTATGTTTTCCTATATTTCTTCACAAAGCCAAATAAGGGAACACAAACATTCATTGTGCTGCTTATTGCCTGTGACCCCTCACTTCACTTTGTTCTGCACCCCCAAACCCCCAAACTGTTTAAAAAAACCACAGCTGTGCTGGTATTAAACCAATCCTTCGAGATGTTTCAACTGAAAATACTGTTGAACTCTGAACCCTTGGCCCATGCATTCAATTTTTACTAGCCTGTGCTTTTTTACACCCTCAAGCCCAGCATATTCCACATGCCTTCAGGCCTTGCTACAGGCACACTGATTTTTGAAGACAGCCTGCACTCTCTTTTCACGCAGGGTTGATTTGATTAGCTGCACGGCCACGCTCAGGAGACAGACAGCTACACATGCAGGAGCTGGCACAGCCCTTTGTGCCTGCCCACGGGGTGACCTAGAGCTGAGCAGCACAGCAGTTATCCCTGTGGGACCTGTGTACAGGGGAATGCTGCAGCTTCCCAGCCAGCTGTGGGCCCCATGGGTGGGAGGAAATGCAGATGTCACCCCAGGCAGTGGGACAGGCCCCAGGGCCAGCTGGCCAAAAGTGTGTGACCAGTCACACCAGGCCCGCCAGTGCAAACACCAGCTCAGCACAGGTTCCTACGTGCCCAGATGCTGCTGAGGCAGGCTCTCTTAGGCTGCAGAGTGATGGGTTGTACACAAATAACCACGACCTTAAAATCAACCAGAATGAATCCACAACACTGATTTTTACTACTGCTGTTTAAATTACCAGTGGGTCCTTTCCCACCTCCTCAGCCAGATGCAAGATGAGAGCTGTAGAACCTGAGGCTGATAAAAGGTGGCCAACAGCCTATTTTCTGAGGCTTGGCTGCTTCATGTCTCCCTGAGCACAGGGTGGGTCTCTGGTCAAAATGCTCAGTACATCAGAGGTGGGAGACATCACAGAGGTGCTCAGCTTTATGAAGTTTTTAATAGCAATTGGGTACTCAAGAAAAATAATAGGTTGTACACTAATAACCCTGACCTCAAAATTGTGACCAGAGAGAATTCATAACATCAATTTTTACTACTATTGTTTAAATCACCCATTGTTTAAATCCATGTTATCTAAACACTCGCTTCAGAATGTCCCATATCCAGGATATCCTGTTCACTAAATAAGGAATAATGTTATTCTCAAACAAGCCTGAGCTAAAAATAGATATCCCAGTATATATGATCTGCATGATAGCTCTGGGACAGATTTGCAGAGGCAAAAGGAATCATTGGGTTAGAGCATCCATTAAAGTTTCCCCACAGCTGGCAGTATTTCATCAGTCACATCTGTGTGACTGATCTGTTCATGCTACAGTATGCCAGACACTGTCAGATGTAGGCAGAACAGTCTGCATCATCCAAGTAGGTAGAAGAAAGTGGCAGAAAGACATCTGACATGGACAGGTGATGACATTTGTCTGGTGTTTCCACAATCTACCTGAGACACAAGCCTTAGACTTTCTCCCAGCTATCCCAGGTTGGTATCTGCCCTGGTGAACCAAAGCTGCACGTGGTCTATTGCAGGTGCAGGAGGAAATATGTGGGGATCCCTTCCAGCACCAGTGATGTACAGCTGCTCTTCTACAGCAAGCGGGTTATACCTCCAACTTCTTATAGTGCTCTATTAAATGGACTATAGCAGAAAAGTAGAATAATTGATTACAAAAAAATACAAGATCTGTCACTCAACTTCATGCTTCAGTCATTACTCTTTTGTTATTTCCTCTGAAAGCAAAGTTGCCAGCACATCTCTCCCCCAGCCCACTGGGTGGTCCTGCCAGGGAGATGCCATGATCATAATAAACATTCTTCGCCTGCCATTCGTCTGACTGCCACGCCAGGTTTTATGGGATACTATTAACTACTGACTGCCACGCCAGGTTTTATGGGATACTATTAACTACCATGCAAACCAACAGCATCAGGCAGACATGAATCCATCTTTTATTGTGGACTAATGAATCTCTGCCAGTCACAGCAGCAGGGGATGGGAGAACAGGCAAGGGTGTTCTTGCTACCACTAACAGATGAGGAGACTCAGCAATCCAGGACTGAGGAGAGCCAAACTTCCAAAGCACGTGCATGGACATGGAGTAGTTTTGGGGGTAGGGGTGTTAGTGCACATTCCCTCTTAAAACATTTTCTATTTAATAAGTGGGATGTTCTTGCCACCTCTGCCAGTCTGTTTGCTCACTAGCTATTAGCAGGGTGTAGCACTTCTTAATCTGAGAGCCTGCAAGCAGCCCAGGCTGCTACAAATCACATAGAGCCCAATACAGGATTTCCTTGCTGTAGAAGGATGGCTTCCTGAGTAACTGATACAACAACCTCTTGCCCAAGCTTGTCCTTATCACAAACAGAAATACCCTGGCTCTGTGCTGGTGATCAGTACCAGCATCAGCTGGTTCATTTCCAGCTTGTCCCATATCATTTGAAAAGCCTCAAGGACTACTTTTCTGCATAAAAACTTGTATGAGCAGGGCATTTATACTTACCTATTACTCCAGCATTCAGGAAGCCATGTCTATATGTTTCCAGCTAAGCAATGAAACAAGAAAAAAATGCACCAGCCTATGTACATCAGTGTCAGTTGGGATGCTGAGTTCTGTCTGACAAGCTGTGACCATGGCAGACTGCCATCCCATGTCCTCCAGAAAGCTGAAGTGGCTCATGTTGTGAAGAAATCCAACTACAGCATCAGAGAAAGGAAACATCTTTCAGCAAGAAGAATGCAAGTATACAACCATCACATGGAAAGGGGATCAGCAGTAACTGTGAATGTTTTTTACATTGAAAATGGAAACATGACAACTCTCCAGGTCAAGACCATAAGTCTTGCAAAGGCACTTTAAGTTCAGTATTTGATGTGATCCACATTTGAATGACAACAGTCATGCTGAGGTATAGCTTCCAGTGCTGTATCTAAACACTCCAGCTAACAAGCCCTGGTAGCTCTCCTAGGGCAGCAGAGGAGGTGATCACACTGTGCTGGTGACAAGGCCCCAGTGTGTCACCTTCCCCATGCAGGAGCCTGCTCAACCCTTCCCTTCCCCCACCACCCCCAGGGCTCAGCAGAACTTGTGGGTCTGAGAACCCCCAACACGGAATCCCCAGGCTTAAAAAGCATCAGATAGAGCCAAACCTTGCACATGCTTGTGCTAAACCAATTTAATAAAAAACAGTTTAATACCAATCTAATTAAATGTAAATTTAATCACTGACTGAAATAGTTTAGCTTAATTAATGGTAAGTAACTTAAATTTGTATTTGCACTATAACTTGCTAAACTAATAAAAAGTGATCACATAGCTGAGCCCTAATGTGCTGATTAAAGGAGAGTAATTTACATGAGGATTGTAACAGTTTCCTTATACCAGTTTGGGGTTGTTTTGCCATTTCTGTTTTTCATAAGAGAGTTAGAGACATCGGGCTTGTCCCACAGCTCCCTGCTGGTTTCAGCAGTGCTGTGGCAGTGTCACTGATGGTTTCTAAAGAGCAGCAGAATGGCAGCAGCTGCCCCCCTCCCCTCCAGTGACTCTCATTACTGGGTCCCAGCCGTGAGCCTGCCTGGCCTCCCTGCCTTTCAGCTTTGGACTTCTGTACCCCTAAGCTTGCCATGAAATTAGAGAAGGGGTTTTGTGCCTGACAAACAACCTGCAGCAGTGAGCTGCAAAGAGGAAGCTGAGGCACAAAGCATCAAAAGAATCAAAGGTAAGTGCACAACAGGGAACGAGCTCTGTTATCAGCTTACAGCCTCACATAATGAGATGATCCCGGCTCAGCTGACACTCCTCCTGATGAGCCTGGGCTGGATCACCCACCCAGGGAAAAGGAGGGAAAATACAGTGTAGGAGGAAACCTGAGTGAGGGAGGATCTGTCCAGGGAAACCAGCTTATCAGCACTTGGCAATTACAGTGGGAAAAGCTGATGCTCTGGCTCACAGCACCTGGTCTGCCACGCTGGAGGGTAGTGGTAGCTCTAGGAAGCCTTGTCCTAGACCCTTACTGCATCCTGTCAAGGACAGAGAAGGAAAAAGCTAATGGCTTAAAAGGAAAGTGGCCTGTGGAGAAGGAAAAGCAATCTAAAACTGATCAAAGGACCCAAGCTAGCAGAGTTTCTCACCCTTGCATTCCCAGAGGGACAGTAGCAGAGGTCCTTGGGCTCAGGGAGGTTTCAAGGTTTCACCTCACACCCACACATGGAGCCTGGCAGCAATCCCCAGCTGGGAGCATCTCCATCACGAAGGGTCATCCCAGCAACGTCAGCCCACGCAGGGCAGTGTCCTCTGCACTGCTCTGGCCCACCTGATTTGGGTGCAAAGATGCTGGGGGGTGCTGCAGGCACTGCTCATCACTGGTGTAAAAGAAAACCTTGCAGCACAGTGCCTGGTATAGGAGATGTCTGCACCTGCAGTTGTTTAAATCATGCCTAAAAATCAGTCATGTAATCTTCCTGCTTCAAAGGAAATTCGTTACCTGCTGGGCTGCCCTGTGAGGCATTGAGCATCACAGTGGTGGAGCCTGAAATCCCACCAGGATGGCTAATCTTGATCTCTTCCCAGCATCCCTCAACACCAATTTCTCAGGCTGTACCCTTTTAACTAAGATAAAACTTTCCACAGATCAATGCAAAGCAACACAATTACTTCATTAGCAAGAGAGCAAGTGCAGCATATTCCCATCTTTGTTCAAGGCCATTCAGATGAGCTCATTAAATGACAGCTATTTTTACATCTGGTGTCATAGGTTTCCTTATTACCATAGTGCCAACCACTTGATCAGAGGTGGGAACATCTTTCATATTCTACCTAATTCAATTTAAATCTATTTTTTCAAATTACAATACAGAAGGCATCACATTTGCTCGCTGGAACTGTAAAATACGTGTTGCCCTCATCTCACATAGGTACAAACACAAAGCAAACTCACTGAAACAACAGGAATGGCACAGGCTTCCCTAAGGGAAACTGGGGTGAAGCCCAAACTGCCTTTACAACAAGCTAGTTCACAGCTGCATGTTATTTCTTACTTTACTTTCAGAACATGTTGTCTCCTGTTCCATCTCTAAAGTGGTATCTGCAAATGGGGAAGAGAACAACGAATGTAAAAGGTTCACTTTTCCCTATCAGCATTGGTGGGAACAGATACATCCACGACCAGGCTGAAGTCCTACTAGTGCAAGGGAGTGGATCCCTTGCAGGGGGCTTCTACAAACTGGGCTCACCTTGCAATGCCCAGAACCAGCCCCTTCCTTAGCAGGATCTTTATGTCTGGGTCCTCTCTGAATGGAAAAGAATATGCTCATAACTAAAGGAGGACATAAATCTTAGAGAAAGTATGGAGCAGTACAAGACACGTACAGTGTTAAAGTGAAACTTGTACCCATTGCAGCACCCCCTTTAGGGACTGGGGATGTGGTACCACAGAGCAGAGATGTCCCAGCCACCCCCACAATAATTTGCTGATCCTGTGGAAGCAGAGGGAAGGGATAACCATGGTGAGCAAAGAATGAAGAGCATGAGTTGAAAAATAAAGAACTGTTACCCACCCAAAACCAAGCTTCTGCTCAGATTGCAGTTCTTTAAACGACACAGCTTTGTCCTCATATTAATGTGCTATTCCCCTCCCTCTCTCTGCTCTGCCTCCTGCCACAGTGTGACAGATGACAGAGGCTTGGGGAGAGCTGCCTCAGGCTGCATGAATTTCAAGCTCTCTCCGAAAGCACTTTGATACTGGAGGTTACACACTTGAAATTTCCATGCCTTGTTCTCCTCGCTTTTCTGGGATCTGATCTGAGGGGAGCTTTAACAGCTCATCTCTGTGGGAAGATTTTTAGACATTTAAGAAGCATGAAATACTAAGGGTTGCATCTGAATTCACTAAGAGATTTCAGTTCACACAATTTCAGCACCAGTCTTTGGCTCTGGAATAAATAATAAACCCTCTTTCTAGATCAATTTTTTTGTCAGGTTTATGATTATAAGGATAAAAAACATATTTTAAATATCACTCTTAAATATATTAGAGAACAGTGAATTATTCATATTGATTGAATGCTTCATTGGTTTTATTTCCCTCATTTTAATGAACCATTCACTTTTGGACATTTATCCATTTATCTTACTTGAACTTGTTCACCAAATACTTTGTGTAAGCAATTTTGAACCAGTGGCTTTCTTGACACCATTTGCCTCCAGTACCCTCTGTCATTTCTGGTTTGTGCTGTGTATACAGCTTCTCATGCCCTACAGCACTGATTTAGCTCCACAAACAGATGGCTATCACAAAGAACAGGTATCTCCCAAACAGTCAGCCAACAAGTCCATTTACAACAAGTCCATTTACGGTGATCAAAGAAAGAGGGGGGAGTAGAAACACAGGTAACTTAAGTTTTAGTGCCCATCTTCATCCATCAGCAGAGGGCAAGCCATGCAGGTCAAAAACCACCTGAAGATAGTAGACAGTATGGGGAAGCTCAAAGGCAGACAAGTTGTCCTCTCCTGGCCTCCAGTCATGCTGCAGGTCACTGGGACACCATGAAACCCAAACCACCTCCCCTCTACTTCAGGGAACCCCAGCTCATGTGCTCAGCAGTGTGAACATGCCCTTTGTCACCAGCTCACCAAGAAGGGCTGGAAGACTTCAAGTCTAGGATAGACATAAATATACCTGTGTGCTCTCTGCATCCTGGCACAGCCAGTGGAGAGCACCCAGAAGACCTGAAGATGTGGCCAGTACAAGGGTCTCGGCAGCTCTCCTAAATGTAAATGGCTCCAACTACAGCCCTGTTCCAGCCACCACCTGTGCCCCTGTCACCTACCCAGGCACAGTCAACTCCACCCCCAAATGCAGCTCAGAGCTGGTGATCACAACAGGGCTGTAGCAGCTCTTATCTCTGGGAACAGTCTCTGAGTAAAAGGCACATGCCCACTCCTTGGGTCAACAGATCTATATAGTATAAATAAAGAAGCACACACTGATGTGTATTTGCATAGATACTTTCACTGACCCATCGATAATCAAAATTGATTGTCACAGCAATACTTGCACTTGTAATTTGTTACCTTTGGAGACGAGTTTGTGTCTGCCTGTAGTGCCCTGAATCAGAGAACTGCCAGGTAAGGGGCACAGCTGGACTTGCCAATGACCAAATGATTCAAATCAGCAACACCTTATAAAATTACTTTAGATGCCAAGGAAAGCAAAACCCACAGAAAAATCAGAACCAACTTAAGTCTAACAAAGCAAAGAAAAATGAAACACCTAAAATCCATTTCAGAAGTTGCTTGATTTAAGGCAAATACAGATGGGTAATGGCTATGACTTCTGAAACTTCATAGCATGCAAGTCTAAACACAGGGGCAAGAAGTCGGGGCATGGGTGCAGCTCCAGAGACCGCACGGACTTTGATCCACTTGGGATTCTTTCTCCCTAACAACAAACAAACAAAAAAGAAAGCACAAAAAACCAGCTACTGAATCAAGTCCATGCTGGTGTGTTGTAGCAACTTCAGATCACTGACTGTTTGTATGAGAAGCAGATTAATATCTTGGTATGTGGGAGAACTCAGGAATGAGTAAGTGTTGCCTAAGATGAAGAGGGTGAACACTGAGTAAGAGCAGAGTGTGAAACAATAATTGCCAGATACAGGAAAATTTATCACTGGTTTTAAAATGTGGATAAATATTCTCTAGGAAATCTTCTCTAAACTTCTCTTGGTTTTATGCTGTTTTCATAACACATGCAGGTCACGTAATTTTTTCTGTTGGTTGCTCTTTGCTGTGACTTATAAGATGTCATAAGTGAAATGTTTGGGATTAGGTTTTGGGGGGTTTTTTTAGTAAATCAAAAGACAAGTGTTTTAGAGTTCTGATTATTCCTAACTTACTACAGGTCAGCCTGGAACAAGTACTCAGTATTAGAAGACAGATGGAGGGTGTATCACAACACATCACCTAAAAGCAAAGGCTGTAGCAGTACCATATGTATTTGGGCAAATGTAGGGAAAAAAGAAGGAAAAAATATAACCATGCATTTTCTTGTTAATAGGAAAGTCACTGAAAACAAGACACAGGGCTTTCACCACTGGTACTGGTGAGTTATTTCTGTTTGAATACCAAAGCTATAGAGAATGATGAGTCAGTAGGAAAGAAATAATGAACTATTAGGTCACTCCTCAGGGCACTTCAAAGCAGTAGCTTCGTGTAAACATTTTTATCCCAGAAGTTTGCAACACCATATCCAAGCAATACATCAGGTGGGTCCAGGTGGCTGCTTCAGCAGTTATGAATTGCCAGCGATGCAAGCTGAAAACCAGGCCATACTTCTCCTGCCTTATCCATGCAAAAATCCCATATGGAGCAACAATCCATGGGAAAGCTTCAAGAATACCCATACCAGCTTACCAGGATAAATCCTCTTACTGGTCACCAGCCTGAAACATCCAGTGAGCATTAGGATTCATATCCCATCTGCTGGAGAGGACCATATGTTCCAGCTTATGCTGAACTAGTGCTCTGTGCTGCAAGACTCTGCATTTATGACAAATGATAAGCAAACACAGCCAGAGTCTGAATATAAACACGTGTATCTGTCATCTTCCTTTGCAAGACTCTTCTCCCAAGAAGAGAAAACTGATTTCTCATGTGTTATCCCTCTCAACATATGCCCCATGTCTTACAAGACTCTCACATTTTGTGTAAACAATAGCACTTGTGTCACTTAAAATTGAGATATAATTATTTCTCATTAGCAAGTATTGCTGTAATATTTGGGTGGGAGGAATTGAAAAGCAGACAGCTGTTAATTTAAAAAAAACCAAACAAACACATTTCAACCACTTTCAAAGTCTTCTTTCAACCACCTTCAAAATCTTCAAGTAAACAGCATTTTTCCTGCCAAAGTCAGAACAATGAGAGCTGACAAGATGAGATGTGGAAGACAGCTCCTCACCCATCACTAGCAGATAGCTTTCCAGGCCAGGGCTGGAATCAAGCCATTAAGCCACCCTTGCAGAATAATCTCACCAGTGATTTTAAGTCCTGCTTCTGTTCTTTTGCTGAACAAAAAACCCACTTGAAAGCACATTTTCACATACCAGGAGTGCTGTATGGTTAGTACAGTAATACAGACAGAAGGAAGATTCAGCTCCTCTCAAACTGTATTTCCAGTGTATTTCGGCCACAGATTTGATAAGTGACCACAGGCAAGTCACTAAAGCCTCCAACAAGTTTAACATGGAGCATCCAATTATCCCCATTGCTGTTGGGCTGAGAGTTAAGCAGAAACTTTTATCTGTAGTAGACTTGGCCTTCTCTTAAGCCAGCCCTAAAGCAAAGTCCCTTTCTCATGGGAATGCTTCAGGCTAGCAGAGGAGAGACTCACTCCTGAGAGTGGGACTCTGCTTCACCTGCCTTGGGATCCACAGCCATTGGCATGGGGAACTTAGGACAACACATCCAGAGAGCAAAGGCTCCTCTGTGTTTTGTCATTTGGGCATCAGTCCTGGGAAGCAACGTGTGCGTGTTCCCCTTCCTCAGGAGCTGGGTGCCACCTCTGAAGCAGGTCTCTGCCCCATAGGAGGGAGGAAACAATCTATCATCAGCAAGGTGGGACGGTTTTAAATTAGACATAGGCTACTGTTTAAAGAAGAAGCTTACTTTAATCCAGAGATAGCAACAAAGATCAACAGGACTGAGTCATCTGCCTTGACACTGCATGTCTGTCTGCTCCTATAAGCAAATGCTTTTCACTCCACTTAATGTTTTATGCATTTGCATACACAGTTAGAAGCCTCTGATTATATAGCTGCCCTCAAACCCCAAGCTTGGGAGAAACTCTTGACAGCCTGCTAAAAAAAGGCTGGCAGAACTTGCCTTCAAAATGCACTGCAAAAAACCTCAAATCCCCCTCACCCACTGCTGCCCCTGCTCTGACCCAAGCAGCCCAGTACACTGGGAAGGTAAGATCTGAGGGATCTAAGAGTTGTCTAAAACTACTCAAAAACTATTTACCAAGGTAGTGGAGGCAAACTCTTCTCCGTGGTGTCATATGACATAACAAGCAGCAGCAGCAACAGTCTTGCAAGCTTCAGGATAGATACCAGGAAAAAAGCATCACTGGTAGGGTAATGCAGGACCAGAACAGGCTGCCCATAGAGGCTGTGGAATTTCTGTCCTTGGAGGTTTTCATCACCTGGCTAGAAATAGTCATGGCTGACCCCCTTTAGTGCTGGCCACAGTCCTGCCTCCAGCAGGAAGTTGGACAAGATGACCTCTAGAGTTCCTTTCCACATAACACTGTGTGATTCCTGGGCTTCCATCAGAACATCATGTACTTCCAGCTAAGAACAGGCAGTGCCATGGCCAGAGTTAGTGAAACAAAGACATTCAGCACCAAACCCCGACTTTCTAAATATCAGCATGGGGGTATTATTCTGCATCTTAACATGATGAAACACTGCTGTTGCCATAAGCTGTATTGCTGGACACAGAGGTACCACCTCTGCTCTGCTCAGCTTTGGGTTCTGCTCTGCAAAACTGTAACACAATGTGGTACTTCTCAAAAACACCCAAAGGACAACTGCCATTGTCCTAAATCCATTCAGATTTTTCAACTCAGACATCCTGGGAAAACTGAAGTAACAAATAGAAAAATGGTATCTTTAAAGAATCTCCTCCCTTACCACATACATTCCTCCTTTAAACTGGCCAATATTTTTACCTTATTCCTTTAAGCTTCCCAGGCTAAAAAAGTATGTGCAGAATTCAATGCAAGTGACATGCCACAACTTCGAAGCTAGTGACGAAAAATTACTAGCACACCATTTGAAATTATGTCTTCCCTAAAGCCAAGAAACAAGGCACACACAAGTGAAGACCCTGTCAATCTTCCCCACCCCCTGTTTTGAAAACGCAGCATTTCACAGCCCTTCTGTCTGATCCAGGCTCCTTTTCCTCTGTCAACATGACCAGAGTTCATTGAGAATCACTATGATAACAGACTTGTATAAGCTATATACTTTGGCCTGTGCCTGCCATTAACCCCTGCTGGGATGACTAAGTTATTAGTTAGCTTAGTTCTGCCTCAAAATAACATCAAAAAAGTAACTACAGCCTTGCAGCAGCTGTATAACCACTCTGTACAGTACTGAGCATCTCTAGTCGTTTCGCAACCTTCTACTATTTTTTTCAGTCTTTTAAAAGCCAAAATAGGTTTTTAAACAAAGTCTCTTTTTCCTGAGAAAAATGAAAACCAACTCCATTTTCTGTGTAAAACAACAACAAAAAAAAAGAGTAAACTACCAGTGAACAGGGAAATGCATAGCCATTGGAAGTGGCAGAGGAACAGCCCACGCACATTACAATAGATGGGCAGAAATCTGCTGCTCCAGTAAAGAAGGACCAAATCCTGCTCTGGAGTATAAAGCAAAGTTATTCTCCCAATTCACATTTTATGCTCACAGCTAGAAACAGTGTTACTGTCTGACATCCTAATCAAATGTGCAGGATGTGTTCAGCTGCTGAGGACAAAGAACTCGCTATGAGCACTTTCAGAGTTGCAGCAGATATGACCAAACACACTGATCTCACACAGCGACCTCCCTTTGACCAAAAGAAATACATTAAACATGAGATTTGTCTCTTAAATGTTACCCCAAGTGAGCAGTGTGTGATGGTCTCGGAGGCCTCCCACGCCTTGGACAATCACATGAGCACTTCTGTTGGAAGCCAGTCCCACCACTGCTGAACACCACCGCAGACATCTTTGGAAAACCTCTGTGACCACAGCCTTGGAGAACACCAGGCTTCAGCTGAGAACCACCTCTCTAGGAAAGCCCCACAGATCTTGTGTCCAGCTTTCAATCCTGATGCAATGACTAAAAGACCAGGAACTGTCTGGTTCTGTTTCAAGTTTCTGTCACAGGACCATTGTATTTACGGGTGTGCAAATTGTGGCTTTGAGTCAAAATACACTCTGCCCTTCCCTCCCCCCCCCAGCTCTAATAATGGACTTACAAAAGATGCTGTCCCATGCTGCCCCTGCTATTAAAGACTTTACAATGGACTATTCATCAAGCAATCCTTTTTCCTTCTTTTCCTCAATTATTAAAGCTGATGACTTACACAACTGCACTGCACAGGCTTCCAATACCACTTTTTACCCCTCTGGCCACTTAAAATTAGCCATTCTTTTGTGCCAATTCCTCTCTCCTCCAAATTATCTAGGAATTTTCCACATGCATATTGAATACTTTAGAGAAATTAAGGCAAGAAATCTGTTAGATGTAACTTTTGTTCAGTGAATTGGTTAAGTTAGGGAATTGCATTAGTCTAACAGGACATACCTTTAGCAAACTTGAGTTTTCACACATGTGGTTCACAACTGTCTGGGGCTGAGGCAAATAAAATGAGAATCCCTTAGAGTTCTCTTCTGATTATGCAGTCCCTGATTTAGCTTCCAGTTCCTCAAGTTACTCCAGTGGGTGTGCAAACCAGTCATAGATAAGAGAACCAAATGCTACTTTGCTACAATGTAAATAACATCAGTAGTTTGAGTATAACCAGGTAACACTTGAAACAGCTGGACAGAAAATATTTTTAAATGGTCAAAGTGCCAGTCATAATAAATCACACAGAATAGGAGTTTCTCTGCATTAAGATTTAACTTTCAGTCTAAGCTCCTTCACAAAAAAAAAAAAGGCTAAATAATCCTCTTTAAGAAGCCTTTCATGTCAAATTACACACCAATCAGCACCTACAAACACTAACAGAGCTACTAAAAAGGTAGACCCAGACGTGCCTGGATTAAATGCTGTCTGAAGCAAAGTGAAATAAGCTTGAAAGCTCTAACAGACTATTAAATGCAGTTCCATAGGTGGTCCAAGTTGCTCTCTCCACCTGCTTTGTGTCAGGAATCAGTTCTTTTACACACACATTTGGGTCAAAAAATCCCAAACCAAACAAACTCAAGGAAATACCAAACAACAACAACAACAACAGAATCCCACCACAACAAAAAGACAACAAAGGAAATAAAATTCTACTTAAAGAATTTAGAACTGCACCTGAAAAACAACCCACCCCAAAACACAAAGAAGTCTTTAAGTAAAATTGGTCTTACAATACCAGTCTTTATTCAAGACAGATTGAAAATAAATACTTGCCAGTAGTTCACTTACTCTGAAAACAGAAATCAAAAATAATCTACTTCATCAGTATTAACCATTTTAAAATTAGCTGATGAGCTCCAGCTTATTTCAAGTACACATAAATTTCAAGGCAACAGAGAATGTATTTATAATTTTTATGTGTGTGTATGTATACACACATATTGCATATATACACATATTTTGCTGCCACCTTGTGAACAGTCTCTGAATAAGGAGGTTTGGTTCACACAGACCCAACTCTGCCATCTTTGTTCACATTTAGACCAACTGACTTTAACACAGATACTTTTTAAATGGGTGTTCAATGTGACAAAGGATGACTGAATCAAGTGCTTAGTGCAGAAAATTTTAAAAGGCTGAATATAAGAGCTCTTACTCTTTCACAGTTTCCATGCACTTGTGTCCCAGTTTATTGCCACAACCATTATGGAAAACATCACTAAATTCTTTCTGATAAAAATATTGCAGCTTTGCATCCAAGCTGTATGGCTGTCTTCAAAACAGAATAAGCTGGTGTCTGAAAAAAGAATAAAAGATTAAATACATCTCCTGAAGTGTTTTGCTTGAACCAAAATGTGATAAGGAATAGTAAGCATCATATAAAAACAAAAAACACACACACAAAAGAATCTCACCTGCATTTGTAGTCTAATTGACCATAGAGAAAACTAAACTAAAATCTATCAGCTTTGCAGAATATTTCCATTTCTCCACAAATGTAATTCAGGAGAAAAATAAGGAGAGAAGCCACACGCTTCTCATCTATTATTCCAGGGAGCACAGAATTCAGTTCAATATTTCCCAGTTCCTAACAGGGTTGTGACCATCTACCAAGATGATGCCTCAAGTTCCCAGCTGTATGTGTAGCACTTATTAGCCTTATCTTCAAAAATATCTAATCTAAACTTAAATTACAATAAAATTTAAAATTTTGCAGAGCAAACCTCTAGGGAAAACACAGTCACTTCAACACTTGAGTTCCAACAGATTTGGTTGTCCTCCAGAAAAATGAAAGCTGTAATATTGCAGAGCTTTCTTCTATGGATCTTTGGGAAAGAACAACATTTTACTTACTGCTTCTGCATCGTGCTCTATCCCAATGTCATGGTGCTCCCGTTCATCATCCCGAAATTGCTTTATTACCTTTAGAAATAGCAGGTAATTAGCAAGTCTACTTTGCAGACAAATCAAGGCAGCTGGTACACAAAACTATCTGCCATTGACCACTGCATGCACCACAGCAAGCTGAGGTCTCTCAAGAAACTTCTCAAAGATCTGAATCTCTAATTCAGAAAGAAGGGAATTCTTTACAGTATTCTCCAAAGAAAGTCTTTAAGGCCAAGGTGCTGTTTAATATATCACTGTCTTTTTCACTGTTTAAAAAAAACTTATAGTCACAGTAAACTTTTAACACTGATTAGTTTCACCCGCACACATACATTACTCTGACAATCAGAATAAGGAAATTAAGGTCTCTTTCTTATCAATCTTTCCCTGTAGGCCAACTGGGATTTTGTCTATTCTAAAAAACTCTTTTTTCTTTTTGAGTTTTTCAACTGGGACCAAAAGGCACTGTGTGCAGCTCTGGGCCCTGCAGTTTAAGGAGGATGTGAAGGTACCTGAATGCGTTCAGAGCAGGGCAACAAAGCTACTATGCAATCATATTTCTGCCTTTTGTTTCCCCTTCAAACCCTTCCTTTTAATTAAAATTAATCAAAATTAAAGCACAATTCTCCCACTCAAAAGGGAAATGCTGAGTTACTGAAAGTATGCTGAAGATAACCCAACATATATTTTAATTTTGGTGCTTGATCAATTTAGTGTTGCTGAAGGAAAAAAACATCCTTTTATCTTAAGTTTCTGCTGACTTGAGCATTCTAAGTGACAGACACAGAGATCTACTGTAAATTCTACGAGCATGTCATTTTTAAAAGACTAAAGTTGCATCAGGTGATTCAATGAGTTTGTTAAGCTACTTTTTAAGTCAGTTAAATACCTGCAATAGTTCTTTGTACTTTTCTGGATCTTCTTCCATCAGAGTTCGGATCTGGTTGTTGTAGTGGTCTGATATACTCTCTTCCACTGCCACTGTGCAAGCCATGGCACCCTTCTTTCCCAGTAAAGCACTTCCAGCCCCTGTGGTTGTGGTGCCAAACATACGAACACAATGAAATCTGAAGCAACACAAATAATTTGCACATTTGTAGACTTCGTAAAATGACAACAACGAAACAACGATAACAACAACAACAATAATAATACAAACCCACCTAAAACAAAACCTGCTACATTCCAGAAAGGCAATAAAACAGTAGGTCGAACTCTGTATGCAACCATGAGCTCATTGAACTTTTTCAGGTGGACTTTTTCTTGATTCCACATTTGCTGCAAAAGAGCCAGATCACAGTGAAGTACAAAATCACAGAAATTAAACGTTTCCAGTAAAAGTAATAAACGCAAAGAAAAACGAAACAAAACCACACTGTAACAGCTAAGGTAACACTATAACATCACAGAAAAAATGAAGAAGGGCAGACGAGGATAGTAACAAAAAGGCAACATAAAAACATTTGGGAAAATAGGACAACACTACAGCATCTGTAATACTGGTAACTTCCTTAGCAAGTAATCCTCCCCCCTCTTCACAAACACACCCGTTTGGACGTGCTTAGAAAAAGATGTACAACAAACTTGCCACGAAAGCGATGACCTTTCACCTTCATCCGGGGCGCTGTTAATTAGACGCAAATTAACACAGCGCTCGCCCCCAGGCCCACTGACCTGGATGACCGGTCCCACGCTCGACCTGCCCAGCACGGCCATTTGCCCCGCGTAAATGCGGTTGGCCCCGTACTCCCCCGCGTGGTCTACGCGGATGATGCGGTCTATGATGGGCTTGTTGATGCCCTGCGGAGCCGCCTGCGTGCTGCACGGTCTGGGAGCGGCCCCGCCGGCGGGCACAGGCCGCGGACCTGTCGGAGAGACAAAGGTGACACGAGCTCCGCTATGCCCAGCCCCAGCCGAGGCGCTGCCCCCCGAGGGGCCGGGCGGCTGTGCGGGGGACAGGCAAGAAGCGGAGGGCAGGGCCCGTACCGGGCCCGCAGCGGAGGCACCGGCGCCGCCCCAGCGAGAGCCGCACCGCAGGGAATGCAGCCACCGCCGCCATCGCGCTGATCCACGGCGGCTACTCTGTAACGTCATCACCGCGCGCCGGCTCCCGCCCTATCACGACTCCGATTGGCTCCCCCGAGCCGCCGCATTGGGCAGCCCAGCTGTCAGTCAGAGCCGGCGTCGCCCGGTTGCCGTGGGAACGGGGGCGGGGCTCACCATTCCCGCCCCCCGTGGCCAAGGCGGGAACCGCGGGTGGAGCGCTGAGGGCGCGGGCCGGCCCCGCCCGCAGCCACCGCAACCTGCTTCAAAACATCACACCTTGGAGTAAAAAATAGAACATTTATTGAACGCTAATCTCTTTAAAATGAAGGCAGAAAACATCCCGGAGCATTACATAAAAAGAATAGTGTCTCACATTAACCAAAGAGCAGATTTCAAGGAATATACACAATTCTGTACAGAAAATACTTAACATCAATCTTTAAATAAAGGAATCTCTGTTAGTAGCCTCCCGGTACACACCGCTGGGACTCACATGGCCCCAGCAGTACAGATAAGCGAGAAGAAACGTGAAATTAAGGGGCACTGACACACAGTGCTACCAACCAATAACTCTTAAATATTCACATTTTAGAGTAAAAAGAACAGTAGTCAAGATGCTCACACAAGAATAGAACACAAATAATAATGCTTTAAAACATTAAAAAAAGGGGGAAAAAAGAAAAAGAAAAAAAAGGCCCCTCCACAGCAGCTGGTGCCCAAGCAGGGCTGTGCCTGCTGACCTGGCTGCTCTTCTCCTCCTACCCCCCAGTGTTTATTCAGAGCTCTTTTATCATAACATTTATATTGTTTTCTCTGAGCCATTCTGCAACATTATCCAGTGTTCAACCGCACTTGCTACTTCAGAGCAAAATAAATATAAAAGCCTCATCTCTAAAAATATTTAGAAAACTGATTTCAAACCCATCTGTGGTATTTTCTTCTCCCATGCACCGTTTCAAAATACTTGCCTACATCTTTTTTTTGCTTCAGTTTTAAAAAGAGAAGGGAGTTGGAAACATGTAGTACCATACTCTTCCCCTCCCTCATGATTCTTAGAGCATAATTTGTAAAAACAGTACAAGAGAGTTTCAGTTATGATCACATTTTACCCCAACTCCTTGGAAAAACAGGACTTAAATCCCAACAACCCTGAAGCTGGAGCAGCAATAAAGTGTCCCACCATACAATTTTTCTGAACAGGTCTAACACAGTATAAATTAGCTGAATGTCCAGTTTTGGAAACTTTAGGCCCTACCGGCTTAATCAAGACTAAGACCACAAGTGTCCATTACATAGACTGCAGTGCCATGGTGCCAGTCAGCTGCTCAATTTTGTGGTGCTGCAGATGCTTCTACTCTTATCTTGTGGTTCTGGGAGTTTCAGGAAGTCAAGTTCTTTTGGCTTTCATGGTTTTCAAGGACACCTCTTAGCTTCTGTTATCTTTCTGATTAGGAACATCTTGTCACGACTCTCCTGGAAAGACAGAATAAAAAGTATGCTCTACATGAACAGTGTTAATACAAGTTATCTATGAACAGCTCATGTCTTTATTAGAAATAAATAGGTGTGCTCACTACATTGTACTCTCATTAGTGGCTCCCAGGACACTCTCAACTGCCTGAACAATTTTAAGTTTACAACAGCCTTGACTTCATTTATCTCACATTATGTCACACATTAACAGTTCTGCATTGAGCCTTGTAAAAGCATCTCATACACCTAAAAATTTAAAACTCTACTTCCAAGAAGTATAACAACAGTGAGCAAACAAAAATAAAAAGCATGCAATAATTTTCAGAATTCCTAACTGATCTGCAAACCCTTCAAAAAGCAGGCAAGCTTTTGTACCTAAATTCCCTAATCCTCAAAAATCTCTCTCCAGCAGTTTTTTTTTCTACAGATGGGTTGTTAAATTCTGTATCTAAAAGAAGCATTACCAAGAAATGGGCTATTTCCTAAGAAAGTGAGAAGTCTCAGTAGTGAAGCTGGGTTCCAACTCAAGCAGTTTGTCAGAGCACAGCACACGAGTGATGCCAAACCTGGCAGCGGCTTTTGATGGCCACAAAGCAGCATTTCTGCACTAGCAGTCCTTCCCCAAAGGACTGGTTAGCAGGGACTCGTTCCACTTTCAGTACCTGCTCAAGAGGTGCTGGGACCTGCTTTCAGGAACGAGACCAGACATGATGCAGTAGAAATACAGGCCTGGAGGGAAGGGTAGGGAGTCAGGTGCCTGTTTGTGAGGGCAGAAAAGGAAACAGAAGTGGGGGTTCTGCAAGACGGTGGAGGGGACAGGAAGCACAAGATTCAGGTTTTCTTTTGGCAGAAAAAACACATGGATGGGTGGATTTAAGCAAGGCAACAGATGAAAAACAGGGACACAGCTTCTCAGAGGCCTATTTCTTGCATGTGCGTTGCCTGATAATACCAGACCTTGGTAGAGTTGTAGCTGACACCCATGAAAATGAACTGCACTGAGAAACACCAACTCTGCTGTGAAATACCATAATTCTTTGGTTATTTTCCTGTGTAATTTGTAAAACATTCTCCACTGCCTGTGCAAACACCAAGTATCCAGGAGACCATAAAAACCGCTGTTCCTCTGCATGCCTCATTTCTGTGCCCCTAAAGTTCTCTTTGTTGTGTCAGTAAACTGGGTCAAATCTCACCAAAGCCAGTTGTTCTTCCAGCCGCTCAACCACTCGTTTGTGTGCTCCAGCCAAGGCCATAAAATAGAACATAATGAGGCTGCAAACAACAAACAAACACTGTATGTTAGCATCATGCAAAACACCATCGGTCACAAAAAGGCTGTTATGGGCTAGAGAAATGGTCAGTTTGCGGGTTCAGATAAGAAGTTGTTGGAGAAAAAGAAATATTTCTTAAAAAAAGAAAAAAAATCAATATGCTGCTGGGGTAGGTCGGGCATAGCTCTGCTCAAAAGCATCTGCTGAGAGATTTGTGCTGCCAGCAGGCAGGGCCTGTGTTAGGGAGTGCCAGGGGACAGGGAGGCACGACACAGATGTTACGGGCTGCATTCTGACATCTCTGTCTAGACTGTTAGTTCCTGCCCTGCTCCAAGTGTATGTATGGGGGGGTTGTTCCTGAGAAATCAGGTTTAATGAGGCTTCATTGGAGTAACTCTGCTCCCACTGGGGTTTCTAACTAAGGTAAGCAGCCACAGATGAGTATGGCAGCCATTTTGTATATCACATATCCCAGTGTAATCTGTGACTCTGATTATCCACAGTGCATTAAATGATGAAAAATAACAAGAACCACAACGGTAGAAATGCCTATATAAATCATGTATTTTCTTTTCCAAATAATAAGCAGTAGGGTAGAGTGCAAGTCATCCTTCACCTTTTACATGGACTTTATGATAAAGTAAAAAAAGAAAAAAAACAAACAAAGAGGACTTGAGATTTCCTGTATACATAATAACAGATCCAGTTGACTGCAAATGAAAAATGTGGTCTAATAGATGTTTGGTATTAGTTCAGTAAGGAAGGAAATAAAGCTGCATAAGTGAATCAGGTCTCCACAGTACTCACCAAATGACCATAAAAAAAGGCACTGCAAAGGCTTCTGATGCCATGCCAAAAAGGACCTGCTGCAGACCTTTTGGAAACCCACGTATTGTATCTGGAACAACTTCCCATGAAGTGTTAAAATTCCTAAATGGCCCACACGCCTTGGAGGAGGGGATACTGTCAAAGAAGCAGAACAGAAAGAAGACGTTACACCAAAATGTAAAGATAAAATAATCCAACACAAGCCCAGCACCATTTTGCCGATGGGGTAAAAGTGTCCTGTGTCTTTAAAACTGCAATTTTTGTTTATACGAACTGAGTTATAATTTGATGTATTATACACTATATATTTCATTCCAATTTATCATTCCAAAGTCATGTGTCTGCTTTTACAGAACTGACAACTTTAGAACAAGTGTCACCTTCAGAAAAGTTAAGCTGTCACTTACCTTGCTATGCTGACTCCCACAGGAATAAAAGCCAAGATGAGCCCAATCAACAGCACTGCCAGGAAGAAAAAGTTGGAACTTGATGCCCTGATAGGCCTATCTGCAGGTTTTCGTGCATGTATCAAACTGATCTGAGGAGGGAAAGCCAGCAAGACTGTTACCAGTACATTTATATACATACATCCGAGTATACTTTCCCCACCAGCTGAATTTTCCATTCTCAAATGTGCTACCAGCTACTACACAACCACCCTCCTTTGATGCACATGGGCTGAAAAGGGCTAAGACAAGAACGCCTTACATTTTGGTCTAAGTCTCCTATTCTGATTAAGAATTTGGCCCAGGGGACCCCATGTACTTTCACAGTCAACAGACACACCCAACCCAGCTTGGATTTTCCATTTTGCTTCCAAATTTTTAGCAGTTTTGCGAAATTTTGCCCAAGTTCTAAGCTGTGTTGCTAATAAATAGATTATTGCAGGAAAGTGCTGTAAAGTAGCTTTGGTACATAAAAAGATTTTATTAAAAAAAAAGGACAAAAAATTGAAGAGGTAGTAACTGAAATGTGGCTTTGCTTGATCTCAAAGCAAAATTCTACCTTCACTTAACAGTAAAAAACCTACAGAAAATGGAATACCATTGCCTCATTCCAGTACCCTGCATCCACAGGTGTTTTTGTTTCAGATCACCTGCATACCTAAATACCTATATTACAAAAACCACAGAGATGTGCTTAGTTTTCTTTGTTAACCATACACCTTCATTACCTTTTTAATGTAAAAGATGATGAAGTATTTAACAGTTGCTATTGCAGGGAGAAGTGGTGAAAAGAAGGTTCCAATCCAGCAAATAGTCTGCCCATAAATGATTTCAAGGACATTGTCAGAAATTCTAAATTCCGACAATCCCCACCACTGAACTGGCTTGCAGGAGCAATGAGTAACTAACAACCTAAAACCAAAGAATATCATTAGTCCTAAATTTAAGTTATAGTGCTCAGATGAATTCTAACACATTTGGAACACACAGAATTTATCATTTAAGCATTAGACAGCATTACAGAAAATGTCTGAAGAAAAAAAAGTCTCAAATATCAAAAGCTTGACAGTCACCTGAATAACAAACAAGTACTCAAACCACCAGAAATAAGTTTATGTGTATTTTAAAATTGGTAACCTGGTTGGAACTAAGAGGAATTAATAACAGAAAAAAGAAAATATGTTTCATATGTCATTTGCAAAATATGTTCAAAAACCAGAGATACTTACTTTCTAGGAAAGTCCACAAACAGGGTCATACCCAGAATTATAATAAAATCAAATATCATCAGTTTATACATTTCTTGTCCAACATCAGATTCCCAGCACTATAAAAACAAGTCAGGAAAAACAAGATTAGCAGTCTAAATAACAAGTGAAAAATAAATCTGTCCATCACTAAAGCAACAAACGTCTCAGTTAACACCATAAAGTTCAAACTAACTCCCATTTCTAAAATATTTAAAGTTTCAGAGCTCCCATGCCAAGCTTTTCACTTGTTTGTTTTTGGTAAGTTTTGTCTGGTTTGGGTGGTTGGCTATTTTCTCTTTGTGTTTTTTTTGGGGTTTTTCTTTGAAGAAAAACCATTTGCCTTATTGGAGCAAAAAGCAGCTGCACAACTGTCTCCAAAACACAGCCACCTCAAACAATACTCAAAGTAGACAGAAAATCTATGCCAAATGATCATCTGCCACTGGACTAATTCCAAGTTTTAGACAAACAAAAGATCCATGTAATAACTGTACTGGTTTGCACTGAGCAGTGAGAATCAGCACCAGGTATAACATGAATGGCAACCCCAGGGCTGATACTGAACACCTCTAGACAAGCAACTCTCATGGAAAACAAATCTCTGTTCACAGGTTCAGATGATTAAAGACCAAGATAAATCTGCTTACAGGATAGAGTTTGTAATTGTATCCACAGGGCTCACACTTGTCAGCGGCACAGTTGGAGATCTGACTCCACAGAGAGAACAAGAGAACACCAATATTGGCCAAACGCAGGAAGACACACCTGGAAGAAAGGCAAAACTTAATTCCAAACCTGCCAAAAGAGAGTCACTTGGCTCACTTTGCACAGGAGTCCAAGGAAGCCTTGAAACACAAAAAGGGTCATGAAGAGCTTTAACAGAACAGCCAGATAGATAATAAACACATTTCTTTCCTTAGTAGTAAGTTAAATTGCTTTTCACTTTCCCAGCTTTAGGCTACAGTCCCTTGTTTCTTTTCTCAATGTGGTTCCTCGATCAGTCATTTCAGCTGCAGATCTTGATGCTGCAATGGGTTGCAATTCTCTCAAGTACAATTTGGGAGGCCAGGTGACAATTCTGTGTGCATCATTTCCACCTCATGTAGCTCCAGGCCTTCCAAGGCACTTAGCCAAATCAGAAATACAAAGGACAGGCTTGCAGAGTTCAGATGCTTCAACCCAGACCTCACTGCCTTAAGGTGCCAAACACCAGTTCTTCATGCTCTCACACTAAAGTATCTTTTACCCCAAAACTTTTAACTTCTACCTTGTGCTTCAGTCACTGCTGTACACACACATCTGCTCATTCAAGGGAACTGCTGCACACAAAGCAGTGTGAATCCACAGCTCTGCGGCCACAAATTCTTTACTGACTATTCAGGTTGTTGAAGATGTCCAGACCACACAGCTAAATGGGACTGAGAGAAAAACTTGGACACTGAGATGATTGCACTGCACTGTCATCAAAACAGATTGTTCCCAGATGTAAAGTTTCCAACTAAACATTAGCCAAACAATGCCTGCTTGGTTTCCATGACCAACTTCTCTGCTTCTTGATATTTCAATGTTTGCAACACATATAACCTACCAAGAACAAGTTGTTCCAACATCCAAGGCCACAATAAAAACATCTTTACCTCATGAGTGTCAGTATGATCTCAAAGGCTGGTAAATAATCTTCAAATTTGATCAGAAATGAGAAGATCTGAGGACCAATGAAGTTGGCCAGTGTGATCACTATTGAAGGCAAATACTGCACTAAGAGATTAGCCTGGAAGTTCGTATTGCTGATGTCCTGCACAAGAAGAGACGAGAGAAAGACAATAATTCAACACATTTTCCTGACACCATGCTCTCTCCAGCTACCCACCAGCCTCTCTTGTCCAGGATTCAGGTAGCATCTTTTACTCTGTCTGCATTCTCCACCTACATTTGCACTGGGCAGTAAGAATCAAATATAACATGAATGGCAAACCCATCTGATTCCAAATACCTCTAGACAAATTCCAAATACCTCTAGACAAGCAAGTTTCATGGAAATCTCTATTCTATATACTGCAATCCTGATCACTGCTATCTATCTCTGCAGTTTGCTGCCACACACCCCTGCCTTCTCCTGCTCCCTTGACCAGTAACTCCCTCCACCTCCAGGTAAGAGTATTTCTGTGCTTCCCCAAAGCTTCTGTTTCAAGTGTGTCTGACTATGTTGCTAATCAGCACCAAGGCTACCAGTTTTAAACCTACTCGAAGTGCAAACACTTTTCAAGTTATTCTCACTGATGCCAAGCAGCTCCCCTGACTTTCCTACCTTCCTGACAAGCCCTTCTACCTGCTCATTTAGGCAAGGTCAGGATACAGACCCTTAAGCATAAAGCCCACAGTAAGTGAAGGTGGTTTTTGAGTTGTTCAGTGTTGTGTTGTGCTCTCCTTTGCCCTCAAACAATATCTCTGACACAGTTAGTCCCCGTTTCCTGCTTCTGTCTCTACAGTCCTTGCAGTTTACAGAAGTTAAGAGTTAGGTCCACCATGAGCATAACTTTCCCCATGCACGGCCAGGCCCATCACATCAGCAACAAACACAGGGGAGAGAAAAAGTGCAGTCCCCATTCCTACCAGGCTGACTGAACCCTGGGGTCCTACAGAGAAGTCAATTACTGTTGCAAAACCGTCATAACTGTTGTCTGCTCTTGATCTGCTTCTGAACCACTCTTTGTCTGCTTGTCCTGCCAGGGGCCAACAACCCCACCCAACCTGATTCTTTTCCCTACTGATGCAAGAACCTTTGATTTTGAAAACTTCTCTGTGTTCAAAGCCTTCCTGTTTCCCCACATAGCGGTAACTCAAGTCACAATACAGATCACAATCTCTGCTCTGCCTTCCCTGGCAGTGCAGTTTTGCAGTTGAGCAGTGAACTAGATCACGCTGAAGCTGATCACCATGAAGTTTGCTTTAAGCAGATCAGTTCCCTCAGCCAGTTCACTGCCCAGACCCAGCAGGTCACAGTGAGGTGAGCACAGTTACATGGGAAGGGAAGTGAGGGCTGGTCTTCTTGTCAGCTGCCTTAGCTCTGAGGCACTTGACACCGAAGCCTCTGCAGCAAAGGGAGACATTACTGGGCTTTTTTTTTTTTATTTGCACATTGTTCTTAATCTTTCCTGCTCTCTCCTACTAAAAAGAATTGTCTGTACAAAGCATTTTCAGATCCCTTGCATAAAAGGTGCTATATTAAGATACTTGACTCTTTCACAATAGTTCCTCTTGCTGTAATCACCAGCCTCGACTGAATCTGTCCTAATGTCATTTCTGATACTCACATTGGACTTCTCTTGAGAGAAGACAGTTACTCTATAAATAGAATAAAAACATCCTGATAAAATGGCAATAACAATTATATTTATAAATATTCTCAGAGAGTAGATGCGTAGCTCTTCTTTTATTGTCCTGTCAGCTATTTTTTGCTTCAGTCTTTCTTCCTCCAAGTCCATCTACAAACGAAAGAAAAAAAAGAGATGCAGTTTTCTGGTGCAGCATACAACACTTGGCACCACATCTTCTACCTCTGGCATGTGCAAATCCATAGCCTGCTCTAGGAGGGTCAGCACACAGAACTGAGAGTGCCTTTTCCTTGACACAAATGGGTCCCCCTAGGAATGAAAGTCCCTGTGTGCTCAGTTTCCTCAGGCTGGGGGCCCTGCAGCCACAGACAAGTGTCTTGCAATCCTCTTATCTTTGCTAGATCAGTAACATATTTCCTTGAGGACAGAAAGACAGTTTGCGTGTTCATTGTAACAGACAGATCTCAGATAGCTTGGTACTAAACTCTGAAACGAGTAAATCAGCTCCCCCACCTCATTACTTCTGCAGGTAAGTAACCAGTCCTCACCACTATGGCTCAAACTTCCTTCTCCTACTCGTTGTGAAGGAAAAATTGGGGGGGTGGCACATAGAGAAGAAAGTACAGTCTTGAGCAGCTTGTCATGAAAACTTAACATAATTCGCCTTATCTGATGCGAAAAGACAGTATTGCCTGTGAAGGCAATTTAACCTGGGCAGACCCACACATTACCCAGGTATTTTCTGAGGATTTATTTCCATCAAACAGCAATATTAAGGGGCAAGTTCTTCTAAAGTGTGAGTTCTAGAGGCAAAAGTGTGGTAAGTAAAGGAGATTCTGGTTATATGATGAAAAAAGATGGCTGTGAACTTCACCAGAGCAGAAAGCAACTCACTGTAATTCATGAAATCTGTAATTATTGCTTTGTGGTTTGAAGTGGAAGTATCTTCTCAAAGGTAATTGTTTCACTACACAAATCTCCACTTCCAGTGTACAGAGAGCAAAAAGAAGGTACTTGTTTCACCAAAAAAGCCTTTCAGACCCTTTTTTTCAGAGCTTTTGGGAAATCTAAGCTGCATCAGCATTTTGTATCTGCACATGTGCCAAAGACACCTAAGTGAAAAGTCTTTCAGTATCTTCTTACTGCAGCAACACTCTCAAATTGTATGAGGAGTACCATTTGAATTTTATTGCTCCCCAAATAACTGCCTACTGCACTGCACACTTAAAACCCAGAGCACTCAGACTGATTCCTGACAGTACAAGGGTTTTGCCCACAGCTGGGACAGCCTTTCCTGTTGGATTATGTAGAAACTAACACAGGAAGCAGGACTGGAGTGTGAGGAAGAGGCAGATAAGACAAGCAGCCAACAGGTTGGCCTCAGTCCCCAGTGGATGGGGGAAGGGCCGATAATCCCGATTCCAACTACCTAGAAAGCAAGAGGATGTGGGCTGCCCTGCCCCCAAAACAAACTACTTCAGTCCTTATTAACCTTATTCCATTATTTGCAAAATTACACACCTCTCTATTTTAGCCACTTAAGCCATAAGAAACTATCATCACAGAAAGATGGAAGTTACTCACCTGGAGCTCATATTGCAAGCTACGGTGTTTGAGCTGAGCTGCATTGGGATCTGTAATGCAGAAGTCCCACCCTGCAAAGACTTTGTTACAGTAACTCTGAAATGGGTCTGCATCATGCACTAAGTTCTGCTTAAATCCTTCCACAGACCTAGAGAAAAATGCAACTTTATATCACTCATGAGAAGACGTATTTTATCCACAGCAAAAAAACATGCTGAAGCAACCTGGCTGATCAAAGACTGAACGACCCCCTCTATGAGCAAACTGCTGCACTTGCTTTGCATCAGTGAGGCACTGGGAGGCTTTCAGAGAGAGGTTCTCAGCAGCTGAACCTCGCTGGCACAGGTTACTCCCCCCTGCACTCAGCCCCAGTCACACCTTCTCACCTCACCCAGCGCTTCTCTGACACTGCAAAGAGCTGGCTCAGAAAACTTGAGAGGGTGAAAATCAAAGCCACAGCCAAAAATCCCAAAAGAAAATCCCCCAACAACTACTGTATAGTTGAGGGCCTTTTATTTATATGTATGTGTACATATGAAAAACTGATACTTCAAATTTTTTTCTTTTTTTTTTATTTTTGCTGGCTCTTGCTTCCCAAGCACAGACAAAGGCTACTGTGGCACTGCATCCTCAAGCAGAAGATTCTCTATTTCCATATAAAACAGTTCTGGAATGCAGCATGTTCCCTTCAAGTAGGAATACAATGTAAACTGTGCAATAGGTAGCAGTAAATAAACTACATCAACATCTTTACCTTTTTATTATCCATAGGAAACTTAATGCAAGGTAGGCAAATGTAGCCAGGAGGTATGCCAGGGGCAAGTTGTACCTCATGACACTGATCCATACAGCATCTACTGTGTAATAGCCATAGAACAATCTTGTCACTTCAAGGAATCCCTGGGAAAACATAAATTTGAAACAGAATATGTAACAGCAGCAGCAACTGCCCTGTTAAATCCAACCTGGCATTAAGCAATCACTTTGTAAATTTAAAATTGAGGCCCTCAGCAAGCTACAGCAGTCTGTAGCTTCTAAATACTGCCACTGCCTCTACCAAACTGTGATGCAGACACTGTGTGATTAGAATCCCTCCCCTCTCCAGTCAAATTGCTCTAGGACACAACACTGGGACCTTACACAGAGAGCACAATAGGCAGTGTGCTCCAGAACACACAAGGGTTTAGCAGCTGGGGAGGAGAGGCCAGGCTGCAGCACGTGGCCAGCCAGGCCTCGTGGTTGCTGAGTAATTAGTTTGAAAACGCCCCTTCTCACAGATAAAGGCTAGTTTACCCCAGTGATGCCTCACCATTTTTCAAAATTATCAAAGCTTCGTTCCACTAGTGAAATGTTTTCACATTTTAAATGTCATGCAAGACACAGAAACTTAATTAAAAAAAAAATACCTAATTACTTACAGTGCCACTGAGCAAATCTTGGAGGTAAGTATAGAAGTAAACAAGTCCCTTATTACCACTAGGTTCATAAATTGAGCAGTTATAATCTGTCAAAAGAAAAGCATGAAAAGTCACTGAAATCGCAATGCCCACTGAACTGCAAGATCAAGTTAATTCAAACATGGCACATTCTTATAAAAAAGCATTTCTTTGTTCTGGGAGGTGGAGGAGAAGCTGATGGAAAGCGGGAATCTTACAGCTGTACACAGAGAAGATGTTTACCTGTGTTCTTTGGAGAAATGTTAGCAACGGTACTGTTGAATATTCCATAGTCAGAAATGATGGTGGGAAGAGTAATAAAACCGAACATCAGGATAAAAATTATAAAATTCAGCAGGACCAGAAAACGCAGGAAGGAGAAGTAGGACTGGATGCCAGTACCAAATCTCCCTGGGAATAAAAGAAACAGGTGTCAATAATTAAGATGATAAAATAATTGAAAATACAGAATGGGCAGATTATCATTTAAGTTACATTGAATTAACTGAAGAAACATTGCTAAAGCCAGTTCTAAGTACTTCAGACTTTTAGCAATATAACTAAAAGGCACGTTGAACTTTTAAATAATTTTCTCTGATATATATTTCCTTCTAGCACATCGTGGATTTTACACTCAGCAATAATAAGGGAAGAAATTAACTTCTTAAACACATGTAGTTATATCTGAAACTACACTCACACATGTAATACTGCCAATAACAGAAGCAATTTTGAAGAGGAGAAATCGACATCAGACAACCAATACCTTCAATGCTGTGAATATCACGTCGCCAAAGCACCAGGTAAGATGACAACCCCTTGGCTTCACTGAGTACTTTTTTCAATGATTTACTGTTAGCTTTTTTCCACTTATTCCATTTAGATAAATATTTTATATCAGCCTGCTGAGAGTCCCTGAGAATCAAGAAATACAGTTACTGAGCACGAGAAATAACTTTTCACTGCATGTAAGAGGGCCCAGCCCGATGGAGCCTGCCTGCAGCCTTCAGGGGAGAGCACAGTGCTGGGAGCTGGAGTAACACACACAAACTGTCCCCATCTGATCCTCCTGCTAATGGCGACATCAGCTTCACTCAAATACAGCAAGTTCTCTCACAAAAAACACTTGCCTCTCTCAGAGAAAAAAAAATACCCAATTGACAATAGCACAACACAGAAAAAAATATGTATCTGAACTTCCCAGTGGGATCTCAGGGAATTGCCATTAATGACTTCATATTTACAAATGGCTGGAAAAGGAAGAGAAGATTCTTTCCTCAAAACTTCTGACCTCAGCATCTCCACCAAGAGGCTCTTAAAACATTTCTCTAAATTATTTATCTAAACTATGTTGTGTTAAAAAAAGAAAAAAAGAAAGGAGAGAGAAAGCACACTACAGAGACTTAAATATTTCATTTTCATTTTATAACTCTAACTTTTATATCACAATCCAGCACATAACAGAAAACAAATGTTATTAAAATAATTAATTTTTCATTATTCAGTTTTAATAGCTTTTTGAAAAGTTTGCTGGGAAGTGCCAACTCAATGAATTTAAGAAAGTAGTTTTTGCCACATCTGGGGTGCACTGTTCTAATAACAATCTGCAAACAAGACTGAGGACGTGCCACTGTCTGTAATTTTTAACTACTTCTCACTTATGGATTTTCATATTATATGCATACATTTGCATTTTAGAAATTGCTGCATGGTCAGCAACAGTATCAAAGAGAATTCTGAGTGGGTCAGAGTTTGCATTTTATTGTTTCTTTTAAGAGACCTGGAAAATAGACAAAACTTCACAGAAAACTTGAAGATGGACTTGCATGAGCAAATGTTGTTCCAGCCTCTGGTGCCACCAAAGAAGGGCAGCAGTTGAGTGCCCACAGACACTGTGCTGGGGTAGAAGACAAAGGTTTCAGTTTTAAAAGACTTTGTACACAACCCTAAAGTGCCTAAGTGATGCAACTGCCACACCACTGCCGCGTGTGCTGTTGCCAGTTTGCTTACCCTACTCAGCTGAAAGTAAAATAAGCATTTTGGCAGGAAGCCGAATTAAATCTATACACAACAATCAAACAGGCAGCAGACGACCTCAGCTTTAAGTGCAAATACAGCTCTTCTGAAAAGATTTAATTTAGTGGAAACTACAGGCTGCAGCACGTAGTGTTTCAAACAGACAGACACCCTGGAGAACCGTCTGGCCCCTGTTCGGTTTGCATTTTAAATAGAGGCGTGGGCTGCATATTCATCTGAGTTACAGAAGTTGAGTGTTCAGCTTTCAGGACGTTCATACCAAGCACTTTGTGTTGGCAGCTGCTGCACAACATGCAGAGCACTGATCTGCAGAAGTGCCAAGAAGCCCCACCAGAATCTCTCAGTGCTAACATGTGTAAACAAGCTTGGGACATTGCAACCCCACTTCTCCCTCCAGTTCCTTTTTCTTAGAGAACTGAGGTTTAAATACCCAACTTCAAAAAAAAATTCAAGGTATCGAGCACTTCCCTTTACCGTGATCTAGATCTTCTGCTACTTCTTGTGTACACACTATAGGGTTAAACATAACTCCAGGGTCAGGCTGTTTCCCACTGCTCTTGCAATAGAGTAACTCCTGTTCTCTGTGGAGTACCAGACATGAACTGCAGTTTCACCTCTCTCCTGGTTCATAACAGAACTACGAGGTACCTGATTTAAAGGTGCAGCTGTTCCCCGGCAGTGTAAAACCACATCCTGTACCCTCCCTCCTCACAGCAGCTTTCAGCCCAACAGCGAGACATGAGACAACAAGCAGAGAAACCCAGGCGGGGCCAAAGCATGCTCTTTGCAATCCCTCCCTCCGGGGGGCTACCACCAGGGGGGCAGGGACTGCTCACAGCCCACAGGGAAGAGCCGTTTAAAAAAGAATATGGAAAGAAAAAAGGGAGGAAAAAAAGAAAGGGTCCTGAGAAGCTTCCTTCCAACTGTAGTGAGCCACAGCAAAGGGAGCGCAGTGCATTGTGTAAGAACAGCTAAGCAGACTCAAGAGCAGCAGCACTCGCATAGCAGCAGATAACCCACACTGACCCTTGAAAGCACAAAACCCTGAACCAAAAACAAAACAAAACAAAAAAAAAAAAAAAAAAAAAAAAAAAAAAAAAGAAAGAAAAGGAAAAAAAGGAAGCCAGTAAGAAACACGTTTGGCTGCTGCAGGTAAGACTCAAATTTTGAGTCATTTCTTCCAATTCAACCTACTCCTACCCCCAGCAAGCGACTCCCTCGTGCCAGCCAAGAGCACCAGGGCACCTTGGCGTCGGAACCACATGCCACAGGGTGGAACAGATACAGCTGAACCCAGTTCTGCTTCAGCCTTCCAGCGCACCGGGGTCGTGTTCAGGAAAGGTCAATTTAAAAACAAACAAGCAAACAAAAAACAACAACAAGGGGAAAAACGCGAGAGGATTCACCTTAATCTCCTCTTCTCCGCGATGCTCAGCGGGTGCTCCCTGGCAGGGCGCTCAGCCAGCTCGCCTCCATCCTGCTCCAGCGCCCGGGGCTGGGTGCCGGCGGGTCCGTGCGGGGCCGCCCCGCGCTCCCGGGTCCCGCCGCGCCGCCGCCGCGCCGACTGGCAGCTGGGCAGCTCCTGCAGGAAATCCACAGGTGCGGCACCGCGCGGGTCCTCGGGGAGGAACAGCCCTGCGGGGGGAGAGAGCGGGGGCTGCGGGGCGGGGGTCGCCGCAACAGGGCACCCGGGACCCCGCAGCGCTGAGCTGGGTCCCGAGGGTCCCGTCCCGTCCCGCCCGCCCGTCCGTCCATCCGTCCGTCCGTCCATCCCCCGGCCCGCCCGGCCCGCCCGCCCCGCGCCCTCACCGCTGCCCCGCTGCCATCCCGGCGGCCCCGCGGCGGCCCCCGCTCCGCTCATGTCGGCGGGGGAAGCCGGAGCTCAGCCCCGCGCCGCTGCCGCCGTTTCCGGGCGCTGCGGGGCCGTGGGGCGGTGGGTGCCGCCCAGAGCGGGGGCGAGGCCGCCCGTGGGGCCGCCTTCCCGCACCCCGCCCGCCGGGCTCGCGGGTCGGAGGGTCAGTCTCTCCGTTCCTCGTGCTTGTTTTCAAAACGCAGGGTGCGCACATACATGTACAGGGCACACCAGCAGCTCACCCTCGTTACAATGAGGGAGGGCTCACGCACCCCAGGTGCGGGGCTCTGCGTGTTCTGGCTGCTGGGCACCTCTCGCCCACGCTTGGCTTGGAAATTGGCTTTGTTTCAATGTCTTTTGATACTGTTAAACGCCCACGCTGCTGCTGGGTGCTGTAAAAACTTACAAACTCTGACACTTGGTCCGCTCTCATTAGGTCACGAGCCCGAGGTGTCAGCTCTTTCTGAGTGACTGGATCCAGTGCCACAGGCTGCAGTGGAAACAACACAGCTTCACCCTTGAATGTGAAAACTCAGTAGGAACCGGAGCAAGCAAAGTAGATGCTGGATCTCTTTTTCCATCTGAGGGTGAGGGGTTTGTGTTAGCTTGTAGTAAACATCTCAGAGGGATTTATTTCTTGGAATAATTCTTGCCTTTTGTGTGAAAATAACAGCATGTGTGACCAAAAACAAATGAAACCTCTAGTAGCTTCAGCAGCATTAAGTGGTGGGCAAAAAATCCCCATAATTTCTAGCATTTCTTACTGTGTTCTACTGATAGTTAAACTGATAAATAGATTATTCTGAACATTCTTCATCCACTTTCTGCCATAATGTTTAAAATAAGTTATTATTAGGTTTCAGAATGCTGAATCAGACATAAACAAAACATGCGTCTTCTGTTACATATGTGTCATCAGCTGAGGTACATCACTTTCAAATTGCTTTATTAGCAATAAGAATGTGTGGATCATCTGTTTCCATAATAAAGCAGTAAAATGTTACTGATAAAAATGAAAGTTCTCAAACTAATTTAGATGTACACATTCATGATCTGTGTTACTGGCAGAGGTGAAAGATATATCTTAAGGGGAATTGTTGTGAAATACAGGGACATGGAATTAAAGCACAGCAACTTCCTTATTGAACTGAATTACTTAAGAAAACAAGAAACCTACCCTGTAGGTGTTCTTGCCTTCATACCACTAGGCTGGTCTTTGGCAATTGGACTTGATGATCTCAAAGGTTTCTTCCAGCCTTGATGACTCTGTGATTTTATATCTAATATTTTTTTTGTCTATTTTTGATGAGAACAAGTTATAACTTGCCCTCATTCTTCATTTTAAGTCACTCTGGAGGCCTGTTGCTTTTTTCCCTTCTCCTTTCCGCAGATCTCCAGGGTGGTTTTTCCCAGATGGGTTTTTTTGTATAGCAAAGGCTGATGCTGTGAGAGAGTGTTTGTAACACGCAGATCCTTCTGCAGGATGGGTGTGTTGGTAACAGAACCAGACACCTCAGTGAAGCCCGTTTGCACAGGTGATTTTTGGGTCCTTGTATGAGCACCACATTTCCTGGAATTCATTTGAACAACTCCCAGCTGATCATTCTGAAAAACTCAGGGGATAGAAATTGAAACCCCTCAGTAGCAACCCCAAAAAATCATTTGGTGTTGATCAGCATTCATGAATATGAATGTTCATTCTACCACAGAGCCTAAGTACCCACTTCTACTGGTCCCTTGAAGCCACCCAAGCATCTTTCTGTGGCTGTGAACTCAGAGCAGGGCCAGCTCTGCCCTAAATAAGAATATTTATGGGGTAAGGCTTCCCTAGAGGTGTCATCTGGAGTGGCAGTTTGGCTTCTTATTTATGTTTCTTTTCTTACCAGTAAGAATACAAAGAATAAAGGTCAGTAGTACACTTGCTGCTTAATTAGACTCTTTCTGAAACTCCATGTTCTAGAAAAGTATCGGGTTAATGACCCCATGAGAACAAATTTAAATAAAGATTGGAGGAATTGAAACAAGATTGACTTCCCCAGGAATTTTGTGAGAACATTCTCTGATCGATTTCTTTTTTTTTCCAGTTGAGAAAGCTTTTAAGACACTTGGAAATGTTTCAATGAATTTAATGGATCACAGCAATCCCAGGTGGAAAAGCAGAATACAGGCATGCTAAAGAGAAGAGAATGGATGATTCTGTGGTAAGTTCCTCTTGTGTATTATTTGTCCAGTGTACCTTGTTCACAACAGCAGCAGCTCTCAGTCTGTGCTGAGGGAAGCCAATGCCATGTACTGTTTCCCAGGATGCTGGGAAACTGTCTGTCACATTTAGTAACACCATTTCCAGGACACTTTTTCTTTCATATGGTTCCTCTTCCTAATGCCACAGCTCAAAAATGGCTCTAAATGTTAAGGAAAGTTCTGAGTGATTTTTTTAATTTTGGAGTGATCTCATATTCGACTGCCCTGGTGCTTTGGGCTGTGGCCTGTGCAGCAGGGAGGGAGCTCTGGATCAGTGCAGGAAATCTGCAGACAGGTCCTCTGCAGTCATGCCAGGAATGTTGCTTTGGGCAAAATGTAATCTTAAAGTGGTATTAGAACACTTCACTGAAGTCTACAGAATGTGTCAGATACAGAATAAACACGTTTTTACACAATTCAGGAACTGGGAAGTCACTAGCCATTTGGTAAAAGTGATCATCAGCTGTTACACCAACACAGCTTCTGAACACAGAGCAAATTGATTGCCAGTTCCCCACTGGCTTTAATCCAAAAGGTTGACAGGGGTATTTTTCATTTGTTTGTTTTTTTTTTTCTAATCTTGCTGGCCGGAGAAGTTACTTAGGAATAGTTGCTAGAAGTTTTAAGATATGTGGTTTCCTGGCAGGATAAAATATGCCAAAATGTCATAACAGGCTCTACCAACACGAAAGCAGCTGGGAGTCTATAATTTTGTAAAGTGTTGGCAAAAAGAGAAAGGTAACAGGCAGGCCACAAGTCTGGGACAGCAGAGTCAGTCTTGTCCTTACCCTCTTTCCATCTGTGCCCATCCCAGTGGTGGCTGTTTGGCCCCTTGTCCAGTTTGAGGATACTCCTCTTTCCAGAGGACAGTATTAGCCTTGGAGAGGGGCCCTGGACATATCCTGGCAGTGACTATTGTGTGGTGGATGTGCCGGGGTATCCCCATTCCAGCTGCAGTGGAGTGAGGGAAGGTGATGCAGACATCCCTGTGAGCAGCTTTAGGACAAAAATTCCTGCAAGAGGCACCATCCCAGCACTTTGTTGACTTCTCTGTGTTGCACCCTGCCTGGTGCTCGACTGTAGCTTTGTCCAGTCCATGGTTTTTCCCATCTCTGTGTGAAATGGGAAGAAAGAGGGAAAGGAGAAAGACAGGAAAAATCAGTATGTGTCACACTAAAGGAGAAGTTCCTTCTGACCCGTCCAGAGTACAGGAAGGGCTGGTATTAAATTCCTCATCCAGGAACTGCTGATTACTCTCTGTACTAGTGTGATCTAGTTTTTTCACCCTTGGAGGAGCCTTCCTTTAGTGGAAGTAAACATATGTGAGGTCAAGATGGTCCTTCATCTCTGCTCTACAAATGATTAATCCAGGGATAAAGGTAACACACCCTGTGTCTGAAGACCGTTTCTCTCTGTCCTTTTATTGTGGTGTTATTGCGACCCTCAGCCCAAAAAAAGCATGTTTAAATTTATGGGGAAAGGAGACTGAATGCCTTGGAGCTCATACAGAAATATAGCAACGCGTCCCACGGCAGGTGACAGCGAAGAATTTGGCGCGGTCGTTTTTCTCGTCTCTGTGCGAGCTGTGCGAGCCGGACCTCAGCTCCCCCTTCCCGCTGGTGCAGTTCCGTGCACGGCCCGTTCAGGGGCGAGGCGAAGCGAAGAGAAGCAAAGCCAGCGGCCACCGGGAGCTCCCCGGCATCGGGGCCGGGGCGGGACCGGGGCGCCGGGAGGAGCCGCCGGCGGGGCGGGAGCGGTGCCGATCCCGGGGCACCTGGCGCGGGCAGCCTCTCCCGGAGAGCAGGTAAGAGCTGGGACGGGCGGCTCCGGGGCTCTGCCGTCCTGGAGCGGCTGGGAAGGGCCGGGGGGGCGCTGGGTCCGGGCTGGGTCTGCTCCGCAGCGCGGCTGCAGGGTGGTTTCTCCGTTCACTGAGGTGGAGGAGCCACTCGGGCCCCCGACAGGTGGCTGCCGCTTAGCAGGTGGCCGCTGCTAATATAGAGCGATGGAACCGTAAGGACAGGGTGGCGGGACTGTCAGGGATGTACTCGGCTCCTGCTCTCTGAAAGGTGAGCAGCCGCACGGCGCCGTGCCCAGACCGCGGTGTCGGCCCTGCTGCGCGGCACCTCTCACCTTTATCGCCCCGTTAGTCACACACCGGCTTCCTCTGCCTCCGGCTGCAAGGGCTGGTCCCATGGGGCATTAGCAGCCACATGCTTCCCTAGTGGATTTGGCTATATTGCATTTTAATGAAGCTGCATTTTGTCTGAAAAAAAAAATCAGATTATGTGAAACTATTTGTCCAACGATTTGAAAACTGGATATAAGGATTTTGAAGAATTAGGAGAAACCTGTGACAAAACTGTTTCTCTTTTCTGGTTCTCCCGAGTAATTTTCTAGTCCCTTAGTTTATTTGTCAAAATATTGTGAATGCCTTTTGTTTTCCCTCAAAGTTCTTTTAAATGCTGCCTGTGCAAATAGTAATGAGATGACAATATCCTTAACAGGAAGTTAAGCCAGAAATTACAAATAGAACAATGCCCTTTTTTAGTCCAACATCACTGTGTATATTTTAAACCTTGTTTATTATATGAAATGATCATATGTATAGTCTTCATTCGCTTTTCCAATTCAACTTGTGAATAAGACTCCTGTAACTGATACTGCTCATTAAAATATAATTTGAAGATTGCATTTAAACTGGATGGGTATCCATTGCAAGTGCAATAAAAAGAGCTTTCTTTTAAGGCAAAACATCAGAACTGTTATGGTAAGCAGTCTCTCATGCCTCTGATAGACCTGCTGTAGTGGACTGCCTTTGCACTGAAAGCAGAAAATTATTCCAACCAGGTACTCAAAAACTGCTTCCTTTTTTTTTTTTTTTTTTTTTTAAAGCAGTTCTTTCCTTCAAATACAAGTGGCTGGTAATGTTGGTTAATAGACTTAAAAAACTTGTTTTACAAAGCAAGATTTAGTCTTGCTAAATGAAAAGAATGTGACACTGCAGTTTGGAAATTTAGTCACAAGACTGAGTTGCACTGATATGAAATGATTCTTGCTTTAGTCCTTTTTTCCCTGTAATGGTCAGACTATGAGCTAGGTAATGTCTTTCAAGTGGTAAAGAAATAATGCAGAGTTTTATTTCTTATTCTTGCTAATCTTGCCTCTCTCTGCCAGGTATACTGTTCTTGCTCTTCAGTTCCCTATTTCCAATTTTAGTAGTTTATAATTTTCACAGTGAATTAAGTTTGCAACTTGTGGTCAGACTTAAGGGAATAAAAGCAACCATGCAGCAAACAAAGAGAAAGTTGGTCTCAAAGGGGTCTCTGGGGAAAGGATTAGATCATGCTAAGCCACTGTCATATGTACTTCAGTCCATAAGAATTGTGATCCCATGGGGCCTTTTGGGTGGAGAAGCAAGGATGTGTGTGGTAGATTAGGGAGAGTACTGTGAATTTCACAGAATTAATGAAGTATCTGAACTTTCAGCCACTGCCTTTGAGCAAAAACCCTGAAGTGTGCACCACACCTTTCTGACACTTTATTGGACACTATAATTTTTAACTGCATATTGTAACATTTTTTTGAATGTTTCAGGGGCATGTTTATAAGAAAGGTGTCTAAACTCAGGTGAAGAAGTAGAATCCTGCTTGGGCCACTGCAAACATGAAGGAGCTGGCAGTCCTTCTCCAAAGGCCTTATTTGAGCAACCACAGGTGACAGGATTTACTTGCAAACAAAGTGAACAGGATGAAAACACTGTATTGGGGGGAAATTACAAGAAGAATGTTAGATGGAAAGAATAAGGCAAACAAGTGACTAGGTGCAAAAATAGTGGATAAAGAGCAAATAAGGAGCAGAGCTTATGATGCTGAAGCAGTAGCTGGAGGCACTGGGAGCAGCCAGGTGAGGGCAGAGACAGTCCCACAGTAGGATGTTCCCTGTGTCAGACAGACACTATCCTGCCTGCCTGGCTGCTCTCTGTGCCACACTCTAACCAAGAAGGGCTGGGGCTACGGGGAGGGTGGTATCTGAATTTTGGTAGGTAGCATTGCACTATAGTACATTAATTTCAGCTCAAGATCCAACGAACTGTTGGGAGAGACATTCCCCTACAAGGGGAATGCTGTCACTCCCTTCCCAATTTGATTACGTGTTCTTTCCCTATGCACTGGTCAGCAAATGGGTTTTTAGTGCTACTGAGATTGAATGTCATCACTGGGAAGGGCTCTTGTAGCAGAGGCACAATTTACATTTCTGAAATGGATTAAAGGTCTAAAATAGCAGAGTTGATGTTAATTCCTGTAACTGCCATTAATAAAAACACAGTGGGAGGCCTGTACAAGGTACAGATTGAGTACTTTGGCAATAGGCAGTAAAGGTGAGTGTCATTTCCGTGTATGATTCACGCTGGTTTCAATTAAATATATCTTTAATATATCAATTAAAGATGAGGTTTCCTCGAGTGTAGTGTTTGATTAGGGTCAATTCACAGGCCCTTCACAACCTTCTGAGAGGCTTCTGTGGTTTGTTGCAGCAGTGTTGAAACTGTTGGGACTGAGATAGTGGAAGATCAGTGGTCGGTACTGGAATGTAGTTGCTGATGTAGCATGTAAAACTCTGGCTTGTTTCTCAAGCTCACTTTTGGCTTCCAGAAATCAGTATGTCCAGTCGTACCTTACAAAACTAAAATATTTTTACAGAAATAGAGCACATTCAGCCCTCTGAATCAGTTCTTCCATGAGTTCTATTCACTTTATTCAACATTATTAAGTTTTCTATGTTGTAGTTCTGGAAATTACTGTTTCTATTCCTCTTCAAGATGTGTGTAAGCAGGACTTGCTTTATGTAATCCTTTTTACTGAGGGATTACAGGTAAAGAACTTGAAGGTCTAAGTGGCTTTCCCGAAACTTGATGCCAGGACAAAGTGCTATTTTGGCAAGACATTCACGTTTATTTGATTACATTCTCAATGAGGATTAGTGTCCATAGCAGAGAATTACCTGTCCAGGAAGGGATGAAACTAACCTGGAGTATTTTATCAAGGCTGTTGGTCTGTGACGTGAAGGCAATTATTTTTCTGGGAAATGATCCAGAAGCTTGAGTGCACTGCTTGGAGTTTCCTGTTCTGTATCATTACAGTGTGTGTTGAATGATTTAAGGGGAAAGCACCCACTCTCCACCTAACCTCTAAACTTATTTACATATCAGTGATTGGTAAACTCACCGATCTTAAACCCTTTTGTGCTCCGGGGAAGTGACATAAGATTTGTCTTGTTGCTTGCTGAAATCAAGAAATGTAATCCACAAGTGGACAACATGCTGCAAAGGGAAGATTTGTCAAGATCCTGCTTTCTGTCTTTCCCAAATGACTGCTGTTCTCCAGCTATTTTTTTTTTTCCATTTAGAAAATAATTTTTTAAAGGGAAAAACTCTATATGTCATAGCTTTTCCTGGAGCTATGGTTTACTGCATCCCATCATAGGTCAGAAGGAAGAAAGAGATGGTTTAGTTTGAGCATTACCTGCTTTGGGCTCTTTCCAGTGAACTATGACAGATCAAACCCCAAACTAAACCTGCAGTGTAGGCATTAGACTGGTAGACTGGATAAAAAGAGTTTCTCATGATCTTCAGACTTGGGATGGAGGAAGTGAGTGGCCTGACATGCCACTTGTACACCCTTGGCATCCTACCTGGGCACCCTTGTCGTGCCAGCTGTGCACCCTGAGCATGTCTGTTCATACACACACCTCCCTCCCAGCCTACAGCACTTATGTACCAGGTATCACAGCAATCTGTGAGCGACTACAGTCAAGAACCATTCCTGTTATCCATGTTCATGTTCTTGCTCAGTCCAAATGCCTCAAAGTTTGAGATCTAATGCTCGCAGGTAGCAAGGGAAAGAACTGGTTTTTTCAGGGATGAAATGCAAAGATTTCAATTTGCCTCTGGGTATGTGGAGAATTTATTTAAAGTCCTTAAAACTTTGTGGGTGGAGAAAAACCAAATTGGTTTCAGGTGCTGGGTTCAGTGTCAGACTGTACACCTGGCACGTGGTGTGTTTAAGACTCCAATGAAATAAAGTGGATAATGATGAAACCAACAGGAAGTCTGTCCTGGGCTTTTTTGAGTCTCTTAGCAAGCCTTTCTGGATAAACCCAGAGGTCTTTCAAGTAAGAGAAAGAAGTGCTGGATGTATTTTTCAGTCAGGCTGATCTGTTTCTGGTTGGTTGATGCTCTATCAAGTCGATGGGGATGGTCAGTGCTTTCTGCCAGCTTGCTTCTGGGTAATGCTGAGTCTACACATCCCATACACTTGCATCAAAATATCTGTTCTCCCTACTGCTTGAATGAAGACCAGGCAAGCTGATGAGCTGTTCAGATCAGTGCTCAGCTTTCCAACTGCCTTGCTGGCAGGCTTCCCAGCTTTCTGGATGTCTGAGTCCAAGAGAGTTGGGTTCCTGGGAAACAAGTTAAAAAACCAGAAAAATGTAATTTTGCACACTCTTCAAAGGGAATTGTCTCAGAGCTTTCTTCCCCTGAGAAAGTAATTTTTTCCTCTTTAGCTTTTCATTGCAGTTTGAAATGTAAACCACTCTTATAGGGGATGTTTAGTTTTCCAAGCAAGGCTTTGCAGAAGTCCACGATTATCTTTTTTGAGAATCATTCCCATGCATTAAAATGGAGCATAAGGACACAATGTACAAATGCCTGAAGAGTTTGTATAAAAGTTCAGATATATTCTAAGCAAGTTCTCTAAAGATCACCAAGAACTAAGTGGTTGCTGTCAAAGGAAAGCTACCTCTCAGGAGATTTAAACTTCTCATGACTTTTATATCACAGCCTTGGATTCCTTGGGTGTTCATTGGTTTTCTTTGGAGATGAGGAGAGGGGGCTCTGCTAATTACTTTTCTGCATTCGTGAGAATCTCACTCTTTCTCTGTAGGTGTGGAGTTGTTGCCTGAAAAAACAGAAGTTTCACCTAGGGGAGACTGTGTTTGTGGTTTCTTGTTGGCAGTAGCCACACCCCATTGTTTACAGAAGGCAGGGGTGATGCACCATAGATTCACAGTGCCCTGTGTGCTTTTTTTACTGAGTGTGCTGAATCCATGGGTGTCACAGCATGATTCATCAGGCTGTAATCAAAGTGTAGTCAGTGTTCTGATTAAAATGCAGGACTTTGAATTCCATCCTTGCCAGTCAGTGCACAGAACCTGGGCAGTGTTTTACAACTATGTCACACTGCAGGATTTTAGACTGTGTTCCAAGATCTTTAGGTGTGCAAATGACATAATAGTAATTTAAGAGCTTCTTTTGGCAGAACAAGAAGATTTTGACAGGGCTTCGGGAACTAGACACTGTATAATTATCCAGTTTGAAGATACTTTTCATGTGATACTTCCTTTGCTGTAATAAAAATCACAAATAAAATCCACTGCAAATAGAGAAGTTGGTAGAGACTGTACTGTGAAATGAGATTCTGCTCTGTTTTTCTAGGAATGGAGCCGAAATAAAAATAGCTTCTGATGGGTTTTGCCAGATGTGCCCTTTTTTGTTTATTTTTTCCTTCCCTGCTGTGGAATAGCTCTGCCACCTGATGAAACTTGGCATGGTGCCTTTAAGAACTAATGCTAAAAATTGCTTCCTTTTTTATTCTGAGTATCATTTTTGATTAGTTGCAAGAACTGCCAGTTTAATTTGAATTCTGTTTTTCTAATGTAACATTCCCTTCTCACTGGCTTATCTGGGCTTCCATTTGTTGAACTCTGACCAAGTCTGGTTTGTGTAAGACTAAAATGGAGCACTCTGTAAGAAATCCAAAACCAACCTATTTACAGGATCGAGACATTAAATCATTAGAAGAGCCCTCATTAAGAATCAGTCTAAATATTGTCAGCTCCATACATAGCAGTGGTCCAATGGGTCCCTTGTTCACAACTAAGACTTAGAGATGCAGTGCTAGTAAGTAGGAGGGCAGGCTTCTCCTCCTCTTTGGTTTTGGAAATGTAGTAAATTTTTTGGAGAAATTTGTGGTTTTGGCTTTCCCTGTTTAAGAAGGAGAGAGAACTTATTTTTTCTTCCTATTGTTTTGACATGCTTCTAAAACCTGGCTGAATTTTCAATGTTGGGAAAAACATCAGTGGCACTCCAGTTCCTTAGTTTTGTAGCGAGCTTATTATAGAGAAATATTCCCATTTTACCTGCAACTTCTGGTGGACTCCAATTTCCTGATGGTAAATAGCATGAAGGTACAACCACTTCTGATTTATTTTCTTTCATGTTATTTGTTAGTGGGATGGCAGAATCTTCTGAGTTGCTAAAATGGAGTTCCTTCCTTTTAATTTTTTATGTACATGCATCTGTTTTTTAATCAGGTCTGTAATCAGTCTTCCCATTAACATATTAATGAAGCAGTAGAGACGAAAAAGGGGAAGATTTCATCCTCCAAACAAAGGACTTGTCATGTCTTATCATTACAATGAAGGCTTTGAAAATCCAGACTACTACTTCTCAGAGACATTGGAAATTGATAGAAGGTGAGTTTATTTAATTTTGCTGTGTGACTGCGCCATAAGAAATTAAATTACTCATATGCACGAGAAACTTTTCCCCAGAGTTTTAATTTGTGGGTTTATTTTAATCCTTCCTTTATGCTTTCATTCTCAGACACAATTTTTTAAAGCTGTTACCAGGAAGGCAGCATTCAAGGGAAATGGTGTTTTACTTTTTACATGTTGGATGAATTTCAGTTAAATGTATTTATGGCATAGTATCATAGATATTTTTTAGTTCCAGTAATTTTCACAATATACTGTAACCTGGGATATTCTTGTTTTCCAGGCAGTTATTCCTATTTAGGCAGAGTCTAAGCTAACTTCACGTGGAGAAAAGTATTAGCTTTTCTAATTCAGTTGATCACCAAATCAGAATTACAAAATACATCTCAGTATCAGAGTTTGGTTTATAAAGAACTCAAATTTGATGATAATAGGTAGCAAATTATTAAGGATATCTAGTGAGTGTTTTTGTGACAGTCAGGGTTTTCTTTTTTATTGCTTACACAGGGGAAGTTCTCAAAACAATCCCTTCTCTCACCAAACCCCTGATGATCCTTCACTTCGTGGTTCCTATGGAGAGCGCAGTGGAAGAGAGCAGAACTACCCTGTGGCCATACCAATGGGCTCCATGAGACCTGGCTCTGAATACAGAGAGGATTTACCAAGCAGGAATCCAAATGGAAATTTCACAGGTATGTAATTTCTCATGTGACCAGCTTACAGAAACACTGGAACAAATAACAGCTTGCTCTGTCCTGAGGGAGTCCTGCAGCTCTGCAAAGCTCAACTCTCTATGTATTTTTTTGCCCTTTTTTAAAATCTTCTTAAAGCAATTCAGGTGTTATATTAACAGATCCGTGGACTGTGTGTTGTATTAACAGATCAGTAAATACTGTCTTGTATTGTTAAGTTCTAGAATGGACATTGGAGTGAGATTTTGGAGTTTTGTTAAGGGAATAGGTTGTTGTGTTTGCAGTAGAGCTGTACTTGATCACAGGGCTGGTGTTCTGTGTCCATAAATAATCCACAGCAGTAAACAAGTTTCTGTGTAATTCTGATTATCTTCAACAGACAATCTTTCCTTTGAGCCTGAGCCAGACCTGCCATACACCCCAGCTTCTACCTTCCATCAGCTGGATTATCCCTATGCCCACAGAATTTCCAGTGGATCAGAAGGTAAGGATTGTGTTTAAATAATTGGATGAAGAAAGGTGGAGAGAGCAGCTGCATTTTGGTCCCAGGGAAATGGGAGTCTGGTACATGTAACATACTCAGCCTGATTGAGTGTGATTCTAAAATATTCCTCCTGAAGTCAGTTGAAAGATTTTTAAAGAAAGGCCCTGTCTCTAGGAAGAAAATCTTCAATAATGAATGTGCACATTTCTCTTTTCCCACATGTATCTGCATGACCAGGAAAGAAGTGAGTGGGGGAGTATCTGTTTGCATGTAGGTAGTGAGTTTGAAGAGTAGTCTTTTAACTTGTTTCTGTGGAAGTGAAATTTGAATTTCTTAAGTCAGTTTGTCAGGACTATCTGGGCTTACTAAAGAATGCGTGTTGTTTAGACAGCTTTGTTCGGAGACGGAACAGAAGACCACCTGATGAGGCCTTTCTGACTTCCTCCAGCGTGTTTGGAACAGATCCAGTGGGCAGTGAAGGTAGGAGTTCAGATAAGTGGTTCAGGATCTTGTACAAGTATGGAGTGATCAATACTGTTCGTAGTTTATCGCCAGAATTGCCTGCACAGTCTGTCTGTGGTTACGGGGACAACTTGGTTTGTGTTAACACCAGTGATTAATATTTTATGCTCTGCTGACACACTCAAATCCCATGAGAAATGAAGCGTGGTGCAGTATGAATGTGAATTGTAGCTCTTTATCAGAATTTGTTTGAACAGCTAATTGATTGTTTTCAGCCACTGTGTTTAGAATTAGCATCAAATTTCAACTATGGGAAAACAGCCTTGTTGTCAAGTAATGCAGTTCTGTCTATTGCATAGGTAGTGCTAAGTTTGGGCAGTAACATCAACTAAAATTATAGAATAAATAAAACAAAAATTTAGCTTTCAAGTCAATATGTAGCATCATGGAAGTGTAACTATCAAACAGTGATCAAACAATAGACCAGAATCCTGAAGTTCGTCAGTGTTTTATTTTCCTTTGTATTGCAGCTCTTTGTATGAACTTTATTGTAGTACTTGCTTGCATCTGTATTAGAGTACTGGTGGAGCTGAAGATATTCTGGACAATATTTTTAAGTCTCAGGACTTGCCACACCTTGGTAGCAGTGAAAATGGGGGATGCTGTTATATTCGTTTCAGGTTGTGTATAAAAATTACTGTATTGGTATCCCAAAATTTTGTTTTTTTCACGGGTTTGATGCAGAGAAAGATTTAATTGGAAGCCTTGCAAATATGTCCACCAGTGAAAGGATTAAGGCAATCCAGAAGATGCCAGGGACCATGAAAAAAAAGAGAGAGATCAGGTAAAAATATAAGTTTATCCGTTTAGTTTTACAAACATTATTCTTCTAACAACATCTAGCTCTCAAGTATGGGGATTTACCATCTGCTCAGATTTGGTTTGTCACTTTATGACTAAGAATTTTTTAATGCACTTTTAAAAAGTTAACATCTCACAAGGGAAATGATTTAAAGATGGAAATGAGAAGAATCTCTGTGGTAATATAATACAGAATATCAAGATCTTGAGATTTGGTTATGAATGATGGCTTCAGATTTCTTTTCGAAGGACACTTGGATGTTGGCCATTGAAAATGGAGAAGAGACTGCATAATCTCAACCATCCTTTTGTCTCCTCACAAAATATAGTTAAATTTTGTTCCCGGTGTTAGTTAGTGGAGGGGTTAAAACATGCTGCCATAGCATGGACAAGAGCCAGGGTATCAGATGATATAAAAAGAACCAGCAAGAACATCTTCATGTTTTGTTAATTCTGTTCATGTGCACATGAGTGAAACTTCATTTGCAGCATCTTCTTTGGCTTCCTGTTTCAATTACAACTCACACTATAATGCTTGTCACCCCTCGCCCTGCTCTTCCACAGAAATAAAGTTCTTAAAGAAATAACAGAAAAGTCAAGGCACCGTGGCACTCAGCTTTCCTGCTGTACACAGTGTCTGCAGGACACAGCAGTGGTAAGTGTCAGAAACTTCTGCCAGTCACAGCAGAGCAAACCACTTCAGCTCCAATGCTACCACTGTCTCCAGAGGAATCTGGGGTCTTGCTACTTACCAAAGAGCCAGTTAATTGCTGCAGTGGTTGTTAGTGCATTATGGGAGCACTTAGGAACCCCAGTTAAGCATCTTATGGTGCGTGGAGGGGGGCAGATCTGTTCTTAACTGTATGAATGAAACTGTAAAAAATGTGAGGCTTTATTATGTGAAATTGCATCCTGTTTGCTTGCTGAGATTCATCTCTCTCCTCTTTTGCACTTCAGTCATTTCGGCGGTTTGGAAACACCATTTCAGAACATTTTCACCTGCTGCGGGTGTGGCACAAGACTCTGAAGATCATTGGTGCTGAGTTTGGAACGAGTGTTCTTTCTTATTTTATTTTCTTGAAGTGGCTGCTAAATTTTAACATCTTCTCATTCCTCATAAACTTCAGCTTCATCGCAATTCCTCAGTTTCTTGCAGCAGAACCAAATAACCTTTCATTCACGGGTCTGGAGCTGCTCACTGGAGCTGTAAGTATTCAAATTTTATCTAAATGTAAGTTCAATCACGCTTGTGATTTCACGGTAGAGGATGGGACAGCTCCCACTTCTGTTAATTTGGCTTCAGATGATGATACTTTCCACCACATGGAAGTGGTAGCAAACATTCTGAATAATGTCCTTGTCTTTTCAGGGTTATTTTCAACAAACAGTACTCTACTATGGCTTTTACACCAATGCTACAATCAGTAAAATAAAGAACGGTCCATCTTACAACATGCAGCTGGCCTATATTTTCACTGTTGGAGTACATTTTGTCATCTGTTTTCTTATCTTGTCGTTCAGGTAAACTAACTGTGAATTCTTATTTCCCTTATATTAAGAGGAAAAAACGCAAACAACAAAAACCCCCCACCTTGTCAGCAGTTAGCAGTAATAATTACCTGAGTGTGTTTCTGCAAGTCCTCATTTCCAGGTATAAAGTAGAAATTTCTGCTCAAAAGACAGTCTCCAGAAATCAAACCTTTATTAGAGAAATTAAAAATAACTGCAAAATAGTAAGGAACATGCAGAGAATCCCAGTTGAAACCAAAGTAACCCTTCGTAAGCTGTTGCTCCTAATATAGTCCCTTATTGATGATGGCCTTCCAGAGGTAAAGATCGTCATCAACTACTGGGAGAAGGAAATGTGAAAGTTTTTTTCTTACATTAAAGTTTATTTTCCACATTGTCTTATGTGACACGCTCTGATACAGGTAGTAGCCTTGGGACAGGATGGAAAAACTGACAAATTTCCCTTATCTCCCTCTTTGCCCTGCAGACTCGATGTGTTTCCCATGATGCATCTCACAAATTCAATTTTCATTGCAGCATGGCAAACTCCTTCACCAGGAACTTTATTAACCCTCAGGCATACTCTGTGAATGCCAGCAAACTGCTCTGCACTTGGGACTTCAATATAACTAATGAAAAAGCTGTGAAGCTGAAACAAAAGAATCTCAGCACACAAATAAAGGTACAAAACACAGGAGGTACAAAGCTAACCTGCATGAGTCATTCTGCCAGAGACTTATTTGTGTGTGCACTTACAAATCTCTGGCAGAGTGACACAAGCAGGCTAGTCCTGTGCCTAAGAGACTTAAGTCTTCCTGACTGTTAAGTTTCATTTGGTTTAACCTCCTGGAGTTGTCTTAGCTACTTGTTTCCCTTTTCTCTTTAAGCTGCATATAAATATTTGTATCCTTCTGAATGAATCACTGTGGCTATTAAATATTTGCCAAATAGAACATTTCTGCCGGTTTTTTCCTTCCTGCAATTTAACTATTTTGTAGACAAAAGGGAGGCTGGTAATGTTACCTGTGAGACACAACTTTTAGGGTAGGAACACAAAGCTGTCCAGTAAATGTTCCTAGGATATCACCGTGCCCATCTAGAGAAATAATCTTTTTCATTCAGTTTCTCAAGGAGTTACTTGAAACAAGTGTTGCCTTATGGTGTTGGCTGAGAAATTCTTTATTAGGAATTGTTTCCTTGCAGGAACACCTCACTGAAGTAAACAGAGAAGTTGTAAATTTTTCTGTGACACAGAGAATTGTTCGTATTGGTGTTCATCTTCTTTCCTGGTTTGCTTCTCTGGGAACAGCAGTAGCTGCTTGTGCTGGTGTTTACTTCCTCTCCATCAATAACCTCGAGGTAAGGACAGATTTTGCAGTTTTCCACATGTGTATCTTACACTCAGTGCTGTTCACTACAAAGAGAAGCAGAGCTGTTGTTCCTCTCAGTGCAGACACAAATTCTGCTGGACCTAAAATGCTGGTTTACAAAGGCCTTGCACCACTGGGGACTATGGCAAGAGGGTGGGACCTGAGGGGTCTGAGGAAATCTGCCCCCTCTCTCCAGCAGCTGCTTGCCTGGGCCCATGGTTAGCTTAGGGATAGTGCAGCTGGTGACCTGGAAAAAAGTAGCAAGACCTGCCTCTTCTTTCCTAGGAGCTGCATTTGAGCTGGGGCTCCCACCCTCGGTGCCATGTAGTGCGGGAGAAGGGGAGAAGGTCACTGTGCTGCAGGTCATGGGCCCATAAACATACAGGGAATATAAACATACAGGGAGGTGTGCCAGGTGTCTTCCCTGTGGACACACCCTGAGGCAGCATTTTGGTTAAGGCTCTAAGCTGGGGTTGTTTGGTTGTGTTTTTTTTTCCCTCTGTAAGCTGTTTGTGAAAGGGCGTAACGATGACCTAGAGAGCCAAGCTGCCATGTTGGTGCTTCCTCTGGTTGCAACTCTCCTCAACACATTCACCCCATTCTTCTACTCCTGGCTTGGACGCATGGAGAGGTTTCAGACTCCTGGACAGCAGATATATGTCACTATTGCCAGGTATTTGTTGCTACCACCTCTTAGTGCTTTTTGCCTGTAGTTGTCTGACTCTTTGATGCAAAGCTGTGCCCGGATGGTGTGGTGGGCAGTAGGGAGTTATGGAAGAGAATTCATCTTCTCCAAAGGCTTCTGTGCACTCATCTCTTCATGATTTGTTTGTCTTCCATGAGCCTTCTGGAGTGTTACATCTCTGCAGGAGGAATGGTTTCCCTCTCAGGTGCACTGTGACACTGGGCTTTTGTTTGTAGCATTCCTAGATGGCCCCTGGACTGTTGGCCTCTTCCCAGGAAAGGAAAGGAAGTGGAAAGAGGACTGAGGTCGTTTCACTTAAAAACAGATGCCTGGAATTAACACTGCATAACCCCTGGTGTCCCTCAGACCTTCCTCCCCTGGGGAGCCCACACCCCCAGCCTGTTTAGCTTGTGCCAAGGTTGTCATGCCCAGCTCCCCTCCTGCCAGGACAATAGAACAATGGCACACCCGAGCTCCTAGGAGAGCTCCTGTTGGTCCTGGCAGGTTTTAAAATGTGACCAATGCTCATCCTGCCATCATTCCCTCCAGTGAGCTTATGGACCAGCTGTTGGTGCACTTACTGTTACTTTTTCTTTATAGAAATATCATCCTGAAAATCTCTATTGTTGGAATACTGTGCTACTACTGGCTTAACATTGTGTCTGCCTCAGAGTCACAGGTAAAGTTTCAAAAATACAAATCTTTGACTTGCAGTGCCAGTTTAGGAACCACCTTGATAAGATATTTGCTTCAGCAAAGAGAAGTACACGTGGTGTCTTGGAAAGCTGAGTTTGCCACCCCAATATTTTTTATTAGCAAATTTGGAGAAATGAACTGTAGGGAAAAATGAATGACCCAGCTCAGGTCTCAGCTGGTTGGCAGTATTGTTCAGTGAGAACTCAACTATGATTAGTCAGGCTGTTAGCATATATTTGATCAAGATTTCAGACCTTTGATCAAGTTTCAGCATTTGGGAACAATTTTAGAATTGCATGATTTCTGACTTCTCGGTATGTTTGTTGTTTTTTCTTTTTTTTTTTTTCCTTCTGCTTCCTAAAGTGCTGGGAAACTCTGGTTGGCCAGGATATCTATCGTCTTGTTCTGATTGACTTCATATTTTGTTTGCTTGGCTCTTTCTTTGGAGAGTTTTTACGAAGGTGAGTACTGCATTTCTAATCTTGTTTTTATTCATTACCCAAAGACATGGTCTGTTTTTCTCCAGTATGAGAAAAGTCCAGCAGAAGCATGGCTGAAGCTTCCTTGGTTGTCTCTCTGTGTAGATGCCCTGTATGTATTGCAGCTCCTCCTTAGTAGGAGGAGTGTGTAGCATTCTACTCTCCCAATGTGTCCTTTTTCCCTTTGGAGGTGTAAACACTACATGGTACTCTCAGGGATCTCCTGAATGTGGAGTGACAAAGAACCAAGTGTCTCAAGCAGAAAACCATGTTTTCTCCACAGGCACACTGCTGCCTTTCCTTTTTTTGACTCCCTATAATTTTTTCCCCTCTCAGTTATGTCACTACAGAGTGTCCATAAAATCTGATTTTAGTCAGTCTTCTTAGGGGTGTAATATGACTCAAGTGTAGAGGTCTGCAGCATGGTAAGTGAGAAATATTTTTGACTGAATGTGAATACAGCTCAGCATGTAAGGAAAAAGTCATTTACTTCTGACATCTGCTGTGTGAACCTTTCTATTGCCAAACATTTCTTAGGGCTTAGGCAGTAGAGTATTTAAGTGCTTGCCAGCTCTCCAGAGCATTCAGGTTCCTGATCCTATTTACGTAGGAGATCCATTGTTTGCTCTTTGCCCATGGTGTGAACAGGACTGGTTTACAAGGTAAGACTTTGTTTTGTATTAATTTAACAAAAAGTTAACAATGTTGAGAAGGCTTTGAAGACTTTTCCTCCACAGCTCTTGTCAGTGTGCTTTAATCTTCCCATTCTTGTGTTCAGATAGGAAACCACCTCCTAGCAAAAGGTCACAGAAACAAAACTGCAGTGCCAGCTCTGACAAATGGCCTCCCCTAAGCTGGCCAAAAGCACCTGACTTAGAGCTGTGAAAGGTTAAAAGTACAATTGCTTGTATTTAATTGTATGTGTTCGGAGTAACCTGAAAACCCAGCCCTGAAACACTGTTGATCATGCAGTTGATAAGGTGGTACCAAGGTGTGTATTCAAGGCAAGATGGAATAATTACCAAAATTGTTATTGTTCTTGCTACAACAAGCAGAAACTGAACCTACCCACCTCAGGAAAAATGAGGTGATAAAAAGGAATTATTGGTCCTCAGTAGGAATCTTCTTAGTACTTGCTTACCTGTGTTTGTCTCAGCTACTTGCAACCTCAGTGAGTTTGAAACAGGATATGCTTCACATATATCTGAAGAATATCAGACTACAAGACTCTTTTTTTTCTGATTGAGGCTGGAAATTCTCAGGACTCAGGACCTGAAAAGCTGTTACAGTTTTGTACCGAGGCAACTTGACATTTCGGCTGCTTAAGCCCAAACATACTTGTGCTTAAAGTAAATAAGAAATAGTTACAGTTAGTAGAGATATTTACTGATACAGTAACAAACCCTTGTTTGTTGTCTTTTTAGTTGCATGAAAAATATCCTAGGTCTTATTTCAACCCTGCTGTGTGTTATGGGAATTCTCTTTTGCCAAATTCTGTTTCACTTTTTTATGTGTTGTGTACTGAACGAGCTGCGGCTGCTTTGCATGATGTTAATGCAGCCCCTAAATAATTTGTCATTGATGCTTGTATTCAGGGGGTCTTTTGCAGAGATTTCTACAGAGGGCTTTATCACTTAGCAAATGCTATTGTGCTGTAGCTTTTGGTTTCCCCCCCCAGAATTATTGGAACTACAGTCTGCGTGAGCCTGGGGCAGCCAGAATTTGATATCGGACGAAATGTTTTAGATTTGATCTATGCACAGACCTTGACCTGGTAAGTGTTACATTTACAGGCAAAACTTCATTTGCACTTAGAAAGAGCATGGAACATTCTTATTCTGGCATTTCTGGGTGCTTCCCATCATGGGGAGAAAACAAGATAAGTTCTTGAGAGGTGACCTATTAAGTACCTTTGGGAAGGATTGCAACGTGCCAGTTTTATTTATAATTCTGTGGGTAATAACAATAACTTCAGTCAGTAGTTTATCCAGTGACCACCTGGTCTGGGAGAAACCCGATAGGTTCCTGCAGGAATATCCTGGAATTTTGTTTACTTCTCCACTGGAATGATGTTCCTGTTGAAATAGTTTCAGTATTAAACCTTGGAAAAGATGCCTTATTTCTGATAATGAGTATGTTACTCCAATTATAAGAGAGTTTTGCAAATCTGTGGATAGATATGTATGTTTGAAGTTGCATATTTTCCAAGGTGGACTTACTGTTACAGGATCAAGGTTAACATAGTCACATTTCCAAATAATCCAACACTATCTGTATGTGAAGTTACTGTGATATTTTTTTTTTGCCTTCAGTGCATGGAGAGTTGTGTGGTGAACAGTGAAGATGTAACTTTTTCCTCTATAAATCCCTTCTTGTAGGATCGGTATCCTGTTCTCACCTCTGCTGCCTGGTATCCAGATGATAGCATTTTCTATAGTATTTTATGTGAAAAAGGTAACAAACTTCATATATATTCATAATAAACTTGCACTGTTTGAAATCTGGGCAGAACTTATTGTGTTAAGTGCTGCTTGTGGTTGAGGCTGTGGGGTTTTGCATTTAGGGGAGCAGTTTGGTTGGTTGGGGTTTGGAGGGTGGGATTTGCTTTAAAGGAAGACTAGTTAGATGCATGCCCTTGAGTTACAAATCTGTGAAATCTGAGAGGGGAAAAAGGTGTTGGAAGGGTTATAGGAGGAGTTAAGAACACAGCTGGAGAGGGGAGAAGATAAAGCAGTAAAATTAAAGGCTGAGGAATTAACAGTGGACAAGTGCATGTGTCAGTATAGACAGACTGTGACTGTGACTTTGCCCTCCCATTTTACTCCCCAGCAATGCCCCTCTGCCAAGGTATCTAAGTGTAAGCAGGGTGATTCAGCTAAAGATCATGGTGGAAATTTCTTCTTTTCAGAGTTGTCTCAGTATTATGATGAGGTGACAAGTTGTCTGTTGGATCATTAAGCAGTTTGTAGCATTGAATGTAGAAGAACAAAGCTGTAGGTAGAAAGATGGATTCAAACTCCTCTGAACCAAGGGTTTGCATATGATGCAAAAGCAAATTCTACCCAACAGAGTCCTGAAGGACCCATCAGAACCTCATTTTGCCGCTTGCTATTTAAAGACTATATTCCTGAAGTTTTCTAAAACTACAGAATTTCTATCAAATTAGTATAAAAGAAATTCTTGGAAACTTTTGATAGATGCAGTTCCAGAAATTTCAGTGGGATTGACTTAAGCTGAGTTGAAGTGGCAGGTAACACCATTCCAAGAGTACCTTCATCTCTTTAAAGGTCAGTCTGATGAGGAACTGCCAACCCCCTCGCAAAGTCTGGAGAACTGCTCAAATGACAACATCCTTCATGTTCCTGCTGTTTTGCCCTTCCTTCCTTGGAGTCCTGTGTGTCATTGGAGTCACTGTCTGGAGGTATGGAAGATCACTGGTGCTCAAGCCTACTAAATTATGCTGTGTGACCTGATACCAGCCAGAGGAACCTGCATTTCTCCATAGGAAAAGCTATATTAATTGCTGATGGAAGGTTTCAGATGTTCAGGAGATGTTCTGTATTCTGAGAACAAGAGATGCTGGGTGAGCTTGGGAGAATGTAGCTGTGTAGTTTGTCCCGTAAGAAAGTGGGATGAGAAACAAAGTTGCATTGAAGTTTTGGGTTCCTATTTAAATGTAGCATCAAACTCCTTCTCAAAAGTTTCTGTGAGTGACTCTTAGTTCCTGGACTTATGTATGTTATAGGCCATACTGGGTCTGCAACAGAGAAACACCTGAAAAAACTCAATTGAGGTCAACTTCTGGATTATTTATGAACTTCAGAGGCTCTTTTTGCAGGCATCTGTAATAATGCATCTCAGTGCTACCAGTATTTTAAAGCTGCTTTGGTTTTGTGCATGTTGCTCTGACCACAGTAAGGAGGGGCAGCCTTTTCCTTGACTTGTCAGCAACATGATTTCAATATTTAGTAAGACAAGTGACTACACATGAAACTAGGTGGGATGAAATCTATCAGAGCAAACATTTCCAGATGGCAAGGGGGAATTTCAGACGGTCTGGAGTGGTTCAGCTTCAAAGCAAAGAACACTTTCTTATTTCAGTCTACCTGATAATGCTAATTCTTGCAATGGGCTGCCTTAGCTCAGCACATTCTGTTGATACTGAAAATCTGCAATGACTCATGGCCCTGAAGGCAAGGTGAAAGGATGGCTCCCTGTGGTGAAACTTGAAAAAAGTCCACTTTTTCAATTTGCTGCAGCTTGTGCTACAGTGATTGACATGTTACATTGAGGTCAAGATTGTGTTTACAGGGCTTGGCACTGATCCACTGCAGCAACTGCATCATCTCAGGTGGGCATTCAGTGGCTGGAGGGGGACCCGAGTTAAAAACGAAACACAGATCATGGAAGTACCTGAGAGCCCAAAGAGAACAGAGGGCTAGAGCAAACTGATGAGCATCTTGATGTACAAAATCACAGTATTGACTAAATCACTGGTTAATATGTGAAGTTTTTAAGTAGCTGTTTTTTCACACTTCCAGGTTAAAACCTTCAGAAGGATGTGGTCCTTTCAGAGGCTTGTCTTCTATGTATGCTGCAGTGTCTGAATGGATACACACACTGGAACATTACACTGCCTCAGAATGGGTTGTGTGGGTCTACCATAACTTAATTTCAAGTGAACTTTTCTTCTTCATCCTCTCTAGCATTGTACTGTAAGTACCTGCTAATGAAAAGCACCAGAAAAGGGCCTGAAGTGGAAAAACCTGGCAATGACATAACGTTTCTTCATAAAAAAAAATAATTGCAAATTGCATTTTAAAGCATCAGAAATAGTTAATGTGTTGGAAATTCATGTATTTGAAGTACATAAAGAAGTTGTAAAACCTATTCCTATTATGTTAGAATGCCAAAGCTCCTTACAAACCAGCTCCAAGCAAATCCTGTGTGGAGTTAGGGGAGTTTTGGGCCTCCCTTATTCAGGTCTCCTATTTTTGGGCTTCCTTTGTTTTTTTCCTTTCCCTGTTTGGGCTGGGAGGGTGTCCAAGGTGCACACCATAGGGGCAATGGTAGTAGGTGGGTTGCAATCTCCTTCCAGCTAATCCCAGGTGAACTCACATTCTGTCACCTTGGCTGAAGTCAATAATTTATATATATATATGTGTGTGTGTGTGTGTGTGTGTGTGCAGAGATGTGTGTATGTATGCCTTTTAATGGATTAAAATAAACAGGATAATTTTCTGTTTAGACAATGACTGGAAGGAAATGCTCATATATTGGACTTTTTTGTTTTGTTTAGAATTATTACTTATCTTTACTGGCAAATAATACAAGGAAGAAAGACCATGACCAAACTCTTACGTAAGCAAATTATTAATGTAAGTTTGACTTTCAGCTGTATCTTTTTTTAATAATTTGGCTTCTTTGTCGATTGTCTCATCCAGCTTTGTGGAGCTGTAACCTGTTTTGGCTGTGACTGCAAGGGAGGGTGGGAGCCCTTCCTCATGGGACTTACAGGGAAATCTAACTCACAACTAGAGTTGTTGCAAAAGAATTGTATCTTCAAGATGTGCTGCAGCAGCTCCCTCTGTAGACCGATTATTTTAGGATAAAAGGAGTTATTCTCATCAGTGGTTACCTACAGGCCTTGAGCCTCTCAGGAATGATTAGTCCATTCCAGCTAATGATCTAATATGTTTTGACCACAGGCAGCAAAAGACAAGATGTTTTTACTTGAAAAACTAAGGAGACTGCAAAGGGCAAACCGAAATCCATCTGCAGTGAGAGGACAAGGCCAGCAGGTCAGTCTGCCTGTTCAGGTGCTGCTGTTTAATTACATGCTTGGTCTGATTCCACGGGGCTCCTCCAGCCCTGCAAATAGGCTGCCCTGTAAGGATGTGTCTGTATTTCAAATTTCATGCAAACTGATTGATTACTAGTTAACTCCAGACAGCAAAAGGATATTCTGAAAGTTCCCTAACTATTTGTTCCAGGCTGAAATTCAACCTGGGAAGGATATAGAAAAGTCTTTACCCTCACCAGCCACAATTTATGGCTATGAAACTGCAAGAAAACATTCTTAAAGTGTGCACTGATGATCACAAAGGGTTCAGCCACAATTGAACCTTGCCTAGGCTGGGAATGAGGCTGCCTTCCTCCCCTGACTCTGGATTTCCTCAGAGTTTTATAGTTTGTGTTTTTTTCAACTGAGATAAAACTGAGTACTTTGATATAACCCCATTTTAAATCCCATACGACATCGATAGACATCTGATTTAAACTTAAATTTATTTTTCAAGGCAGTCCTGCTCCCCGACCATCCAGATTAGTGTAAAAATGTACACATGTAGGTGCTGTCTAGTGTTTTAATTTGTATTGAGTAAAAAGTCCTTGACCTACATACTAGCAGAGAAAAAGCTTTTGGTAGGTTTCCCTCCTTCCTCCCAAAAAATCAAATCCCCCTGGATGACCCGCCATCATTAAAGTCATAATATAAATAAAAATAAATGAATAAACATGGATAACAGTTGATATTGATCTATTGTTAAATATAAATACATGTGTGACAATATAAGTAAATATTGTCTGTAAAGAGGGGAGCTGAAATTGAACATTTCTGTGTTCTGGGGACATTTTCTGTGTGCTGGGGATTTTCTGTGTGCTGGGGATTTTCAAACAACCAGTGGCCGTGTCCAGTGTCACAAGTGGGACTCCTGAGAGGACGGTTTGGTAGCCTATGAAGTGTGGATATTCTTGTAGTTGTTAAGATCACATTTCAAAAGGAGATGCCAGAATAATCTCATTGTGGACCTAATAGAAAGACAAACTCGCTCAATCAAGGGTATGAGCACTGTTGACCATAAAGTCACGATTGGAAGCCACAATACAGACTGCTAATGCCAAATACTCTGTCTTTCAGAGAAGCTCCTCTCCACACCACCCATCCAGGCAACCTGCCCAGCAAGTGCCAGGCTACCCAGGAGAGGCATTTGACAGAGACCAAAACACATCCTACACAGAGGTGAGATGGTCAAGAGAGGGAAACCTGCTAGATTTCCTTATATAGAATCTGGGTGTGATACAGACAATGGGTGTATGTGGAGCAAAGAGGCCATCCTGTGTGCATGGAAAAAACCTTAAAGATTAATTGGAGCAGGTATAAAAGTGTAATCAGAATAGGTGTTGGAACACTCCTAATCACAAACCTGCTTAAGACCTGGAGAGTATGGCTTTGTTACAGGTAACTGGTATACTTTTAAATAGAAAATAACATGCACATGAGGGAAATCATGACCTAAACCTGCTTGTGAATTTTGTTTTCAGTATCCCTATTCTGCTGGGATCTCGAGTGGCACTGACTTCCCACTAGGTAAGCAACAAAGATGAAACACAGAAAGCTTTTAGAAGTTCAGCTCAGTAGGAATGTTTGTCGTAGAGACACAGCGTGTAACAGCTGGATGTCAGGGACACAGCTTTCAGCATCTTGTATAGAGAGAAAACAAAAAGACTGGGTTTCTGGGGTGAACATTTTTTATAGGATGTGTTTATTGGTAGCTTGTTCTGGTGTTGATGGAGACTTCTGAAGACTGTATAGCAGAAAGTGGTATTTCCTTGGGCAAAGGAGCCATTTTGTATTATGGGAGCACTCACAGACAAGAGCATTAAATCACTTCAGAGACAGACTTCACATCTTGGTGTGATCTCAGAAGAGGTAAATAATGATGTAGAGTCCCTAGGATATCATCACGTTCAGAATAAAAAAAGCTATACAGGATCTTGCCTGGTAGTTTGAGCTATTCCCAGTTTACATAATCATGTCACTTCATTCCAAATACTTGGCAGATGAGACCCTTAAATAACACGGGGCTTTCTAATGGGGGTGGTGGTTACACCATGTCAGCACAGTTAACATTGCCTCTGTGGTGACAGATGGGGAGCCAGCCCAGCCCAGCAGCAGTGGCATGTCCAAGGCCGTGGCACTCGCCCTGCGCGCCAGAGAAGCGGCTCAGTGGGACGACGACGATGATGATGAAGGATATTTTCAACCCTGAGCAGGCACAGTCAGTACCACTGATGGGTGTCCTGCAGAAAGCAACATTCTTTTGCACTAATGACTGAAAGAATCACTCAAACGTTTTTTTACCTCTAAATGGGACAAAAAATAGAACAAAATGCATCCCAAGTGCAGTTTGTTATGACAGGGAATATCCTGTGTGATGGGTTTGTTTTGCAGCAGTGGTACTCTGGTGACAGTCACCTCGATGCAGTGAGGCTCCCTGCACAGCTGGCCACTTGTTGTTGACTGAATATAAGGAAATTTGTGCCTAATTGTAAATAAAAGTTATGGTTTAAAAATATTTTTGTATCAGTTATATCGTTTAAACTGCTTTTATCTGATCTAAACCAAACCTGAAGTATTGGTTAAATAAACATAGAAGGAAATTAAAGTGCACTTGTTTTTAATGACTCAGAGATTGTAATGGCTGGGAAATAATTTGTGTGAACGAGGTTAAACTTCCATTCCATTTTCACTTTTCTGTGCCATTTTTACAGTTTATTACAGTCACTCAAAAGCAGCTTTAATGTTAAAAGCTCCCGGAACTCTTAAGAGTGACTACTTATCAAAATTCTCATCTCTGTAAAACCACTGCTTGTAAACTAAAATTTTTCACATCTTTTCCCATAAAGGATTGATTGGAAGTAACACAATAGAGATTTATTTTTTCACCGTGCATGACTGAGACACGATGCAGCTTCTTTTTATTCAGAGCCACAACTTTACCATCACGATAATTCGTTTTGTTCTGTTTAGCCCATTTTCTACTACTGCCTGGTTTATTCCTCCCTCATTGCTTTGGACATAAAAATGAAGGACATCTTTTCCTCTTGCTTGTAATTTAGGCTAAAGACAACCCAAAACCAGCCACCAAAGGCACAGAAAAAAGGACAAACTTCACATACAGTGCAAGACCAGATTCAATTTTATTGTTTCCCTGTGTGTATAGCTGTGGAGTCTGGCTGTGAGTATTGGATGTGGGCCTGGAGTTTGCACTGAGGATGTGACTCAGCAGTGCCAGCAACTCCAGCAACAACTAAAACTGGACCTTTGGAGCAAGGGCCATTTGCCACGAAGTCTTTTGCCCTTCAGTGGGGAGCTCCTGTCAGGCTCAGCAGCAACAGCAGAGGCTACAGCACTCACTGAAGTGGCTGGACAGAAGCTGAACATAATGCACATGTGCTATAGGATGTGCACCAGAAGGCTGAGATTGTTGCTTCTGCAGTGCAAGGTGGATGAGTGACGTGAATGGAAGAGGTCCTTGTCTTCCTGACAAGGAAAACCACCTCCTTTGTGCTTCTTTGTGCTTGTAAGTAGCTCAAGATACAACCAGAAAATCCATCATCCCTGGCAGAACATAGCATGAATCTGCACTAATTTTGACATTTTACACCAAGGCACTGCTGCCTGGCTCAAAAAGAATACCCTTCCCATGAGCTCTCAGATACTTGTTTATTGTAACGGCAGACTCTTTGGAGTTCAAGTTAAATCTGGATTACAGTTTCCATAACCCTTTGAGTGCCCTTCAATCATGCAAACAATAAGCAAACTAAAAAGACGTCAGCTCCATTTGTTCTACCTCTTACCAGCACTCCATATATACCTTTCTTTTAAAAATAAATACATTCATGTGCTGTGTCATTAGAAGAAACAGTTTCCTATCCTCCCTTAGCTCTTTTAAAAAGTCTGGAAGATAAGAAGCTAAACAAGTTTTATTTATTAATTCTTATAGCCTTCACATTCCACATGGAAAGGTGGCTTTTTCTTCCTTGTCAGGATGCAGCACAGCCATCTTTCCATGCAGGGGAGGGAAATATACTCACCCTCTATTTTGGCACCATTACTTTCAGGTTCTGTTTTAAGAACAGCAATGTAGATGTCTTAAAGACACCATAAATACACCTCAAATTATTATACAGTTTTAGATCATGCTGTTAAAATTACTAAAATCAAGGTATGACTTTAAATTTTGACAACAAAAATTGCTAATAGGAATTTATAACCAGAATTTAAACACAGCAAAGGAATAGTCAGAGAATTATAAAGCCACCTGCACAGACAAGGTTTGGCCCAGTTTGCTTGTCAAATCTGATTCTTTCACATTACAGCAGTTCCCTCAGACTGTGTGTGGCTGCACCACAGCTCTGTCCAGTGCCCCAGAAGGGTTTTCTGCATTTGAGGCTTGACCACAGGCAGAAAAAACCTGCTGCTCTGCCTTTTCCCAGAACCATTGTTATAGTGGTCCATTGGCACTGCTGGATGCCCTGTGGATGGTGAATGGACAGGCTGGGGAGGGAGTGCAAGGGGGGTCAGTAGTGAGGGTCACAGTCCTCCACCAGGCTGTCGGTGATGTAGCTGCACTCAAGGACGTTTTCTACGTAGCTTTTCTCTGCAAACGTGTTCACTGTCCAGGGAACCACGTGAATTCCTTTTGAAGACCAGTGACTTACATAGTCCCTGCAAGGGATGAAGACACTCTAAGAGGAGGTTGACACTACCACAGAGAGAAGGCAGACAGTGCTGAAGCTACATCTGGGTTTTAGTCTTGTGTCAGTATGGCACCAAGAACAACAGCGTGTCCTCTTTTGCAACATCATCTTTTTGTGCTTTGTTATTGTAAACAGGCAAAAGCAGCAGTTTTCCTCTTTGAAAGTAAACTTAGAATCTAACATAAGATAAAAATTCAGATTAAAAAGACAGAGGCTTAAAATAATAAAATAGCATGGAGTAAAGAAACTATCAAAACAACCTTACCCAACACTAAATGGAACATTTTGATAAGCACATACTGCGTTAACTCCACCCTATAATAGAATGGTAATGTCTCCTGGGATATGAGCAAGCTTTAACACTTACTGAGAAACAAAATTTTTCTGTATGAGGAAAGCTGAATTCCCACACAGTCGCCACAAGAAACTGTGTAGGCTCCAATCCAGAATGATATCCATCCCCACATAAAAGTAGTGTTTCCAGAAGGAACGGAAACGGCGTGTCCCATCTCCTAAGTGACTCAGGTGCCAGGGCCGGTGTGTAAGTGCTGTCACAACCTTTCTGTCAGCTCGTCTCATCTGCAAGACCAAGGAGAAAAGACTGGAATTCATCCACAAGCCCAGCTGCATTAAATACAGTTTTTGAGACACAAAGTGCTAGTTTGCGTTTGCAGCTCTACCAGAATCCTTCTCCCCTTCCCCTCCAGGTCCTTTTGTAACTATTTTGGAAAGCTGTTTATTAATTTTTTTTTTTGAACATACTGAGAAAGCTCTTATGCTCTTATGTTAAAAAAAATTACACAGCAGTCATGCAATGTATATATTGGAATAAAATACATAGTAAGTAGCAGTGGAAATGACAATTAGGAAACAGTTTTAAGAATAGTCTATGTTTACATCAAAATAAGAGGCTTATTTAGCAGGTACCTTGCACACAGATACCTGGCCATACACCAGCTGAAATGGCAACACACTTTTTCCTCCATTGCTTTCAGAATGGAGGGACTTACAGTGGATTCACATGTGCCTTTAATGAGTAGACTGATCTAATAAGATTATGCATTATGCTTCATTTGCTTTTAAAAGTCTTGGCAATTTTAACAACCCAAAAGTAACCTGAACTAAGAGTTTTATACCACACTGAAATTACCAGGCAGGACTAAAAAAATCCAAACTAAACTTTTAGGAAACATCACCTTATAAACAACATCTGGCATGAAGGAACAGACTATGCTGCTGTCATACAGCTGTGGAAATTCCAGGTAGAGTTGTTTCAGGGCATCAACTGCCTACAATCAGAGACACGCACAGATGTTATATTTATACATACACTCATATTTACACTGCAGAGTCATTCTAGAGCAATGCCCTTTAAAAACATTTTCCAGTTTTGTGTAGCAAGATTGAAATAGAAAGGGGGAAGAAGAAAAATAGCATCTTGCTTATAGCAGTAACACAGAAATGACATTTTGGTTTTTTTGCAACAGAAGTCCTCTTTGTGATTCTGTTTACAACAAGAAGCAGCATTCTCAGTGTTTGAAATACCCTTAAAGACAATGTGGATATAATTCTGACGTACTACTCAGGGTTTAGTTCAAGAGGAAAATGAATGTATTTCCATATTTTGCTATGCTAAAGAAAAAATTATTCTAATTTGCATAAAATGTTAATGACTGATCATCTCTATCTGCCTTCAGTAATGCAAATTACAGATCCCTTGTTGAAGGCTGAGGATGAGGTGCTGGCTCCCCCCAGCACAGGCAGCAAACTCAATTTGCTTTGTTTCACTGTGGTGCTGGGAGTTGAACGTTAACACTCACACACATCTTGTGCTAATTTTAAGTTGCAGCTTCCCAGAACATCTTGGATGACACAAACAGCAGGCCCAGTCCCACCTATATTCAAGAAGGGTGTGTACCAGACATATCAGTTTGAGACCAACACAACAGCAGGTTAGAAACCCACAGAAGGTGTGAGGGAAGGTGTGATAAGTGAGCAGTACCTGATCTGCATGGCCTTTGACGTCAAAGTAGATTGTAAGGTTGTGACGCATGGACTCCACAACACCTTCTCTCAGGGTTGGTACCTTTTCACCTGGGAATTTGCTCCTGTAGAAATGGACAACTCACTGGAATGCAGTCAAGATACACGTGCACCTACGCACACAGGCACACATACCCCCAACCACAGAGC